>NC_067165.1:3721705-4053580 GCF_903995435.1 Acomys russatus
CAGTAAGGGTAACTCTTTGCTGCCTGCACCCTCCTGAGCTTTGCTTTCAGCAGGAGGGCAGCCCAAGAGGCCTACTGCTGGCCTTCTTGTGTGGGTGCCAGTGTCCTAATTGGAGTCTCCCTTACCCCCAATTAAAAAAATTAAAAGGTGTGGGGATCATTCCTAGCCCTCCTCGCTTTTTTACTTATGGCTGGCCATGAGCAATTAGGCAGAGTTCAGGAGAATGAAGGCTTATTTTCCAGAAGGAAATCTGGTAGTTTGCCTTTATCCTGTTTGGCGCTTGTTGACTGCCCCGTGGGCTGAGAATTTGAACCCGGAGACTGTAAAGCGCCTGCTGTTTGTTGGCACGTCTCTGGATACTTTGCCCTGTGACTTCTTTTAGGCACACGGGGCCACTGCACAGATGAGGCAACTCCATCTCTTAAGGCTTGGAGAGATGACTTCCAGGTCACCCAAGGCCAAAGAGCTGCTCTGAGAATGACTCACAGCCGTGCCCTCTGTGCTTAGCAGTGGGGGAAGGGCACCAGACACCAGGCCAGCCAGATCAACCTCAGGCAGAAATTGTGTAGACAGCTGTTTACAGAGTGTCATTTAAGTGTGTTGTAGGGGCCTTCCCAAGCCTTGGGCTGATCCGGTTAGCCTTTTGAGTCTGGAAGTTTCTTTTTACCAAGTAGATAGACAGTTTGGGAAGAGGTGACAGGTCTCTTACCCAGCCTCTTGCCCTTTTACCTGTCAACATAGGGTGGCAGGGACCCGGTCTCCTTGGCCAGTTTTCCTCTAGATACCTAACTCCACCTGGTACATAGCCAGGACCTCCTGGTCCCATTAGCTTGGAAACACAGCACTGAGTGATTTGTTTTGCTTAAACTGTCTGACAGGCCAGGGCAGAGAAGTCTCTGGAAGCTGTAGCTGGCTGCTCAGCATGAGAATTTGGGAACACTCAGCTGGGAGAAAGGAAGCCAGAGTGGCCTTTCCCAATGAGAGATGCCGAGATGCCGGATTGTGTGCTCCTGGTTTTGATTACAAGGAAAGACAGCCCCAGCCCCAGCTGCTGCACTGAGTCAGAGACACTGGCCCTCGATGGGGGGTGTCTGATAGGGACACTGGGTACCCAGGCCAGGGGCCCACCAGGACTATGGATGGCATTTATTTGCCTGGTATGGTTTCAGTTCCATCAGCTCCATCAGCAATGAGCCCTAGAGTTCTAGGCTGTTGTCTCTGCCCTCTGATCTGCTTATACCATATAAGGTGTCCCTTAAGATTAGAGAATTCTGGGGGAAAGACTGCTCTCCTCACCTATGAAAGTGGTATATTTGTGATTTATGAAGTAGTAGTAGTAGTAATTATTATTATTATTATTATTGTTGTTGTTGTTGTTGTTGTTATTATTATTTTGAGATCCCACTATGTAACCCTGGCTGGCCTGGAACTCAGTATGTAGACCAGGCTGGCCTCAAAGCCATGGAGGGGCATGGAAATCTCCATGCCCCTTTCTCCTGAGTGCAGGTGTGTGCCACAATGTAGTCAAGATTCTTGACATTACAGGGACATCTTCCTGGGTCAGAATGTTCCAGAGAGATACAGCACAGGACACTTACACAGGCCACAGGGTGCCAAACTGCTCAGACTCCCGTCTCCCCCTCCACCAGAAAACCTCTACCAACAAGCCTCTCAGGCCTCTGGCAGCCCAGGCAGGTGTGGGTTTGCCTGTGGAGTGCTCGCTGTTTGTGGCAATTGTTTTCCTTTAAGATGAGAACACAGGAGTCAGAAGGATTAAGGCACACAGAGAAGTCAGAGCTGACTCCTACGGACTGACACAAAGCCAGCACTCTTACGACCTGATGTGCCCCACTCCCACATTCCTTCACCTGCAGGCATACGACACTTATTTATTTTTATTTTATTTATTTATTTTACAATTTATTTAATTTGATTTTATTTTATGTGCATTGGTGTGAAGGTGTCAGGTCCCCTGGAACTGGAGCTACAGACAGTTGTGAGCTGCCGTGTGGGTGCTGGGAGTTTAACTCAGGTCCTCTGGAAGAGCAGCCTGTGCTCACTGAGCCCTTACCCTAGATAGCTTCCTGCTCCTTTTGATGCGGTGCAGTCCACGTCATCTCTGAAACCTCCTGTATGAGTCACCGGTAGCTTCTATAGCAAGTAAGCCCAGTCAGCAGCACAGATGTTTTCTTAAAGTCCTGGGAGTCAAGAATCAAAAATGAATCTCACTAGGCTGTAATAACATGCAGAGGGGCTGGAGAGATGGCTCAGCAGTTAAGAGCACTGCCTGCTCTTCCAGAGGACCTAGGTTCAATTCCCAGCACCCACATGGCAGCTCACAACTGTCTGGGACTCCAAGATCTGACATCCACAGAACTACATGCAGGCAAAACACCAATGCACATAAAATAAAAATAAATAATTTGAAAAGAAAACAGTGTGTTTCATGGAGAGGCCAAAGTCAGTTTTCCTTGCCCTTTTTTTTTTTTTGGCTACCTGTGTTCCTTGCTGTATGGCTACTTCCCCAGCCTACCCTTCCTCAGGATTTTGATGATATTGATCCTGTGTCTAATTCCACCACCTTAATCTCCTCAGCAAAGTCTGTTTAGTCAGGTGCGAAGTAATGATCTGGAGAGTGGGTCCTGGACCCATTTGAGGGACCAGTGTTTAGCTTGCCACACCTTGCCCTGTCCCTGAAGGTAGAACTGCCTAGCTTTTAGTTCTCCCCCATCTCTGCCATAGCTTTGTCCTCTTCTGTCAGTGAACTGCTCACGTGTCTGTCACCTCAACTAGACTGCCAATGCCTTAATAGCAGAATCCATGGCTTAATTTTTTTTTGTTTGTTTGTTTTTGTTTTGTTTTGTTTTTTTGTTTTTTTGTTTTTCGAGACAAGGTTTCTCTGTGTAGTTTTGGCTGTCCTGGACTCGATTTGTAGACCAGGCTGGTCTTGAAGTTACAGAGATCCACCTGTCTCTGCCTCCAGAGTGCTGGGATTGAAGGTGTGTGCCACCACGCCCGGCTGCTTAATCTTGTGGTTATTCTCAGTACCTGTATGGTAGCTGACACTCACGGGTAGCTTGATAGGCATTGGGGAATTATGTATGATGAATCAGCTGTGGCCTTAGATGGGATTTCCTTTCTGAGCCTAGGTTCTTTATCTGTGACTTAAACTCAGAGGTCTGGCAGCTCTTCGATCCTTTTGCACAGAAACTATTCTTTGGGACAGTGTCTGTGTAACTGAACTGGGCCTGCTCTGGTGGAGCAATCTCCCAAACCATGCCCTAAATTTGGGGATCACCATTAAAGCCCTCAAGTGATTCAGTATGTTGCTCTCATCATAGTTAGCCTCTGCAAAGCCTCGGACACCAGGTTGACAGCCAGCACGTTCGTCCCAGTCTGTGGAGGTTGGTTTTGTCACAGTGAGCAGATTGGTTTGGACGAACGTGACAGGCTCAAGAAGAGTGGCTTTAGTTTGCTTGCTAACTGAATGCCTTCTGGAAAGGGGAGACTATGGAATCTAATGAGACACAGTCTACACAGTGCCTTGGAGTCCTCGCGGATGCTAAATGACAGGACCGCACACCAAGGCACACCATTGCAGGGTGCTGCCCGAGGAGCAAGACAGGAGGCCACAGCCTATACACACTCAGAGCCCAGAAGAGGAGACATTCCCAGACAAACTCACACGTTATCTTTCTCATTTGCAGAAGCTAGACCTACAGGTGCTCAGAACAGACAGACAAACAGAGCCAAATGCTGGTACACTGACTGACTCCTGCTCTCTCTCCCTGGACAGCCAGCTCTGCAGCTCTCCCCTACCAAAGACTCAAACCCTATACCTGGATTCAACCATACAGTGGGAGGGAGGGGCGGACATCGGTTCATTTCCTGTCTGGTAACAACTTGAATATCTGGTCACCTCCTTACTGACCCTCTAACAGATGGTAAATTAGGGGGCCACTGGGAGGGGTCAGAGGAGGGCCAGGCCACCGTGGCCGTGCGTTCAGTGGAGGAAGCAGCTGCTAGCAAGTTTTATAAACACACAGCAGTCTTTCCTGGCGTTCTCTTCCTGGGGGGGGGGTGGCCCCCCACTAGCAGTTGCTCTTTTGTGCCCGCTATCTTCCTCCAGGATGCAGGGAAGGGTGAGGGCGTTCTTTGTCCCTGCCCCTGAGTAATGACCTTGGGAAGAGTGAGGGGGCAAGAATGCTCACGTGAGGTAAAGCTGAGCCATGACAGCCTTGTGAGCGGAAGCTCAGTGCGGAGAGCTCAGCACACACCCAAGTCCACACAGGGGCAGAACCAGACCTAGCTCCCTTGTCCCGTTTCAGAGGCTAAAAGAGTGCGGTACCAAGCGTGCGTTCTACGCCGGTCAGTTTTAGACTTCTCCCTCCTCTAGCAGGAGATTCCTACCCATTCCCTCTGGTTGTATCCCAGTGTTGCCTGACTCCAGAGAAATGGAAGAAGTGACGCCCACATCCCCTGCGCTAGTGTATCATTGCCCCACGCAAGTCTGACAGTAGTGCCACCTAGTCCCCCACTGTCAGCTAGGCTGTGCATGTGAAGACAAGCTATAAATCAATTTGAACCTTCCGGAGGCGATGACAGTATTTTCACAACACTCCACAATTTGCAAAGTACATTAAGAATCTCCTTCCTTCATTCCTCTGCTGAGGGGAATGAGGTGGGCGATGAAGTAGCAACCCAGAAGAGGCGGTTGTGTCTTCCCGCTTTGTAGTTGGCCTGTTGGCAAGTCATGTCTAACATTTTCTGCTTTGTCTTTTTACATGCTGGCGGTGATTCCCTAATGGCTCTTGTGACTTTCTAATGGCTTGACAGTGGTGTGCTGGGAATAGGCACAGAAATGAGCAAGTACAGTAGATGGGCACAGGTGTTGGCATGCCACCCAGTACTGTGGGCCAACCGGGGTTACACAGGTGAAGGTGTGTGAGGTCGTGAGGGTGTGGGGGGACTAGAAAGAACTCCTGGAGGTTGTGACTCCTGAAAGATGAGTGGCCATTTCCTGTAAGCCTCAGCAGGTAAGGGTGAGGACTCTATGCAGAAGGAATAAGCTAAGGCAAGGACGTGAGTAAGACAGAACGGTATGGCCTCTGACCCTGGAGTTGCAAACCACAGAAACCTGTGGGATGGTGGGAGGGCTGAGTTTGGTGACTGTCATCTTGCTTCCTTTTGGTTTCAAAGTCAGGGCCTTTCTGGGATGGGTGGCCCTGCCTTTGGCACTTCTCTGCTCTCCAGGGGTACCCTGTTCCTGGGCTCTGGCTCCTGTTAGATCCAGCATCCATGCTGACTGACCTCTTTGCAAACTCCTGCTTTCTGGGAGGCCTCTCAGTACAACAGAGCCAGGCTCTCCTTCAGAAGGCTCCCAGCTTGCCAAAGCCTCTCAATTCTTTCTGTGGGACTAATTTCCTTCGTGTTCTTTGTTCATAATCGTAGTAACTGGGTCAGAGTTTGAATGGCTTGTCACAGCTACAGGTGCTTTCACGTTTCTTATTCCATTCAAGGCTCTGGGAAGCCAGCACTTCAGGCTATGAGTGTGAGGGGAGGGGGTATGCACAAGGATGCTGGTGGCAGAGAGCTGTCAGATCTCCCTGGAGGTGGAGTCACAGAGAGCTGTGAGCCACCAGTGTGGGTGCCGGGAACCGAACTCTGGTCCTTTGAAAGAGCAGCCAGTGCTCTTTTTATTTATTTATTTATTTATTTATTTATTTATTTTATATGTATGAGGATTTTGCCTGCATGGACATTGTCTACTGCATAGGTACCTGGTACCCTTAGAGGCCAGAAGATGGTGTCAGATCCCCCTGGAACTGAAGGGCAGTTGTAGGTGCTGAGCACTGAACCTGGGTCCTCAGAGAGCAGCAAGTGCTCTTAACTGCTGAGCCATCACTCCAGTCCTTCCAGTCCTGGTGTGTGTGTGTGTGTGTGTGTGTGTGTGTGTGTGTGTGTGTGTGTAATGTAAGCAGTTGTACATAGATACAAGGCAAGTAGGTGATCAGAAAACATCGTCATTCAATGCTGGGCTACACAGGAGTATGACATAGCCTTAGCGTGGGTGTAGGTGCCCTGCTGTGTGACGTACTCTCTACCACATCACGCTCTCTCTCAGTGCCATGGGGTAACACTCAACACCGGCACTGGCGAGTTCATGATGTCAGCAGCCACTGAAAGCCTTTACTGAGGTCAAAACGGAATGACTACCACTGAGTAACTACCCTGTAGTCAAAAGGCTAGGCTGCCAATGATAAGGGTTCCTCACACAGCACCTACTGTCCTAGGCCGTGAGGGTGACTCAGTTCCCAGGGCTTTCTTTTCCAAAGAAAGTTCTCTACTCAATCTGAGAGACCATTCTGTGTGCTCTACTAGAAACCTGAAAGGAAATCCCTAGGCCAAGGCATCCTCGTGCAAGTGTAAGAAGAGAGGCAGCCCGGACATCTACTCGCCTGGGAGGCTGCCAGCTTCTATTGAGGGCTGCAGCTTCTGGGCTCTGATGACTCAACACAATCCTTGCCCCAGAGTAGCAGTGCAGTCTAGAAAGAGAGGCATGACAAAGCATTTAAAGGACCACATAGCAAAGCCTGTGTTGGAACAGAAAATGGAAGGTCATCAACAGTGCAGTGTGAGAGATGAACGGAAGGCGGGCGCTGCAGCGCATGTGTAATCCTAGCACTCGGGAAGCAGAGGCAGGCAAATCTCTGTGAGTTCGAGGCCAGCCTGGTCTACAAAGTGAGTCCAGAATAGCCAAGGGATACACAAGAGAAACCCTGTCTCAAAAAACAGAGAAGGGGAGGGGCGGGGGAGAGGCAGCTCCATTGCAGAGGAAGGAGCTACTGTCAAGAATACAAGCCATGAGGCGCTGAGCAGGAGGATGGCAGGTGGACGGTTTGAGCCCCTCTGTCCTCCTCCCATGGTGTCCACTGCTGTTCTCTTAGCTGTAGTTTATACCACAGATCTCCACAGTGTTCAATAAAGTGTACACTCCAGGCTACACCCAGAAGATGCTCAGGCACTGCTCTCTTAAGGAGCTCCCAAGTGATTCTGAACTAAGGACTGCACTTGGCAAAACCCAGAGCAGACAGCTCTCGGTTTCCTCTGCATCTGAGATTCTAAAATTCTCTTGCTTTTGTTTGTTTTTAGCATTTATTTATTTATTGTGTATATGGTGCTCTGTCTACATGTATGCCTGCACGCCAGAAGAGGGTATCAGATCACGTTTATAGATGGTTGTGAGCCACCATGTGGTTGCTGGGAATTGAACTCAGAACTTCTGGAAGAGCAGACTGAGTGTTCTTAGCTGCTGAGCCATCTCTCTAGCCCCAATTCTCTTGCTTTTATGTTATCTGACCCACGCTGGTATGGAGACCCAGTGGGGGCTTCTAAAGGCCTCTGTGTGTATGCATGTGTGACTCCTATCTTCAATGAGCTTGCTTACATAGTCTCAGGAGCTGAAACCTAAGGATTCCTGAATACTGTCGCCTTGTGCTCCGAGCCAAATGCCTTTGCAAGGGTCGCTGACTCAGCCACCCACTGCAGGGGGGAGGAGAAGCTGGGCTGATGACCCAGCTTGTGGTTTCTGGTCTGCATTGGTCTCAACGATCTGGTGCTGGGCAACATCCCAGCAGGATGGGGGCTGTGTGTGCCCTAGGGGTGCCTGGTACCTCCAGCAGGTGAGGAGTTGTGATGAGACATCGCAAACAGGCTTTCGCCAGTATGTTGACTCACTCCTCAAAATAGCCCTAGAAATTATAGGCCTTGGCAACGTAGATCCTAGTTATCTTATGGAACGCTCCCATCATCTACCCAGCTCTGTAGCCAGCTTGAGTCTGTCTCTGTATCACATGTGCGTGCTCTCGCTCTCATGTGAGTGTGTGTGTGTGGTGTGTGTGTTATTACATACATAGCCGAAGCTGGCTTTAAATGTGATCCTCCGGCCTCAGTCTCTGAGTGTTGGGATTCTAGACGTGCATCTCTATGCCTGTCTTTCTTCTTTTTTTATATTACTAGGCATTGACTACACCAGCCAGGGATGACATGGCTGCCACTGCTCTGGCCATGAGGCACTAGTCCACATTTGTAGCCTTTAGCCCTTCTAGTTAGGTGTTGTGTCCCCAATAATGGCAGGGCTTGGTTTTGAAGAACAAATCCATTTAGTTTAAGGAGCAAAGCTTTTTACCTGTACCTCTGTGGTTGAAAGGGGGTGGGGGGGCAGCAGTGGGAGAGCAGTCTAGTGAGCAGGCATTTCAAGGGGCCTCCTCGCACTGTGAGCTTATTATCTGGGCATCACGTGAGTGGGGTTCCTAGAGCCCCCTTGTTTGTGTGTCGGTCTTGCCGCTGGAGGAAGAGTGACATTGTCTAGGGTGTTTGCATAAGCAAATCATCTTCCGCCCTTGCATCCGAGATTGCTGAATGGCCAAACATTGGAACTCAGCAGTAGGTCAGAATCACTTCCCTAAGACAATACCTTAGGGGATCGGAGATATTAGAAGGTTGAAGAATGCAGCCCAACAGAATCACCCCAATTTTAAGAGTTCGTGTGATAACCAATGCTAAGGTTTATGGATTTGCAATAGACCTAGAAGAAAGCCACTGTTTCCTCTGAAGTCCACCTCCCTCCCACATCTCTGTTAGCTGACATCCCATCCCCAGTGTCTCATAAGCCATCTCCTTGTCTCCATGCCGCACTCTGGCTCCTTCTCGGATTAGGTGTGACATCTTAGATGCTTCACTTCACGGTTTCTGGGGTCAAAAGATGCTGCAATATGCCCAGAGATCAGGCCCTCTTCCCTCCAGCCTCGCTGACCTCTCTGCCCTAGCCCCATCGAGCTTCCTTCAATTGCTGAGCGTGCTGTGCTTTTACCCATGAGCCTTTGCAGGCTGTGCTCTCTGCCTATAATCTCATTGCTGCCATTCACCCTCTGCCCAATGCCCCCCCGAGTCTTCAAAGGCGAGCTCAAATATTCATCCTTGGGACCAGCCTTCTAAGGCCCATTCTCAACTCTTCAGTCTAGGTTAAACGCCACATTCTCTTCTATTATGGTCCTTAAAACAGAGCATTATTGGAGCCAGTGAGATCCTCAGCTGATAGAGGCACCTGCCTCTTGGCCTGACTAGCTGAGTTTGATACCTGGGAGCCACACGGTAGAAGGAGAAAACCAATCAACCCTGCAAGTTGTCCTTTGGCCTCAACATAGATGCTGTAGTGTGCACATGCTCACACACAAAGACACAAAATAAACAAAGCATTGTAAGGTTGGCTGTTTCCCTGGCTCTCTTCCCCCGCTGATCTCTGAGGTCCTGCAGAGCGAAGAACTCTGTCTTATGTACACTGCCTTTGATGCTCTGGGCCTGAGCCCACTAGGAGTTTAATGACAGTTGATTGCATTCATTATTTTCTCTCAAAATTGCTAGATCATAAAAATTCCAAGAATCAGAATGAAATGGAAGGCAAGTGTTCCGGGTAGTGTCATCTAGACCTCTTCTTTGGGGCATTGAGTAATTTGAGGGGAGGTCTCATTTTTCTCATTTGTTGAGACTGTTTCTCATCCCTTGCCTCAGATGGCGGAGATGAACGGTGGAGCAGGGCTGTCAGTTGGAAGTGGGTTTTTCTTGTGGTCCCACCACAAGCTCTGAATCTGGGCAAAGCCTTCCCAAGCTGGGCCTCTGGCTTCCCTTTCAGGGTGTGGAATCATCTTTGATAGGAAATGGAACTGCTCCAAGCCAAGGCCTTTTTTTTTCCCCCACTGGGTTCTGCTGTTCAGGCATCAGGACGACTGAACTTTGTTTGAGTCTTGACAAGATCATGTTTCCTGATTCCCAAACAGTGTTTGTGTTGTAACCTCAAGCCACGTCAAAGGCAGTGTGCAGCTATGGGCAGGATGCTGCTGGGTCTGGCTCAGGTTTTCACGGTGTCACTGGCGGCATGTGGCACTTGAGTATGTGCCCCCCCCCCACTCTCCCACCTGCCACAGTGTTCAGTTGCATATGCACTTGTGGTCCATAGCCACAATGTAGAGACCATCTGATAAATTCAACAAACACTTACGGAGTACCTGATCTGTACACAGACAAACTAAGTCCTGGAGGTAATGCAAGGAGCTGGAGGAACCTCAGGAAGCAAAAGCTTTGCGCGCGCGCACACACACACAGTTGAGTCTGGGTCCCGTTACCGCGCTCCAGTCCAGAACATGACAGGAAGACGGAACTTACTGATCTCTGTGCCAGACAGCACAGGTCTTCTGGAGACCATTCAGGAAACAGAATACCAATGTGTAGTAGGTAGTAGCCCATCAGATGACACTAGGGGAATGAGTATTTGTGAGGGGCGGAGGGCTGTTTTATTCTGTATTTGCCCATGCTAGCTGCAAAACACAGGAAGGAGTCTGAAGAAGATCTCTAAGTTAGGGCTTTGAGAATAATCTCACCATATAAGTGGAGGTGAGAGCCAGTGACTGAGCCCAAAGCTAGGATGAAAGGAGCCTAATTTTCAGGTAGAGAATTAGCTGCTGCCTCTGCACCTGCCAGGTGATAACATCACTCTAGGGCGGCATGAGATGCTGAGGAGGGGGGGAGGGGCTTGAGGTAAGAGATGAAAAGCCAAGGTATTGCAGGTTGAACTTTGGCCTCGTGTGGTAGCATGTACTAGGCGCACTTGCAGTCTCCTTCCCACATATGTAAAAGATCCCCAGGAGGGGAGCCTCAAGCCTTCAGCGGGTGGCAAGCAGGTGGATTTTAGTACCCAGCCCTCATACACACCAGTTTGACTCTGTCTACAAGACAAAACTTTCTGTACCACAGCTTGGAAAAGGAAAGAGGGAAAAAAGGTTAGCTTTCCTTGGCTCGTTCAGTGGCACTCAAGCTGCCATTTAAGGAGTAATATTTGAGGCTAATACTTCATTTTCTTTTAGTAGCATAGAAACAGCCTGCCCCCTGCTCCGTGTGTGTGTGTGTGTGTGTGTGTGTGTGTGTGTGTGTGTGTGTGTGTGTGTGTTGCAGACCCGGCTATAAGGCTTTGTGCCAGCTAGGTAAACACCACTGAGCTATGAACCCAATTGTGGACATCATTAAATCACGTGACTGACAGCTGCTGATTACAATGGATTGTTTGCTATAAAGTCCCGTTTTCTCGGGCTGGCTACCTGATGGGAAAGCCGCCTTTTCTTACCCCAGTAGCTCATCGCACTCCTGACCCTTTCATCAGACAGCACGTCTGAGCCATCTTGCAAGTGTGTGTTTTGTAAATGTTTCCCAATCGTTGTGACAAAGACTCAGGAAGGTCACATGCTGGGGAGGAGGAAGAACGCTGGGAATGAGGGCAGGAGCTTTGTCCACTGACCTTTCTTCCCAGGAAGTTGCTGACTCTCAGTGTCAAGACCCAGGCTTCTTAACCCCGCCCTCAAATGGTTGATAACATGGGGCTATCAGGAATATGTGGCCACCACTAGTTTCTTGCTCCAGTTCCTGCTGGTCAGAGTTCTTACTGGCTGATCTCTTTTGGTCCCAGTCTGGATGCCTTTGTAAGAAAAAGGAAAGCGAAAGCTGGGCATGGTGGTGCATGCCTTTAATCCCAGCACTTGGGAGCAGAGTCAGGCAGATGGCTGTGAGTTCGAGGCCAGCCTGGTCTACAGAGTCCAGGACAGCCAAGGCTACACAGAGAAAACCCTGTCTCAACAAAACAAAACAAAACAAAAGGAAAGTAGATTAATAACTTACCTTTCATAACACATTTGTCTTGAGAAATCAGAAGTGTTAAGTTGCAGATTCAAAGCACTAAAAGTTCATAAAAGTAAGCCCTTCATGGTGGCACACACCTTTAATTGCCACACTCGGAAGGTAGAGGCAGGAGGATTGCTGTGAGTTTGAGGCCAGCTTGGTCTACAAAGCGAATCCAGGACAGCCAAGGCTACACAGAGAAATCCTGTCTTGAAAAAAATAAACCAAAGTAAAATAAAAAGTTCATAAAAGTAGGGTTTACTCTTTCACAGCCCAGGCTGGTCATTGCCTCTGTTTTCTGTCTGCACAGTGCTTGCTGGAGGATATGACTTCTCCCACTGCACCACCAGTTAAAAACCTTTTTCCCTACTCTCTGTGTTTCTTGTACATCCCCCCCCCCCACTTTTGCCTGTTCCCAGACCACTGACTTGGATCTCTGATTTGTGCCCTAGGTGTTCTTTGTGTCTGACCTCTTCAAGACTAAGCCTACGCTCTCGCTGCCTGCCCCTGCTATCAGGAGGGAGATCCTGTCACCTGTGGACATCATCGACAGGAACAATCACCATAACATGGTGTAGGTGCCGCGGGCCTCCGGAGCGGCTCCCCTGAAGTGACTGCTGGACAGCATGAACCTGCTGCTCGCCAATCTCATCAGACAGTAGAATGTAGGGAAAAGCTTTTTGCCCAATGGGATTTTGAAAACATGTAAAGGAAAAAAAAAAAAGCCTTATCTCGTGGCCTTCCAAAATAGGTTGTTAGCCTGTGTGGGGACAACACTTCCGGAGCCTTTGAGTTCTGGCTGTGCAGCTGGGTGAGTAGTGTTCATGTTTGAGTGAGCACCGCCTTGTCCAGGAGCAAAACACTAGAATCACTGAGCAGAGGCTGTCGTCACCTTTTGTGTGTGACCCAAGAAATCCCTGGCCAGCGAGAACAGCTGAAGCTCCTCTGTAGCTCACAAGGCTCAAACCGGCACCAATTTAGCCACTCTGCCCGCCCCACTCTACTGTGACTTTGGTTCAAGGAAGTTTTGTGTTTTGAAGTCCTGGCCATGAGCACATTTGCTTAGTCAAATGGTCAGATTCTGAATCCGAGTCCCAAGCAAGCCCCAAGGCCTCTGGCATCTCCCCTTCCCCAGGTTACAGCCCCTCACCTTTTTAGAGATTAGGAGACCCTTTGTGGAAGAGCGAACTTCACAAATAGCACAATTTCAGAAGACACCAAGGGTGTCTTTTTTCTAGCACACCACACTGTGACATGGGACTGCCATCGCAGGAGCAGTCACCGGCACTTGTATGTGTAGAAACACCTTAGACTTCGGTTACTGCTACTCCCCTTGAGGTCCTTGCTGGGTGCCTACAGGGATTTCATGTGAGGGCCAGGGTGAGCCCAGGCGCTGTCGGCCTTTCGCTCATCCGAAGAGCTTCAGTAAAGAGACAGGGAGGGAGGGAGAAGCAGAATGAAAAAAAACAAAACAAAAACAAAAACGAACCAACTTTTTGTCTCCTTGGGATGGGAGAGAGCCAGAGTGTCAGTCTTGTGGCCGGAAGGCTACCCTTCAAGATAAGGGAGCCTGGAGGGTCTTTGCAGGAGTTGATTTTGCTGTGTTGAGCACTATTGTCTTAGGGTTGACCCCTGGGACGCGACTTGGTGAGTTCTGCTGGGCAGAACTCATGGTTCAATCTGCGTAAGAGAGTTTTCCTCATCCTCCGTCCACAAGTGTCCTTTCAAGCGAGGTCCCACACAGACAGTAGCAGGGACCCTTCTACTGAGCCTCCAAGGAAAAGAAGAATAAGAAGAAGGAAAAGTGCTTTTCAAATCTTTCAAAGGGCTACATGTACCCATATGGGTCAACCACATGCACACCTTTCCACAGACTCTGTCCTTTCATTTCAACATATAGCAAGCTATGATTTTATATATAAATATTATATATAAATAATGTATAAAACATTAAAAGTTAACTATGTAAGATATTATTTCTGAAACAATTTTAGTCATATCCACTATGATCATAAACTGTGTCTCGACCTGTGTTATTTACTTTAGCTGCTTAAAGGAGCATTGAGTTTTTTGGGGGGGTTGTTTTTATTTTTTGTTTTTAAATCTCAACTAAAAATATCATAGTTCTGTGGTAGCCATTGTTTTACAATGAGAGAAATAACTACAACTAGAGAAAAACTGTATAAAACATTAAATTGTCAGTATTTTTGTAAGGTTCCGTTTTGTAAAGAGAATAATATTCAAAGACTTTTGTGGCATACAAGGTGAAAACGTGTATCTGCGAAACTAAACCTGTATTAAATGTGCTTTTAAAATAAAAGCTCATAACACGACTAAGCAAGGCATTGACGTCTGGACTGTTTAAGGGATGTTTGCTTGGGGTCTCTGGAAGGGAGGAAGAGGTCTTTGTGGGCAGGCCTGTGTGGGCTCACCTCAGTGGGGTACCAGCTCCTGGTTGTTTCAGTGGCCACAGCTGAGGCTGGATGTAAAGGCTGCTCTTTCATCTCTGAAGCCTGTTTGCAGAGGGAGAATGGGGGCTGCCTCTTGTCTCCAGCTTCTCAAAAGGACTTTTGTGCTCTCAAGGGTTTTCATGTGGGGGATGGGAGCTGTGGGTCCCCCAAAGATAGATATGGAGACTTCCCTAGATAAGGTGGGCTTGGGGAGCTTAAGGGAGAGGCTTTCCCACAGCCCATATCAAAGGAAGAGTATGCTCTGGGTTCCTGCTCTCCTGCCTTGTGTGATCCCCAACCTGGAAGGGAAAAGGGAAGCTGAAAACTCCCTCGTGTGGTGCACCTGTGTGGGATGCGGGACTACCTGGCTGTTCCTTTATATCCCAGAGCAGGTCTTAGCCTGAGAAAGAAGGGATGCTGTGCAGGGCAGATGATGTAAGAGCCAGACAGTATGTTGCAGGACAGGCCTTGCATTAGTTTGTTTTTGCTACAGTAAAAACAATTACAAATTACTACAGCCTGTGATGGAAACAACACGGATCCGTTACTTTCCTGGGCAAGGAGGCTCTAAAGGGGCTCTTGCCTTTTGTAGGTTCTGGGCCGCTTCCTCCTCACTCTGCCTTCCCTTCTGTTTCTCCTCCATATATTGCATCTTGGTGATTGCCTGAACCCTGGGATAACCTAAAGTCATCTCCCCGTGTTAAAATCAACTGATTAGAAAACAGTTCCGCCTGCTACTAACTAAACTCCCCTCTGCTATGTAACACAATGTTCAGATTCCGGGGATCTGCGCCATCTGTGACCCAATGAAACTAAAGCAATGTGCTTCCAAAACTCAGGGATGGGAACAGGCATAGGATAACCATACAGACGTTTATATTAAAGGGGGCCTAGGGATGGCTTAGGGGTACACCACTTGACTAGCATGCACAGAGCCTTGGATTCAAACCCTAGTGCAGAGAGAGAGAGAGAGAGAGAGAGAGAGAGAGAGAGAGAGAGAGAGAGCGCGAGCGCGAGCGCTCTACCTTGAAGCTCCTATCTTATTTTGCCTCTAAGATCAGTCTGCCATTGCTTTCCTCAGCCACCACTGGCCCCACCACCACCACCACCGCCCGCCAGCAGCCAGCATCATTTTGACATCCTTATATCCAGGATGCAGTCCAAATTTTCACTTCAAGTCTGAAGAACAGAGGTTTGGAGAGACAAGCAGACTCGTCGGCGTAGGGGAGGGGAAGAGCTAGTGCTTCCAGAATCTAAGATAGTCTTTTGTTTCTTCTCCAAAAGTGCCGAACTGCCCTCAAGAACTAGGCCCACTGCAGGGGTTTCGACTTGTGACTCTCGGAAGTGTGGTCCAGAGTACAGCAATATCTCTGCATCCCTGAGGGATGTGGTAGAGACAAGGAGGTAGAAGACCCTCTCCAACTGTAGCCTACACAACACGGTCTCTTCCTATGGGTAAAATCCCCAGGGGACGCTACAATAAGCTTTGTCCCACGGGCCTGCTGATTCTGCTGAGGGAGGTGTACACTGTCCCCGCTGTGTCTCTCTGAGGCTCACTTCAGTGCATGCCGGGTCAGCCATCAGTAACTCAAAGCTTTTTGAACCAGAATTACATGAAGGACTCTCTGTAGGACGTTTGAGATTCCTTGGGTCAAAAGCATGCCTCATCCTTCCTGTGTGTGACAACACAAGTCTCTGTTGAACCAGTGAAGGAACAACCAGGTAATAAAGCCACTTGACCATTGGTAACCACCAATTAAACAGGTTTCAGATTTAAAAAGCTTAAAACACTATCCTAAGGAACCCAGCGAGGTTTAATCCCAGCACTTACTTGAGAGGCACGGGTAGGGAGGTCTTTGTGAGTTTGAGGCCAGCCTGGACTACAAAAATGAGTCCAAGACATCCAAGGCTACATAGAGAAACCCTGTCTCAAAAAACAGAAAACAAACAAACAAAAAGGAATCTTTTCTTAGTCAACACCTCTAACATAGGATAAAACAGATTCGGAGTCAATTAGTCATTGGCTAAGTGTTTGCTAATTGCCTCCTGTGTCCTAGGTAAACACCTCAGGAGCAATAAAAACCCATTAGGGAAAACAAGTTCCTTCTGGTCAAGAGGATGACTTTCTGGCCCGAGTGGAGAACTGACTCTCCAAGCTGCTCAAAACAGAAAACAGTTTTAATCCAGTTGGGCCGGTCAGTTACCTGGCTAAGGGACAGCCCTTAGGAAGGCAGGCTCACCTTAAGCCTGGCTAAAGTGATACCTGGGAATGGCTATCCCTTAACTGAGATGCTGCCTTTCTCCCTCCCAAATTCAAGCCCCCAGCACCTTGCCAACCAGTCTTCCTGAGGGTCAGCTTGTTCTGGCTGCCTTTCTGTCCTTGACTCAGAAACACATTTTTTCCCCCCTCTTTTCTTTAGCTTGTTTGTTTGTCTTCTATGTCTCTTTCAGAGGACAGCCAGAACTAAGTAGTGAGTTTTCAAGTTCTTTGGGCTTCCTGACTCTCTCTGTAAAGCTCCCCCTCCCTACCCATGGAGCAACTGGTCCTCATGTGGCTGGCCTCCATGCTGGCTCACCTTAAACTGTATGCCTCCTCCAGACAGGTGCCCTGGGGCTTTTCTTTTTAAATGATAATAAAACTGTCCCTTTCAAATACACTTTGGCTATGCTTGACTTTCAACTTTCAGATTCGTCCCCACCTTCACTAGATGCTACAGGCTTAGGCGACTTTGCTGCCTCCTTAGTCTAAAGCTGACTACCATCTCACGTATTGGTGGTAGGCTTCCTAGAGAGTGATGTCAGCTCTGTTTCTTAGGACAGAGCTGCAGTTGCTATGCAATGGACATTGATTAAATGGAGGATGAGGGCATCCCTCCTCTGGTTGATATGTTAATGTGTGTAAGTCATATATATGTATATCGGCTTGTATATTTTCACATCTATGAACGAGTGTGGGGTTGGATATGGCCATGTACATTCTAGCTCCCCTGAATGGGTGATACAAACCATTAGATGACATTTGCAAAGATGCTGTGATGTTTGCAGTTGAGAGTAGACAGGTGAGAGAAAGGACAAAAAGAGCGTTTTGATGACCAAATTGTGGAGCTTGTGGTCCAGGCAGCTCTCAGTCAGAGCTTCTTACTAGGGAAGGTGCCTGTTAAGGGAGAAAAGGGGGGAGGGGTAGGAGAGAGGGGGATAGAATCCATTGTATCAAAACAGTGAGTTGGAATTTTCTTGTGGGTTCAAAGTGTTGCGAGAAGGCAGAGGAGTCTGGCATTACTGGGGCCTCAGTAGGCAGTGGTTCCCATAAATAGGGCTTGCTTGCCAAGTGTCATGTTTCCTTGTCCTTGTCCTTTGGTTCTCTCTTCTCTCTCTCTCTCTCTCTCTCTCTCTTTTCTTTTTTGAGACGGTTTCTCTGTATAATGGCTCTTGCTGTCCTGGACTCCCTTTGTAGACCAGGCTGGCCTAGAACTCACAGTGTTTCGCCTGCCTCTGCCTCCCGAGTGCTGGGATTAAAGGTGTGCGCCACCACAGCCGGCAGTTCTTTCTTTCCATCTCCTCAAGCATCTTGCTCTTGTTCTCCAGCACCCGTGGTCCAGCAGAAGCTCCCTCCTGGGCCTCTCAGTCCTGCTCTCCTTGCGCTTGCTTCAGGGGGATGCCACCTGGGGCACAAGCTTATGGGTGGAGGGGTTTCGGGACCATGATGTCACCTGCTCAGCTGGGAGACCTGAGCATGAATCAAGACATCAGAGGAAATGAACAGCAGTTCCCAACGAGACATGCTTGTCATGTTAACACTGGTGACAGAAGAGGAAAGAAGGGAAAACCGAGGTCAGAGTTGGGAAAGTGTAACCAGCGCTTACTTCGCCATTCACCAGCCAGCCAGCAGATTCATTTAAGTCTCTTATGCTGAGACTTAAATATAGCTCCGCATTCAAGGAACTGAAGTGGAAACAGCAGACAGAGAAAGACAAAAGTCAAGGTGCTTCAGGAAGCCCAAAGAGGAACCCAAATAGCCAGAAAGAAGATTATATAGGAAGCAAATAATTCTGACAAGGAATGTGGGGCTTAGAGTGAAAAGGAGACACAAAGCACAATAGAAGCACTTTGGTCTTAAATCTATACTTGGTCATGCGCCATGTAAGCTACTCACTGATTATTAGTTACTTCTTCAGCCAGGTATCAGATGTGGCATGTCTTATGCAGAGGCATTGTGATTAAAAGGACATGACTTTATAAAGCCAAGTTTGGCTCCCATCAAGCACTTAAATGGAAAGCTTATTATATTTTATATGAATGATGTTTATTGCTAAATTCCAAGGCAAACAGAGTCAGCTAGATTGTGGAAAAGGGATTTCTAGACAGACACAATCAGGTCCAAAGCTCTGTCAGGCCTAGCTGTGGGCGTTTTATTTTATGTGGTTGAGGAAGGGGCCCAGATGCAGGAACAGGAGCCAAAGTCAGGAAGGTAAACTGAGGACAAATCTGCAGGATACCCCACCTCAGGCATCTGAACTATTGTTCACAATTCACCTTTAGAGAATCTTTCAAAAATAATAACATGATTTGATTAGTATTTTTAAATAAGTAGCACTGATGAAACTTGGCAAGTGTATCAGGAGTCCTATATAGTTGGAACTAAAAATTTTTGTTTGCTCATTTGTTTGTTTGTTTGTTTTTGAGACAGGGTTTCTCTATGTAACCTTGGCTGTCCTAGACTCACTTTATAGACCAGGCTGGCCTCAAACTCACATCAATCCACCTGCCTCTGCCTCCTGAGTGCTGGGATTAAAGGCATGTGCTGCCATGCCTGGCTAAGTATAGAAATTTTTAAAGGAATAATCAGAGACAAAATTATGTATGTATAACAATATACTCTGAAGTATGTTCATTATAACGAAATGACATGCTAAGTGATTAAAAATGATCATATAAGTTATGCTTAGCTGATAGATTCTAAAAGGAATGTGATGAATATGTTTAAAGATACAAGAAAGAACTAGGGAAATGGCTCAGTCCTTCCTAGTGTTTGCTTCGCAAATGTGACTGCCCAAGGTTAGTCCTAGAGCCCAGCAGACACAGTGGTCTTTCTCTATGACCCCAGCACTCTTAAAGTGGGATGAGAGACAGAGGCAGAAGCATTGCCCAGTTCATGGGCCAGCTAACCTGAAGCCCACAGTCCTACTGTAGAAATGAGAAAGACACTGTTGTCTCAACCAAGGGAAAGAACCAATTCTCAAAAGTTGTCCTCTGACTTCTGCACACATGCTATGGCACCCCCAAACCCCCGCCACACACACACCATAAACATAGTCTTTCAAAGTGTCTTTAAAGATATACAAAAGCATTCACGATGAGGTTCAATGGAAGAGAATTAAAGATGTAAATACGGTGATTTGCCTGGACGTGGTGATGCGTGTCCACATCCCCAGGACTTGGGAGATGGCAGCTGGATGATCAAGGCCAGCCTTAACTATGCACTTGGAGGCCAGCACGGGCTGCATGAGATTCTGTCTCAAAATTAAACAAACAAAAACAACAACACAGTCCATTGATTTTAAGAAAAGGGAAAGCCAGGCATGGTGGCATAGGCATCAACCCTAGCACTTGGGAAGCAGAGCCAGGTGGATCTCCATGAGTTCTAGGCCAGCCTGCTCTACAAAGGGAGTCTAGGACAGCCAAGGCTACACAGAGAAACCTTGTCTCCAAAAACAAAAGCAAAAAAAGAGGGGGAAAGGGAGAACTATGCAGTCTAAATGGTCGGAGAACCCTTACCTCGCTCCACCCCAAACTCAAACTGTACTGTACTGATTTGCATAATGGACATTAGTAATTTTCTTTTTGTTTGTTTGTTTGTTTGTTTGTTTTGGTTTTGGTTTTTCAATACAGGGTTTCTCTGTGTAGCCTTGGCTGTCCTGGACTCACTTTGTAGACCAGGCTGGCCTGAAACTCACAGTGATCTGCCTGTCTCTGCCTCTTAAGTGCTAAGATTAAAGGTGTGTGCCACCACACCTGACTTCTATTTTTCTTTTTAAAAAATTAACTTATTTATTTTTATTTTATGTGCACTGGTGTTTTGCCTGCATGTATGTATGTCTGTGTGAGGGTGTCAGATCTTGGAGTTCTAGACAGTTGTGAGCTTCCATGGGTGCTGGGAATTGAACCCAGGTCCTTTGGAAGAGCAGTCAGTGCTCTTAACCTCTGGGCCATCTCTCCAGCTCTGACTTCTCTATTTTTCAATGATACTGTAGTTTATTTGTAAAATTTACCATACTTCTGGACGTGTGCTTTATTTTATCAAACCTATTTTACTAAGTAATAGGAAAAACATGAGACAAAACCTAAAAACTAAAGTGTATCAGCTAAAAGCTTTTCTCTTGTTTTAGATTTGTTTTTTGTGTTTGAGACAGTGTTTCACATAGCCCCACCTGGCTTCAAACTTACCGTATTTTTTGGACCATAAGACCCACATTTTCCCCTTAAAAGTGGGGGAAATTCGGGGGTGCCTTATGGTCCAATTGCTGTCCATCAGTCATCAACAAAGAGGTCACTTACTGATGTCTTCAGTGTGCCAGCTGAGGAACGCGCACAGAGTTCAGTGTGTCTGTGGCAACAGGAAGAGGCATGGGTGGTATCACCAAAATCCCTACTCACACAGAGCTTGGTCTCTGCCATCCTCCCCCCCCCCACACACACTCCACCCCTGCTATCGCACTGATCCGAGCTGAATGCTGATTTTAGCCTGCCAGGTAAGCAGGCTTGAGTCAGCTTGCTGCAGGGAGCAAGGCAGGGGGAGTGCCATAAAATGTATAGCAATAAGGAAGCTCTAGCTACCATTTGTCCCTCCTTGACTCCAGTGGGGCCACACTGCTATGCAGAAGTCATTACTGGGCACGTGGGAGAAGACAGGATTGTTTATTCTGCATATGTGAGAAGACAGATGGATTGAAAAAGCGTGGTCCAAGCATCCTGGAGGGCTTCTGAAAAAAATTCTGCTTTATTAGTGCTTTATCAGTTCAGTGAAACAACAAAAAACAGAGGTAAAGAGGTGAAGACTCATCTAGCTGTGATTCCTGGGGGGCAGGGGGGGTCTTACCAGCTAGTTGCAACCTCTCGATGTTTCAATCAACAAACCATTTAAAGTCTTTGTGAGAGAAGAGTGGAACAAGTAGATGGCAGCTGGGAATCATGATCTGACTCCAACAGGATGAATGAAGAGGCCACTGTCACTCAAGTTTGTGACTAGGTTGAAACATCACGGCAGCCAGTGAAAGAGGAAATCACTGTACGGTCATTCAAAAAATGTGGCATTAGCAATGTCTTAGGTGGAACTGAAGATAATATCATATAGAAGTTAGCGAAGAAAGTGACACAAGTGATTGTCGGCAACTGAGCTTCCTAAATTCTGACACCAGTGATGATGAGTGTTTGGGGGTTTCCAGAAAACTAGAAAAATGCTTGAGTCTCTAAGCCTTTCCCGCTGTTAACACTGTTTAATATTAGTGTATTTTGTTATATTTTAATAAATATTTTACTATACTAGTACTAATTTGGTTCAGAATTATTGTTCTTGTCTTACTGCCTTCAAAACTGGGAGTGTCTTATGGTTAGGTGTGTCTTATCGTCTGAAAAACACAATACGGTACTGCGTAGCTGAAGCAGGCTGTCCTTCTTTTTTAAAAAATAGTCTCCATAATGTAGAATGAGATCATAGCTGTGCTGGTTAGTTTTATGCCAACATGGCACAAGCCAGAATCATCTGAAAAGAGAGGATTTCAGTTGAGGAAAATACCTCCATGGGATCCAGCTATAGGGCATTATTTTTTCTTTTTCTTTTTCTTTTCTTTTTTGGTTTTTGTTTTGTTTTGTTTTGTTTTTTTGTTTTTTAAGACGGAGTTTCTCTATGTAATAGTCCTGGCTGCCTTCACTTTGTAGACCGGGCTGGCCTCGAACCCATAGTGATCCTCCTGCCTCTCCCTCTCCAGTGCTGGATTGAAGGCATGTGCTAGCATGCCCAGCACTAGGGCATCTTCTTTTTTGTTGTTGTTTTTTTGTTTTGTTTTGTGAGACAAGGTTTCTCTGTGTAACAGTCCTGGCTGTCCTGGGCTCACTTTTGTAGACCAGGCTAGCCTTGAACTCACAGCAATCCGCCTACCTCTGCCTCTCGAGTGCTGGGATTAAAGGCATGTGCCACCATGCCCAGCTGGCATTTTCTTAACTAGTGATTGATGAAAGGTGTCCCAGCTCATTGCAGGTAAGGTCATCCCTGAGCTGGTGTCCTGGGTTCAGTAAGAAAGCAGGCTGAGCAGCCATGAGGAGCAAGCCTTCATGGCCTCTGCATCAGCTCCTGCCTCCAGGTTCCGGCCCTGCTTGAGTTCCTGTCTTGACTGCCTTCAGTGATGGTGTGGAAGTAGAAGCCAAATAAATAGACCCTTTCCTCCCCAACTTGCTTTGGTCATGGTATGTTATATGAGCGACAGTAATCCCAACCAGGACAATAGCTTTGACAATTTAGAAACAACTTTTAAATGATCACTCTAGGAGGCATTGTGCAGAACAGATTGAAAAGAGACTTAGGCCGGTCCCGGCGGCGCACGCCTTTAATCCCAGCACTCTGGGAGGCAGAGGCGGGCGGATTGCTGTTGAGTGCGAGGCCAGCCTGGTCTACAAAGCGAGTCCGGCACAGCTAATGCTACACAGAGAGACCCTGTCTCAAAAAACAAACAAAACAAACAAACAAACAAAAAACCAAAAAAAAAAAAAAAAAAACAAAAAAAAAAAAAAAAACAAAAAAACAACACCAAAAAAAAAAAAAAAAAAAAAAAAAAAAAAAAAAAAAGAAAGAAAGAAAGAAAAGAAAAAAGAAAAAAAGAAAGAGAAGAGGCTTAGGTGGAAGGAAGAGAGATAAATGAGATAACTGCATGACCACTGCCCAAATGAAAGGAGGCAAGATTTCAAGCACGATGCAGGACTGCAAAGTAGATATGGATTCTAGAGTGGGAAGAATTAGAATAGGGAAAACTTCTTCCTCTGTGGATATGGGGAAACCCACAGGCAAGCATGGTACCCACATTTCAGACCCTTTCACACCTCTAGCATGTGTCCTGATCTTAGACGGAGGGAACACAGTATGAGGGCAGTTTGGAGAAGACACTATGGCTTAAGCTCTGCTTAGGGCATGAATTTGAGCTATTCATGGGCTGCTAAGGCAGACAAGACCAGTGAACGAAAGTTACATATGCGGTTGTGTAATTCACGGGTTCGGTACCTACTCATTGAACGTCTCCAGTCTTCTCCTAATCGTCTGGTTTGGGCACACAGCAATGTTTCCAATGTCGCAGAGCGTTGGTTCTGCTTGGGGGCTAGACACTCTACGATGGTACAGACATCTGGCCTGGAGGCAAACTTCCAGAGTCAACAGGCAGGAGATGGTTACAATAGACATCTGTGCTGAGATAAACATTAGGACTCCGCACCTGGAGACGGTGGGCGGGAACCCTGGGAGACCTGGCTGAGACACACCAACCAGTAAGGCAGTTACCGGGGAGAAGAGTGGGCTGCTTTGGGTCCCTTTCATTAAGGCTATTGCTTTTCTTAGTTTGGAGGCCCTCACTGCCCTGATACTTGACAGAAAATGCCATACTTGTGATGACTACTTTCTTGCTCTGTTTCAACCCTCACCTAACCCCCTCCCTGGGAGGCTGGCAAATCCCTGTGTCTCTCCTGGTCTGGAGTTTCCAACACAGTGATGGGGAAGCTTTAATCTGCTTTGATTTACCTTTCCTTCCTCAGGGCTTGGAATGTTCCTCTACTCCGAAGGCTCTTCCGGTTTCCTTCCAGCCCCAATCCTCCTCTTCGTCATTAAGATCTCTGCTTACCTCATCCTTCTGCAGGAGGAACTCTTTGATCCCCTAGTATAAAGCGCTGTCAGTTTTCCATCAACTTAACACAAGGTAGGGTCATCTGAGAAGCAGGAACTTCAGTTGAGAAAATGCCTCCGTCAGATTATTCTGTAGGCAAATCTGTGGGGGGCATTTTATCTTGATTAATGAATCATGGGGGGAGCGCTATGTGGGCAGTGCCATTCCTGGCCAAATGATACTGGGTTGTGTAAGAAAGCAGGCTGAGCAAGCTATGGGGAGCAAGCCAGGAAATACGGTTCCTCCGCGCGGCATTTCCTTCATTTTCTGGCTCCAGACTGCTAGCCTGCTGGGACTTCTGACTTGGTTTCACCTGACTGGTGGACGATAAAGCGGAAGTTGCTTTTGGTCACGATGTTTGTTTGCTTGTTTGTTTTGTTTTGAATCACAACAATAGAAAGAAAACTGGATGAAGCCTTGAGTTCGAACCTCCAATATTGACATACCAAGCTGGGTTCAGCAGTGTGCGCAGCCCCAGTGCTGGTGCGTAGAGGCGGAAGGATACCTGGAACCCTCACCCAGGCCAGCCAATCAGCAAGCTCCAGCTCGAGGGAGAGCCTCCAAAAATAGTGCGGATTGCTACTGAAGACTGTGATTAAGTAAAACACTGAAAACCTGGTCTCTACATGTAGGAGGACATACATGCGTACATACCTGGTCTGGCATTAGCTCATAAGACCCTCCCTTCTCAATCTAGATCAGCTGTTCTCAATCTTTGGGACTTGACTCCTTTGGGGGTCGTGTGACCCTTTTCATAGGTGTTGCCTAAGACCATCAGAAAACACAGATCTCTAACTGAATTCAGTGTGGCCCCTGTCTTCCAGCTTACAAAGGCAGATCCCACATGTGGTGGGCTCAGCGTCTGCTTCCTGAAGCCCCAGTCCCAAGGCCAGGCTTCTGGACCTCCTGATGGAAAAGCTATGTATGATCACCCTTGCCACAGCCACCTCCTCTGCTTGGATTAACTCATCAAATGGCTCAGAGAGTTCGGAATAATAGCTCTCTCTGGACATGCCGCCCTCCCCGAGCCTCCAGTGTTCAGCAATCTGAAGGCCCTCAGGGCATGTCCCTAGGTTTGTTTTATGGAGGCTTTATTGCACAGGCGTGACAGAAGCAGAGCTAGGCCTGTCCAGATGTGACTGGACAGGAACACCGTCTCAAAGTACAAAGCGGAGGCATGAGATCCAGCACAACCTGGCTGCTTGAGCAATCCTCTGGGCCTCGAGCAGCATTCCTCCTTTGAGAGTACAGCACAGGATCCATCTAGGGCTGTGGTTCTCAACCTTCCTGTTGCTGTGACCCTTTAAAACGGTTCCCTGGTACAGAGTGGTGGCGCACGCCTTTAATCCCAGCACTTGGGAGGCAGAGGCAGGCAGATCGCTGTGAGTTCAAGGCTACACAGAGAAACCCTGTCTCGAAAAACCAAAAACCAAAACAAACAAACAACAACAACAAAATCAGTTCCCCATATTGTCATCCCCTAACCATGAAATAATAATAATAATAATAATAATAATAATAATAATAATAATAATAATAATAATAATAACTTTGAAGTCACAGCGATCTGCCTGCCTCTGCCTCCCAAGTGCTGGGATTAAAGGCATGCACTACCACCGCCCAGCTCGTAAAATTATTTTCTTTGCTACTTTGTAACTGTGATTTTGCTACTGTTATTATTATTATCCTAATGTAAATATCTGTGTTTTTTTGACGGTCTTAGGTAACTCCTGTGAAAGGGTCCTTCAACCCCCAAAGGTGTCACAACCGACAGCTTGAGACACACTAGTTATAGCAGTGTGGTCCTGGCTTTTGCACGTTAAGGACAAAGAGGACCGTGTAATGCAGTAGCTCAGAAGAGTAAGAGAAACCCCTCTAGAAAGTTGGACTATTAGGCAGCATGCGGCCCCACTCCGCTGTGGTGTGGAGAATGTACTGGTAATAACAAATCCACGTGCCTTCTGTCTCGTGTTATCCGTCAGGTTCAGGTGAGGGTGGACAGAGGAACTGGACTGAGCAGCTTTGAGTGGGACAGGTCCATACGCCCATTGGATTGTGGGTGCAGGTGGACCTGAAGCTGCGAAAGATAGGGCTGGAATGAGATGGTGACAGGGCGGCTTCTGAGGCCCTGGGGAGAGCACTGATTACTCTGTTGTCAATTTCGATAGACATCTATTCCCCCTAAGAGCATCTTCTAACTTTCCTTTTTCTCCTGCAACAGCCGCGGGTGGCACTTCTTACTGTGCCCGGCACTTCGGGCATTTCCTGACGCCTTGGCTTCCTGCGTGCTTCCACCAGGGGGGTTTACTTAGAGGACCCCACCTCCCCTCCCCAAGGAAAGCTGCTGGGATCCTCGGGTGGCAGGACCCCTCCCTTCGCCCTGAGTGCCTGTCTGTCCTAAGCCTGTGTCCCGCCAGACTGCCAGGTGGGCAGAGAGGCCTGCATTGTCCTCAGCAGCTTGGACCTCATTCTGAGCTTCTCAGTCCCGGCCGCGTGACTTTAGAATGCAAATGCAGACGGCTTTTGTGCCCGTGTCTTTGTCTGGGGTGCGATCACAGCTGAGGGGGTTCTGCTTCGGAGCCCCACCTCCCCCTTCCCCGGGTTTGAGGAAGGCCGGCCGCAGAGACCGCCCACAGGCTCCGCCCAATGCTATGGGATCATCTATTGGCTCTCGGTCCGGGCTTCCAGGAGGGGCGGGCTCAATCTTAATATCTTTGTTCCTGATAGTTTATCTGTGGGGCAGGCCTGGCGGGTGGTTGGCTTTTCCAAGCGGATCGACCCCATCGCAAGCACTTCAACAACACTGTATTTCCTTCTTCCTTTCAGCCACACCTCACGTTTCCGGAAAGACAGGCAACTTCCAGCCCTTTCCGGTTTCTGTTCCAGCAATTGGATGAATGTTCATCCTTAGATGGCTGTGATTCAGATGTTGCTGTCTCTTTTTAGACGAAGCAATCGATACTTGGAGGCTTGAAACAGCTTATCCAACGCCACCAAAATACTAGGGAGCCAGAGTTCAAAATGGACCCCATCTGCTTTCCTATCTCTTAACAATTTATATCAATTAGTCCAGGCCATGCCCTCTAAAAATGCCCATTGCGGTGGGTAGGGAGGCAGCAAGACAAACGAAGGATAGCTCAAAGTCGGAAGGTGTGTGTCTGTATGATTCAGGGAAATCAGATTTTTCATGGCCATAGAAAATGAGGAACCGGGCTGGGCGTGGTGGCAAAGGCCTTTAATCCCAACACTCGCGAGGCAGAGGCAGGCGGATCATTGTGAGTTCGAGGCCAGCCTAGTCTACAGAGCGGGTTCAGAGTAGCCTTGTCTCCAAAAACCAAAAAGAAAGAAAGAAAGAAAAAGAAAGAAAGAAAACGAGGAGCCACAGTGGTTTACCCTCAGAAGGAACAGGTGCGAAGGGGTAGAGGTCCTGGTACCCACGGAATGTAGGAACTAGAAGGCCCTTGGGGGAATGCTCACCCTTCATTTTACTAAGAAATAAGTGGAGACACAGTGAGCATAACTAATGGAGCTCAGGTCTCAGGGGCACTGCTTGTTCTTTCATCTGAGCGCTGTCTGGGGTGGGGTTTTTGGTTTGGTTTTGGTTTTTTGATATTTCACTAAAACTTTTTAGTATTTTTTTAAAAGTTGCCGTCACTTAGGTAAATAAACCCCTCCCACTCTGCAGGCAACCCTAATTAAATGCAGTCACAGCCTCTCCCTCCTTTTCCTCCTCTTCCCCCAGCCCCCACCAAACTTGTTGAGAAGAAGTTCAGCAGGAGTTAAGAGAAGGGTAAGAGAGGAAAATGGGGGTGAATATGATCAAAGTACATTATATATATATACATGTGAAATTGTGAAAGAATAAGGAATGTGGACCTTAATTTTTCTTTTATTCTTTCTTTTTTGTTTTGTTTTGTTTTGTTTTTCGAGACAGGGTTTCTCTGTGTAGCCTTGGCTGTCCTGGACTCACTCTGTAGACCAGGCTGGCCTCGAACTCACAGAGATCTGCCTGCCTTTGCCTCCCCACTTGCTGGGATTATAGGTGTGCGCCGCCTCCCCGCACTGATTTCACTTTCTTACTAATAAGGGTCACCCCATGAAAGTGAGCTCACTTTTGCTTAGCATCCAACAATGGGCTTTTTGAGTATTTTAGATTCTTTGCCCATTGTGATAAGGAGACAACTACACAGACACTATTTACAGAGGAGAGGACAGATGTGGAGAAGCAGCTTTCCTGAGATCAAACTGTGTGCTGGAGTCTAGAGCTGTGCTTTCCTGTTCTGCTACAGTGCTGAGGAGGAGAAGAAAGGAGGGGCCCGAGGGTGTTCAGGATTAAAGACCACAAAGCGAGGGATCGCTGAACACTCAGTACAGAAATCTGGATTCCAGTATTCACCCGAGGAACTGGGTATAGATGCCTAGTGACAGCCAAAGACACACACACACACACACACACACACACACACACACAGACACACTCAGACAGACAGCCTCCATTCAAACACACACACACAGACATACACACACAGAGATACCCCTATACAACCACAGAAACACACACACCGGCACACACCATACACATACACACACACAAAGATAGCCGCCATACACACACACACACACACACACACACACACACACACACACACACACCCCTATAGCATGACAGAAACACATACCGGCACACCACACACACACAGGCACACATAGACAGCCTCCGTTCACACACACATACACACACATACACAACCTTATAGCATGACAGAAACACACACCGGCAGACCACACACACACACACACACAGATACCCCCACACAACAACAGAAACACGCACACCGGCATACACCATACACATAAACACATATACACAGATAGCCTCTACCAGCATCCCCACACCACCCCCAACACCACACATGACGCTCCTTGATAGTCTTTCAAATAGCCAAAGATAGCCCTGTCTTCGGGCTGCAGGCCAAGTCCAAGTGGGTCAGATCTCATTTCTCCAATAAGGAGTATCTGGCATGTGCCTGCTTGAGTGCTCGGCAAGGCAGGTATCAGAACCGGGGTCTCCCTGTTGTGCATGTGGTCATTTCCTGTCCCTTCCCCCTCATGTTCTTCTGTGGAGCATGTCATGAAGGGACCCAGATATCATCTCAAATGGCTGCAGTGTAAAATGATTTAAAGAGGATCTGGTTGATAAAGCCTCTGTAGGTTTGCTCGGGTAGAATGAGAGGGGTGACCCTGGGTCAAGAGCTGCTGTGAAAATCTGGACCTGCATGAACTTGGTTAACACGTCTTTAATCTGACACGAGTGGTGAGCAGGCAGAATTATGAATTGGAGTTGCAAAAATGAGTCTCCCCAATTTTTTCTGTACCAGAAACCCCCCAGTGACCTTGCAAATAAGATGCAGGAGAGTGATCAACATTAATGAAATTCATCTGGCTTGTCTTCACTGCTGACAAGGTGTTTCTGAGGGTCTGGCTTCTAGAAGGCACATTCTAACACAGGATGGATGAGAGTCCATGAGGTCAGCGGTATGCGCCAGACTTGTCACTTACTGGCTACGTGACTCTGAAAAAAGTTATTCCTCCCTAGGCCTTAGTCAATATCCACTCACTCTGTCACTCCATAAACATGTGTTAACTCCCTCTGGGAGTCTGAGGGGTGAGACACTCCTCACAACAGGGCGCCTGCTGTGGAAGAGCTCAGCCTCTACATGCAAGCAATCAAACCAAAGGGTTGTGTGTGGACACCAGGCTATGAGGGGATCTGAACACAGATGCCCTCACCAGGACCACAGTTAGCCCTTACAGAGTCGTTGTGAACACGTAAAAAGTTACCCCTAGGTTGAACACCATGGCGTCCACCTTTAATCCTAGCACTCAGAATTCAGCGGCAGGAGGATCCCTGTGAGTTTGAGGCCAACCAGAAGCACATAACAAGTTTCAGGCCAATAAGGAGATCCTGGCTAGAAGACCATGTTTAGAAAGAAAGAAAGAAAGAAACAAACAAACCACTTCTTTTTCTGGACCAACTGCAGCCTTTGATAAGCCACTTGGTAAGCTGAGCACAGTGGAATTACTTTCACTCCCAAGTTTTTCCTCTTGGCTACTTATTCCTGTCTACTGAGTAGACCGACCTGTAGCCCTAAATGTCAAGATTGAGGTGTAAAGGGCCAATACAAGGCCAAGGCAGAAGAATACACCCCTGGCTGCAGAAGGACAACGTACAAGCTTCACTGGGTTAGACAAAAGTTCCCTGCACTTCTTCCAGTGTGACCAGAAGCAGACGGAGGAATGCATTAAGGACTTGAAAAAAGATGATGCTCTGGGTTCAATGGATCCCACAAAGGTCCGTATGTTGAAAAAAAAAAAAAAAAAAAAAAAAACCCGGTTGGGGATTTAGCTCAGCGGTAGAGTTCTTGCCTAGCAAGCACAAGGCCCTGGGTTTGATCCTCAGCTCTAAAGGGTGGGGAGGGGAGAAAAAAAGCCCTCAGCTTGGCTTCATGTAAATGTTATTAATAACTTTGTAAGAAGAGGAGCAGAGCTCTGAACTGGCAGGCTCAACCCCTCTCACCGTGTGATGTCCTCCATGATGTTAAAAAATGCAGCGTGGGACCCTTGCCTCATCCCACCACCCTGAGCCTCCCAGCAGCTGCCACTGTGAGCCAAATCAACTTTTGTTTTGTTTTGTTTTGTTTTGAGACAAGGTCTCTCTGTGTAGCCTTGGCTGTCCTGGACTCACTTTGTAGACCAGGCTGGCCTCAAACTCATAGCGATCCCCCTGCCTCTGCCTCCTGAGTGCTGGGATTAAAGGCCTGCACCACCACACCCAGCTCAACTTTTATTCTTTAGGAAGTCCACAGTCTGAGACATGTGATTGATAGCAATCAAAACCAAGCCAAAGCAGGAGAGAACAGGAAAGTTGGTAGACACCATTTCTTTTATTTATTTATTAATTTTTCTGTTTTGTTTTTGTTTTGGTTTTTTTTCAAGACAAGGTTTCTTTGTGTAGCCTTGGCTGTCCTGGACTCTCTTTGTAGACCAGGCTGGCCTCGAACTCACAGTGATCTGCCTGCCTCTGCCTCCCAAGTGCTGGGATTACAGGTGTGCACCACCACGCCCGGCTTGGTAGACACCATTTCTTAGTCACTTATTAAGTGAGGATTTATTGGGCAGCATTCCAAGGGGAGTATTATAAATAACTTCGAGTTTCAGAGAACAAAACTAGTAAAATTCCCTTCCCTTGGAGAGGTCCCCCTCAACTGTGGCCCTGAGGTGTCAACAGTCTCATGTTAATCTACCAGAAAAGCATGTTAATTCCATCCCGTTTTCTTTCTAACACCATGTGACAGCATGCATTCAAAAGCCCCAGTGGAAATAGGGGAAAGCAAGTTTATTTGGATAATCACTTGAATTCTGAGTAAGTAGCCAACTCCAGTGTCCTGGAATTTGAATCCCATTCCTGTCACCAGACACCTGCCTGACCATTCTTGGTGATGCTTAAAAAGATGCTGGCTTCAGGTTGGCTGAGAAGGCTGCTGGGCCATGACTTCCAGGAGCTGATCACAGCATCCCCAGGCCATGGTGCTGCTGTGGTCCAAGACTCCTCTGGCTGAAATGAGTAAATCGAGAGTTATCTAGAGCCATGAGCAAAGGGTGAGCTCTTTCTAGAGGACAAAATCTCCCACAGCTCCAGAGGGATCTCTCAGGTGCGCCCCAGGCAGAAGCTGGGTTTGCCAGATCAGTAGGTCTGATGTGGTGACCGAAGGCTTGGGGAACTTGCTACCCGTGGCTGTGTGGCTCTGGATCATAGTTCCTTTCCCTGCTAACCAGAAGATCAGGGCTATTCAGCGAGAACACTCGGCATTCTTCTCATTTCTCAACCCAAACTGTAAACTATATCAAGATGGTGGAGACAAGATTGGGAGTGTGGGGTGTGGCTCATTCCATCTCTTTGTCCTTCCTCATTCTCTCTGTCTTGGCTTCTGACTCTGCTAGTACACCTCCCGATGCATGCGCCACACCACACAGCCGTCTTCAGAGAAGTTAATCACCAGAAATGATCTGCCCTGACCAAAATTTTACTTCCTTTGAACATTTTGCTTGTTTTAATCAAGAACTATAGAGTGCCTTGGATTTCCCCCTCTGACTCTCTCAGTGCTGGCCCCTGATGTGGCCACAATTCCCTTTTCTATCTGATTTCTGAAGGCGTTAATTATTTACACCCATCTCATGTGTGCTGTGGGTGTTTCCCCCTTTGCCTTTACAGCAGATTTCTACAGGTCCCTCGGGGACAGAGCAGCACATCTGTGCTGTGCATCAGGGTGGCTGAGAACCTGCTTAGTAATCTGCACTCCCAAGTTCTGTGGCTCCAGAGAAGTCAATGGATTGGGGTACAACCGGAGAAAACCCCTGTTCCTCCATCTTTGTTTCATAGACAAGAAAATTCTTGAAGCTTAGTTGGAGATTAGTTTCCTATGTACAAGATTCCTTTGCCATGTTTGTTTACTGCCAGAGTCCCTATTCAGTGTTTAGGAAGAAAGAAGGAAGGAAGGAAGGAAGGAAGGAAGGAAGGAAGGAAGGAAGGAAAAAGGGAGAGCAAGAAGGAAGGAAGGGAGGAGGGAAGGAAGGAAGGAGAGAAAGAAGGAAGGGAGGAAGGAAGGAAAGAAGGAAGGAGGGAGAGCAAGAAGGAAGGAAGGGAAGAGGGAAGGAAGGAAGGAGAGAAGGAAGGGAGGAAGGAAGGAAGAAAGGAAGGAAGAAGGCTTATTAAATGTTAAAAGTGGGTGTGGGAGGTGGTAGTATATGCCTTTTATCAAAACAAAAAACAAAACAAACAAAAATTAAAAGTAGAAACTTTGAGATGCATGATGGTGTACGCCTTTAATCCCAGCACTAGGGAGGCAGAGGCAGGTGGACCTCTGTTAATTCGAGGCCAGCCTGGACTACAAAGAGAATCCAAGACAGCCAGGGCTTTGTGTAACAGAGAAACTCTGTCTCAAAAACAAAAACAAAACAAAAGTGGCAACTTTAAGTTAGTGTGGTCTTACTTTGTCTTGGGGACACATAAGCATGTAAGTGCCATCACTGTGTCACCTGAGGGGTAGAATTAAGTCACCAGTCACACAGCAGCTTTGGGATTGGCCAAGCTTCTGCCGAACCTCATCAGTCAACCACCAGCATGCCGCGGGTGGGAATGCAGCACCTGTGTAGGAAGCCAGACCAGTGTAAGAGATTCTTCTCAACAGTGTAATAACAAAGTTAGGATGCTGAGGAAGATCCCTCTGAACCATGCCTTCCTCATTAGTGATGAAGGATGGGTCCGCGTGTAGAGCTCCTTCTGGCCTTCCAGGGCTGTGATACAGCCCAACTCTGACTTCCTCCGCCCCGGTGTGAGCCATTAAAACACGATCAATTCTTTCAAGAGGAGTGATGTTTCCTTAACTAGATTGCCAAGGTCAAGCCAAGCAAACTTATTTGGGGTTTGGGATGGGAGTGCCCCTAATTGATTGGGGTGAACAGTTCAAGCTACGCTGAAGGCCTGGCTTTTCAGCCTTAGGCTGGAAGGGATTGTGGCTTGACATGATTTGAGGTTGTTTGGTGACAGCTCTGTTCTTAAACAGTGGACCGGGGGCCCTGAGAGGCCAGCAGCTCGCAACTGAAGAGAAGAAGAAAGTGGCAAACCGTAGACAAATGCAATGCCTGTGTCATTAGAAAGACCTCTCCAAAGTCTGGGGCTTTCCCGTGTCTGACTCTTCTGATTACCAGGAGGCATTTCTCCGTCCCTCTCCCTCCCTCTCCCTCCCTCCCCCTCCTCCCCTTTCTCTCTGTCTCTCTCTGTGTATTTCTCTTGTTCTTTAAAAAATATTTTATTATTCTTTACTTAAAATCATTTAGGACCATAGAGGCAGGAGGATCTTTGTGAGTTCGAGGCCAGCCTGGTCTACAAAGCGAGTCCAGGACAGGCTACACAGAGAAACCCTGTCTCTCTTGAAAAACAAACAAAAAAACCAAACCAAACCAAAACAACAACAACAACAACAAAAGGAAAGAAAGAAGAAAAGAAAGAAACAAAACAAAACAAACAAACAAAAAGCAAAAAACCATTTAGGACCACAGGAAAATTTGAATTACTTTCCTCCTTGGGAGTCTAGCCAACAACTGTTTTTATTTCTTCTGACCTTTGCATTTCCTTTGCCCTCCTTAGCTTTTGGCAAAAATTCACTAATAGCATAATGGTAATCAATGAATCACCATGCATGCCAGACACCATGTCTTCCACTTCTGGCAAGCACACATCTTAGAGCAGCAATAACAAAAGGCTCTAACCTGGCCACCAGGAAGTTAACAGGGTGAAGACTCCTTCTTCGCTGGGTTCAGATTGCTGTGGAGAAACAGGTAATAAGCTAGAAAACACATACTGGATATATTCCCAGGTCACCTGGTGACATGTTGAAACCAACTGCTACCCTGTAAGCAGGTAGCGTGAGCCCAGAAATTCTGAAGTACCGATATCAAAACTGTCTGCCCAAAGCAGCGTCACTTGCTCTCAGAAGAGGAATTGGCTCCACATCCAATCTGTAGATACACAATCTCCTTGCAGTGCCATGTCTTCTCTGAACCCGTCACTGTGAAAGGTTGGGTTCCTCTGCTGCTGCCTGAAACCGGAGAGGCTAAGTGACAGGTGAAGAAAGAGCCGGAACAGCAGGGAGACAAGTCTGGTGTCCCAGATTCATCTTGCCAGGGGTCACAGCACAAGGCTTATCTTGAGTTTATAGGGCACTGGATTTTAGCCATAGCCAGGTAGGTGGGCACTGGAATGGTCATTAATTCTTACAGGGATCCATTATTTTGATGTGGTTTTCATGTTGCCCACTGGGCACAGGAGTCCCGGGTGATCCTGACTCCTCTAAAGCCATGGCAGGATTGGTGAGTAGCAGGGTACACTGCTAGTGTTGTTCCACAGTGTTTTCTTTTATTCTTCTTTTCAGGCAAGACTGACTTTGTTGCTTAATTACCTTGGGGGAACAGAAACAATGAGTTGTTGGTGTCAGGAAGAATTAATGGTTCATCAGCTTGAAGCCAAGAGGCAGGACTCTTGAGGATCCGAAACTGAAACTCTGGGGCCCTTTATTCTGCACGGGTCGCTTTCTCATGCAAATTTTTTCACTAATATTTATACTTAATTTTTTAAAAATAATTTTCTTAATGAGGGTCCACCGTACATTGCAGCTTTGGGGGGGGTCTCCCAAAACCTGGAGCAGCCTTTAGTGAACTTTGGGGTCAGAGGTAGCGCAAGGCTTATGGAAACTAGTGAGGAAAAAAAAGATGTGAACATGCATACTCTTTTTTTTTTTTTTTTAAAGATTTATTTATTACATATACAGTCTTTTGACTGCATGTACTCCTGCCCCCCAGAAGAGGGTACCAGATCTCATTGAAGATGGTTGTGAGCCACCATGTGGTTGCTGGGAATTGAACTCAGGACGTTTGGAAGAACAGACAGTGCTCTTAACCTCTGAGCCATCTCTCCAGCCCGAACATGCATATTCTTAACACATAGAGTGAAGAGCTATCGTAGAGCAGTTATGGCTTAAGATCTCCCCCCGCCGACCCCCCCCCCCCGCTGCCCTCCCCTCTCTGCCCCACCCCCAACACCACCTATCTCAGCCCCAGTTCACAATGCAACTAACTGTACTTGGCAATAGAGGTTTTAGACAGTTAAAGTTAAATGAAATTTGAAGTGTGAGCTTTAATCCCACTAAAAGAAAAGGAAGACACCCAAACATATCGTCCTAGAGAGGAAAGAGCATGGAAGGATACAGAGGAGGCCGCTGCCTCAAGCTGGTAGAGGATGCTCACGGGAGCCAGTCTTGCTCACATGGCGATCATAAACTTGTAGTCTCCACAACTTTGGGGAAATAAATGTCTGTTTTTAAACCATCTAGACTAGGGATTTGCTATGGCTGTCCCAGTAGACAAATGCAAGAAGGATGTACCTGGGGGATGAATTTGAGGATGGAGAAGCACTCCTAGGACCAAAAACAACCCTAGCAAGAGTGTGTGGGCCTGATGGGGTGCGATGCATTCGGTGAACTGCAAATGATAGTGATGAATTCTTGTGACCTGTGAGTGCCTGGGAGACGAGAAATGACAGAAAGTGGCATGGCAAGTCAAGGTGAAGAGGTTAGGCTGTATCATGTATGTGTGGGGTGCCCTGAGCTGGGGCCAAAGCTGTCATGGGGGATATGAAGTGGAAAGAAAAAAGCAGAGAGATGACAGCTGGGTGTGGTGGCGCAAGCCTTTAATCCCAGCACTTGGGAGGCAGAGGCAGGTGGATCAGTGTGAGTTCGAGGCAAGATTGGTCTACAAAGCGAGTCCAGGGTAGCCAAGGCTACATAGGGAAACCCTGTCTCGAAAAACAAAAACAAAAAACAAACAAACAGAAAGATAGCTGACCAATGCAGTAGCCAGATAAAGTGGAGAGAGGGACATGCCTTGTTTCTTTAGCTGGAGTGAGAGAAAGGCAGAAAGGGGCAGAAGACAGAGTTGTGCGCGTGGCTTGTTCACTTGAGTGCCGAGGGAGATGGGGTGGGGATGCTCTGAATATTTTGGCTACGTTTAAAGCTACTTGACTATGTCCAGGGGTTTAACCTGCTTGTGTTGAAGTGTTTAGACTGCCCGGTATGCCCAGGCTTGTCAGCGGCATACACTGGTTTGGTAGGCAGCCAATGGGAAACGGGACGGGCTCAGCCAGGGAAAGAAGCACAGAAGGCTTCACCAGCCTCATGCTCCACCGAAGGATGTTGACTCTGTCTCCCTCTTGCCTTTGCTCATAAGCCTGAGACTCAGGCCACTGCGACCACAGTGCCTCAGAGGGAGACATAGCCGCATTTGGTATCTGCTTGCTTGGGAGAAAGAACGCCTCTTTAACTTTTGGATACAGGGTCTTGCTGGCCTGGAACTCACTATGTAGATCAGGTTGGCTTCGAACTCACAAAAATCCTCAGTTGACTTGCATATCATTGAAGACATTGTTTACTCTCTCTAGGCCTCAGATTCTGCTTCTGAAAATCGAATCACTTGACTTAGATAGTCCTTTTAATACTAACGTTTTGGGCTGGAGAGATGGCTCGGCCATTAAAGGCTAGGCTCACAACCAAAAATGCTAATGTTCTATGCATCGGTAATTAACCATCTTGTGTTTAAAAAAAAAAAATCAAGCTGGGCGTGGTGGCTCATGCCTGGCATGAGTTTCTTCCCTTGTACTGGCCTGTGGGGATTCTCCTGAATCTTTATTTATTTTATTATTATTATTATTATTATTATTATTATTATTATTATTATTATTATTATTATTATTATTATTTTGGTTTTTTGAGACAGAGTTTCTTTGTGTAGACTTGACTGTCCTGGACTCGCTCTGTAGACCAGGCTGGCCCTCAAACTCACAGCAATCTGCCTGCCTCTGCCTCCCGAGTGCTAGGATTAAAGGTGTGCACCACCACTGTCCGCCTCTATTGAGTCTTTAAAACTGTGCAAATGCCATGCCTTTGGTCAGCTGCTCTTCCTTTTGTGTATGCCTCCAAGGCTATACACACACACACACACACACACACACACACACACACACACACATATCATAGCATATCACACAGATATAGCATATCACAAAGGAATTCTTACCTCTCTATTATTAATCCAGTAAAAGTGGGTTCCATTTCCTCTTGACCTTTCTACGCCTAGCATCCAGCACAGGTGCTCAATTAATGGTCACAGAATGAATAAATACAATGGCAGAATGAATGACAGAATGAAAGCCAGGTCCCGGACAACACAGACTCAGATGCAAATGGCCTAGAAAGGCACATCCTGCGCGGTACGTGAGATGAGGCTTTCTCTCTCACTCGGTTGCATCTTGGATTTAGAGGTCGTTACCCTCACTCAGGACAACTCCCCTAAGCTTTGAGCAGGAAATGCCTAAATATCAGGCCCAATGGCCCAGATTGAAGAAGTAATGCTTTGGCCCATGACTCACCAATAGATTCCAGAAGGCCCAGCGTGGGTGGCCTTCCTCTATCAGGCAATGGTTGGGCGCCCCTGCTTGTGGCTGCCGTGCCTTCTTGTCACCCAAGCTTACAGGTCTCTCAGATGTAGCCTGTATGGAGACCTCTGGCCATCAGGCCCACGCAGTTTCTAACCACCCACCAGGGAACTCAGGAAGCATCTATAAAAACTTGCTTTTATGGCTCCTGACACCCCCTTGAATATGGTCATTTTGATTACTTAGCTTTTATGACACACCCTTCATGTAGTGAGGACAAGGACGAAGGCAGTTTGGCAGCCTCAACCCAAACGGATGTTTCTTCGATACAACCTCACTCGGAAGCTGATCCCTCCCTCAGAGAATAGTTCACTTCCACCTCAATGAGGAGCTCACGTAGACAAGGAAAACAGTCCTTTCCACACCCCGTAGAATGATCACTCAGGCACCGCCAAAGGAACCCCAACAAAAACCCAGGAGAAGGGAAACTTCCACTGACCTGTGTAGGATTTATTCTTGTGTTGATTCATACCCTGAGTGAGAGCAGCGTGCCAAGTCCTTCCCTTTCTTTGTCATTTACTAACATAAACTTTTTTTTGAGACAGGGTTTCTCTGTGACATATACTGTTGACTTGATGCCAGACCTTGTGTCTGGTCTTGACACTGCAGAGGTAAATAAACTAACCTGTGCCCAGAGAGCTCAGATTTGACCAGAAGGTAGGCCTGGGAATAAACGTATAATACAGACAAGCTCACCAAAGTGTGGATGGAGGCCTACTACGCAAGACAGGGTAGGAAGGTTTCCCAGCAGGGTGAGCTCTGGGTGTCAGAACGGGTAATGAGGGTGCTGTGGTGCCTGTGTGTGGACCTTCAAAGCAGATGGAGTGGCTGGGCAAATGTCCGGGGAGGTGAGATGCTGTGGGACACGCAAAGGACCTGAGCTCTGTAGATAGGCTTGCATCTTCTTGGTAGGTAGCGGCTAGGTGACAAATGGCCTTGCCCACTGTCTCACAGGTACCTATGCCTGCCACTGTGGAGAGACCAGCAGCTCCTCTCAGAGTTTATTTTCCTTTGGTACAAGTGACACTGTCTGTGGAAGCCGTTCTTCTCTGTCACTTACATGGAATTGTCCCCTCTGCCCAACATTTAATCCCAGGATTTCCCCGCTGCCCTGAGCTTTTTTTCCTAATTCTAGACTCCATATCTGATGTGTCCTTTTTATTTGTTTGTCTGTTTTTGCTTTGGGTTTTGGTTTGCTGTTGTTGTTGTTTTGTTTTGTTTTGTTTTCTAGACAGGGTTTCTCTGTATAGCCATGGCTGTCCTAGACTTGCTTTGTAGACCAGGCTGGCCTCGAACTCACAGAGATCCACCCTGACCTTTTGTTTCTAACTGAACGATGGGTGATTATTATTATTACGATTTACTGAGAACACAGTAGTGGAGGCAGGCTTAGGAGGTACTTAAGCAAAAACCTTCCATTTGGGCAGTTTGGCTTGGTTTTGATTCCAGGCTGGTCTTGAACTCAGGATGAAGCCAAGGATGACCTTGTTCTTCTGAGCCGTCTGCCTCCACTGCCCAGGTGCTGGTATTACAGGTGTGTCCCACACCTGATTTCTCCCCCCCCCCCCATTACAGGTGTGCCCACATCTGATTTCTTCCCCCTTCCCCCCTTAACGGGTGTATCCCACACCTGATTTCTCCCCCCCCATTACAGGTGTGCTGCACACCTGATTTCTTCCCCCCCCCCCATTACAGGTGTGTCCCACACCTGATTTCTTCCCCCCATTACAGGTATGTCCCACATCTGATTTCTCCGCCCCCCCTCAGTTATTTAAAAAATTTTTGAGACAGGGTTTCTCTATGTTATCTTGGCTGTCTTGAATTCACTTTGTAGACCAGGATGGCCTTGCACTCACAGTGATCCACCTGCCTCTGCCTCCCGAGTACTGGGATTAAAGGCATGTGCCATGCATGCTGTGAAGGATATTGAATTCAGGGCTTCGTGCTTGCTAGGCAAGCATTCTACCAGTGAACTACACACCCGGCCTTTAGATCTATGTTGAGATACTGTACCCCAAAAATGACTTGTCAACATGATGGGTCTTGTGGGCACCGGGGCTGAGGATAGGCTGGTGGCTCATTACAAAATGCGTGCTGTGGCACTGAAAGCAGGGAAAACACCAGACTGCAGCTTCGTCTCACAGGAGGCCTTTGCTGTCTTTGCTGACCCGCATCTGCCGGCTGTAGTGGGACTTCTGCTGTCACCTCCCCCAAGGAATGCTGGGATGTTTGAAATATACCACAAATCCCATGTACCCCAGACGTGGGTGGGGCTTCCTGAACTCTGCCCACCCCACCCTCAGTCCCCTCCACCTCCACGTGTTTCTCATTAACGACTTGATGGAAGGGGCGGCCGTGTGCCATGGATTTATTATCATTCTGCTTTCTTCCAACACAGAAAAGATTGTAGTCTTAAAGGGAAAGTGGCTTTGACAAAGACAGTGCAGCTCTCAGGGGAAACTGACTTTTAAGGCTATGTCTAGATCTTGATTACCTTAGGCTGCTGCTCTGGCTTATCAGTTTTGTTTTCAGTGGCCAGTGCACTCTATTCTGTGGGGACAGAGCAGCATCTAAGGCATTTCTTTGGGGCAAATAAAATTGGGCATGGTTGGGGACAAGGATGGTGACTTGAGGGTCTGAAACCATGAACAGCCTCTCCCTTATCTGTAGAGAATGTTAGCATCGTTGCTTTTAATTTTTGAGTCACTATCAGTGGCAATATCAGTGCCTCTGTCAGCAGTTTGGACTGACCCCTCCTGTTTACGGCAGGCTGTGTGGATAACAACTTATTCAGCAGGTTCTTGAGGCTCAGGTCTTTGTTTCTTGTTTGTTTGTTTGGTTTTCAGGATAGGGTTTCTCTGTGCAGCCTTGGCTTTCCTGGACTCCCTTTGTAGACCAGGCTGGCCTCGAACTCACAGAGATCCACTTGCCTCTGCCTCCATAGTGCTGGGATTAAAGGCATGCACCACCATGCCCGGCTGAGGCTCAGGTCTTATAGGCCTTCTAAGCTAGTCATTTTCTTTTCGTCTTCCCACAATAGATTGCCTTCTGCCCCATGATAAGCACTCTATCATTCATGAGTGAAATCAGTCATGGGACATGTTGGTGGAGGTTCCGGAATGTTCTGGTACATTTCCTTTAGGGTCATAACCACTGAGACATAATTTCTGATGAATCAACTCTTGTGATACAGTATCAGTAAGATAACAGAACATAAATAGCAGAAGGAAACGAAGATTAATGTGGATATGTCCCTGAGATATCAAGGTAGGAAGGAGCCAACGGGGCTCCTTGGGGAAGGAGCTGGAAGCCGGAGGTGATAAGCTCACAGTAGGTGAAAGGGGGGCTCTGATGGTGCCGGCCTGATGCTAACCCAGCCTCTGTCACTAAGCAGCTGTGGGATTTGAAGCAGCTCATCTTCTTTCTGTGAATCACGTTTTCCCAGCTCAAAGGCTGCTGGGCATGGGGGGTGGTTAATGTGTGCCATGTTCCTGTAAACATGAGGGAGAATGCAGGGAGTTCAGCACAAAGCCTGGCATTTGAAAAAGCCCAGTGTGTGCCAATGCAGCAATAATAATAGCTCACAGAAGCTGCCTACTCACACGGGGGCAAGGATTATTTTAAGTGACTTAACCCGTGAGGTCAGTATAAAACTCACTTTGAGTTGAAGAAACAATACAAAGTTACATAGCAACCAGTGGTAGTGCTGAAACTGCCCTAGATGCTCACAGCCTCCACTATTTCTATATGTAATTATATGCATAATTATAATGATACATATAAAGAATAATATATCAACATAAGACAGCATAAATAAAAAACACAAAATAATAATAACAGGAGACAGGTACCAGGGGTCTGAACTTTTATGCTGAGACTTTTTAATTAATCCTTAACCTTTGGCTTGTGAAAAAAAATGTATTATAAGGCCGGGTGTGGTGGTGCATGCCTTTAATCCTGGAACTCAAGAGGCAGAGGCAGGGGGATCTCTGTGAGTTCGAGGCCAGCCTGGTCTCCAAAGCGAGTCCAGGACAGTCAAGGCTACACAGAGAAATGCTGTTTCGAAAAACCAAAAAATAAAATAAAATGTATTATAAATCACTTGTATGTTAGGAGAAGGAAGCAACAGCTGCCTGCAATAGTACGCAGCGTGCCCTTCTCCACATCTCACTGACTCAAAGAAATTCACTCAAGGTCAAGTTGTACAGGTCTCAAGATATGCTACAGCATCTGCCCTGGGAGGCATCTCCTAACTTGCGTCAGGGAAGAAGGGCACACAGATCTGTCAACAAGGCAGCGGGTCCAAAAGGTAAGATTCTTGAAGGAAGTCAAGAGGGCAGTAGGAAAAGTACCGCTGGACCCGATGGCCCGTGGCGTACAGAGGAAATCAGGGAACACGGAAGATGGATAGGAGAGCCTATATTTAAAACTGGCTCAAGGTAGGGAAGGAAGCGAGAGGCTTAATTTTAGAAAGTCTCAGACACGAAGGCTCCCAGGGTAAGCGATGTGGAAACTCGGATGAGGAATATTTATCATTCATCACCCACTGTTCTCCAGAGAAGGACCTGGGGCAGAGAGTCAGCTGGAAGACTCCCCCAGTAGAGTAGAGAAAGATGAGGTCCCAAGTCAGACATGGAGGGCCCAGTGGCCGATTTCATCACCTTAGCCTCGACTTCCTCGCGTATAAGACGAGACCATAGCATTTGCCGGCAGAGGCTTTTGTTAAACAGTAAAGGTGAAAGGATGAAGTTGGTCCAGCGAACGGGAAGGCCTGTGTGGGTTCTTGTCTGGTGTTCATTGACTCTTCAGGACAAGAGGAGAAATGTTTATAAAAGAAAGTTCCCAGGAAGTCGGCATGAGAGCACTTCAGTTCGCTCTAATTTTTTGAGGTCCTCATATGTCAGAGGCTGCCCTTTTCGTTATTCAGTGCCTGTCATTCCCTGCTCTTTAAAACAGAGATGACGTTGCCCTGATTTTTCAAAAAATACAAATTGGTTGAAAGTAACATTTTTCTTTTTTTCTTTCTCTTCACCTTCTTTTCCTCTCCCCCCTTTTCCTTTTTTCTTTCATTGTTTCTTTCTTCGTTTCTTTCCAGAAAGGCTCTTCCTTTATAATAAGCCTGGCCTCAGATGCTGGCTGGATCTTCCTGCCTCAGTCTCCCTAGTGCTGGGATTCTGTGCCACTGTACCCAGTTGTGATAGCTTTATTAGTTCACTACAATCTGAAGCAGAAAGTGAAAGAATGCACTCTATTTTCACTTTCTAGACATGACTATTTTTATGGACACATGATTCTAGACCCCCTTCACTCATATGAACTGTTGCACTCTTTGGTTAGGTTTCATAAGTACATTGGGAGCCAATTTCCAGGCATGAGGCATCTTGTGAGACGTGTCTCAATCCCTATTGTCCAGATAAAGAAGCCAAAGCTTGCACTGTTCCCCTGACCTGCCCCGTGTCTCACCCAGAACATCCTTCCATCCTCTTGAGCAGACTCCAGTTTCACTTCTGCCCTTGCCACAATTGTGTGATGACTGAGATTCCTTCGATAACTAGCGACAGACAACTTTAGATAGACCATGCTCTCTGAAGGAATGAATCAATTCCCGCCATTTCAGTGCCCTGGGGTAGGACCCAGGGGTGGTGGGTGGGGGCTGATACTCAAATATATCATTGGGCACTGTAGCTGTCCTTCTCACACAGGTCCCTTTCCTCCACTCTGGCTTCCTTCTCAATGTCCATATTATGTCAAGATGGTGCCCACTAGCTCTAGGCCTACACCTTCTCAGCTCTTGTCCAAAAGAAACAAACCATACATATTCTCACTAGCTACCAGCAAGACCTCTGATTAAATGAGCCAGTGGCATGCCCATCCTGAATGTGCCTTGCGTCTACTATGGATTCGTCATCTGGAATCTATTGGAGCCCTCTGGCAGCTTCCCCCTGTATTAGGAAAACAGACCCCAGGGAGTAAAGTCCCTTTTTCTTCTTATGTTGTCCCTGGCAGGAGGCAGTGCAAAGTAACTTCCAGTGACACATATTGAGAGTTGTAATGTGCTAGGCTCCTTAGTTGTATGATACCCATTTTATGCCTAAGGAAACAGAGCCTTGGAGAAGGGAGACAGCATTGAGCTCAAACAGTTAGTGTGTATGAGAGCCCAGATATGACTCTGGGATTCCGTCATTATGGTGACAGAAACAACATTGTCTAGTCAACCAGCCTCACAGCCAGGCTACATGCCTCTCCCACAGGTGTGAGTTTACCTCACGATGCCATTGTCAAATGTAATTCAAAACACTTGGTGGAGTAACACAATTCGCAAACACAGCTCACAGAAGCCCACCAGCTCACCAAACCCACCACTGTGTTCTAAACATGCCTATGTCAAGCCCCCAAGGGAAAAGAGAAAGCTGGATTTGGCCAGGCCATTGTGAAGAAAACAGATTAAGTAATAAAACAGATTAAGTAATGAAAGAAGGGAGCGTGCAGTTCTCTGTTCTATTTTTTTCCCTATTTCGACAGATGTGCTTTTGAAAAGAAAACTGTAGTTATGTAGAATTTGTTTTAAATTTTATTCATTATTATTGTGTGTGCACAATGGAGGCTGTGTGCATGTGTGTGTGTGTGTGTGTATGTGTGTGTGTGTGTTCAGGCACACACATGTCGCAGCACATGTGCAGAGGTCAGAGGACAACTCCCGTGGAGTTGATGCTGTCCTTTGTACTTTGTGTAGGCTCCAGGGTTTGAACTCAACTCACCAGGCTTTCACAACAGACATTTTAATTACTCGCCATCTCACTGGCCCCACTTGTTTGGAACTTTGAAAATAATATGAAACACTTTTGGAAAGATATTTCGTCAGGACAAGTGAAGTGCAAAGTGTGCTGGAAAGAACCAAAACTCACTGGGCAGGCCTGGCTTCCAGCCTGTCTGCTGCGACCTCTGACCCTCCTGACTGTGCAGTGTGGAACAAGGCTTGCTCTCTTCACAAGCCTCCGTTTCAAGGAATGGTTTTGAAAAGGTATTTCCCTTTGGGATGCGGATGGAAGTCAGTTGGAAGAGTTCCTTTCGAAGCATATAAAAGCCCAGTGCTTGGTCTACAGTGCACGTAAACTGCACATGGTAGCCCACACCTATGAGCCAGTACAGCAAGGGGGTGAGAAGTTTAAGGCCACTCTTAGTTATTTAGTTAGTTCCACACTGCCTCCCCAACACTGCATTTCTTACCCCAAACTATTTCTTAATCTGTAAATTAGATAGATAGATAGATAGATAGATAGATAGATAGACAGACAGATAAAGGTAGGGTTGGTTGGGAGGTGACAATGACCCTAGACTAGCCAGGGGTCATACTGAGGGTCTTGTGTGTGTGTGTGATGGGGGGAGACAAGAGTTTTCATTGGCTTCAGGGCAAACTTCTTGTGGTTGAAGGGAGCTGGGGAATGGGACCCTTGGGGGCTTTCCTGCCTCTGGAAATGGGTTGGCTTTGCTTGTTTCCCAGCCAAGGCTTTGAGACTCTGATGAGAAGCTGCTTGCAATGTGGCTGAGCTCCAGTTTGGATCGGAAGAATATAGGTCAATAGCAAGACGCATCAAGGAGCCGCGAACTGGCTTCCTGGAGGGGGAGTGCTCACCCCACTGTGGAGCTGGGCACTGCATGAGAGAGGCTCAGCCTGTGGGCAGAGTTTGGTGGGCAAGACAGAGACTTGGGCTGTCAGGAGGTGGGCCCAGCTTGACTAGCTCCACAGCTTCTAGCCTCGCCTGGGTTTATGGCAGACCACTGCTCCCTGGGGTTTAAAACCAGGGCAGTATTGGATGTGTTTGGGGGCTTTCCAGTAGAGACAAAGAGCATCTGAGGAGCTTAAACCACACTGGGGCTGCTGTCCAACCCCAAGCTCGCTGTCTGTGTTCTTAGGTCATGTAGGTACTCTCTGAACCTCAGCTCTCTCCTTTGTAAAAAGGGAGTGTTAATAGTCCTTACTCTGTTGGATTTTGTTACAGCTCTGCAGAACGCATTTAGAACAGACCCTGGCCTGGGTGTGGTGGTGAACACCTTTAATCCTAGCAGAAGCAGAGGCAGAACATTCTGTGAGTTCGAGGCCAACCTGGTCTACAAAGCGTCCAGGACAGCCAAGACAGGACAGAGAAACTCTGTCTTGAAAAAACAAACAAAAGATAGAGAAAGAAGAAGAAGAAGAAGAAGAAGAAGAAGAAGAAGAAGAAGAAGAAGAAGAAGAAGAAGTAGTCTGATGGCAAAGAGGAGAAGTGGTAAACAAAGGGAGGGAGGAGGTAGCTGGCTTCATGCACAGTGGAGATGAAGTTTGGAGCAGATATGGCCTGGCAGACCTGGAAAAGCTTTCCCCTAGGGCTGGAGTGTGACCTTAAGAGGTCAAGAGTCAGCTGGGCATAGTGGCACACACTTTTAATCCCAGCACTCTGGAGGCAGAGGCAGGGATGTGAGTTTGAGGCCAACCTGGGATACAAAGTGAACCTAGGTCAGCCAAGGCTACACGGAGAAACCCTGTCTTGAAAAACAAAACCAAAAAAAAAAAAAAAAAAAAAAAAAAAGAAAGAAAAAAGATCAAGATTCAGAAGATAGGTTCTCAGTGAGGTTGACCTTTAACAGGTGAAGCCCAATGCAAGGAAATTCAGTCCTTTGGGCTAAGAAGTTCATGCAGGACCTTGTAAATTCTCACTTAGTTCTCAAGAAAGTTTTCTTATAAAAAGAACCAGACCCTGGCCCTGCCCCAGTTCCTAAATTCCATTTTCACTTTTACATATGGCCCATCACAAAGCCATTCGCCAAGATGTGACACAGGGAAGCTTTTGTCACGGCTAGTACCCCGCTATTTAGACTTTCAGCTTCCAACACTGTGAGCTACACAAACTGCTTTTCTTTACAAACTGTGCCCAAACTCAGGCGTTTGATACAGTGACAGAAAATGGCATAACACTGGCTGGGTTGCCTCCTCATTGTGGAAGCTTTGGACAAGCCTCTGAATGCATCTGACCTTCACATTGCTTCTGGGAAAGATAAAAATACAGTGCCCAGGTGTCTTAGTTAGGGTTCCTGTTGCTATGGTGAGACACCGTGATCAAAATCAAAAGCAAGGTGGGGAGGAAAGGGTTTACTTGGTTTATAGCTACACATCAAAGTCCTCATTGAAGGAAGTCAAGAAAGGAAGTCAAACAGAGCAGGAACCTAAAGGCAGGAGTTGATGCAGAGGCCATGGAGGGTGCTGCTTACTGCCTGGCTCAGCCTGCTTCCTTATAGAACCCAGGACCATCAGCCTAGGGATGATGGCACCACCCACAAAGGTGTAGGTTCCCCAATCGATAATTAGGAAAGTTCCTGATAGCCAGTTTTTGTTTGTTTGTTTGTTTGTCTTTTGGTTTTTGAGACAGGGTTTCCCTGTGTAGCCTTGGCTGCCCTGGACTCACTTTGTAGACCAGGATGGCCTCGAACTCACAGAGATCCTCCTGCCTCTGCCTCTCGAGTGCTGGGATTAAAGGTGTGCGCCACCACCACCACCTGGCTGATAAGCCAGATCTTCTAGATGCATTTTCTCAATTGAGGCTCCCACTTCTCAGATGACTCCAGCCTGTGTCAAGTTGACATCAAACTAAGCAGTACACCAGGTCACAGATCTAGGCAGAGTGTCAGTGAAATTACACTTGGCTCTGTATTGGTACTCAGGAGCAGCAGGCTGGATCTGAACCAGAAGAAAAGAAGATGGAGACTGTGACAGACAGCCCTAGTCAGACACAAGTTAGCCATTGTCGTTGCTGTACTTGAGGCAGTGATAGTGGTATCAGTTGGACAGTGTGTGTGTGTGTGTGTGTGCACGTATGTTGTGCTCAGAATATCCTTCTAAAGTAGAAAGGGGATATTGTTACAGATATCTACCAGTATGGCCTAATAATGTTTATTATCAGGCCTATAATTATTATTATGGCAGTATTTTCTAACCTGCTAGTAATCAATCAAGACACAGACACTTGTTATATTTTTAAATAGCCTTTGTTAACCTGGGGCAGGGCAGATATTAATCCTCTAAACTACTTCCCATAGTGGGGCAGGTATGGAATACCTTTCCCAATCCCATGCCATATGGTTCTAATAATTTCTAATCAGCTACCTCCCATCCATAATCCCAAATACTTGCTAATTATCATCATCTGAGCCAAGTCTCCATCCACACCAGCCATGTGGTTCTCCATCTAACCCATGATGGCACAACTTTCTTCTCCTTCTCCAGTCTCCTTCCTCCCAAGATTCTCTCTGTCTCTCCAAGCCCGGGGAATGTTAGCCACGCCTCTCCCACTTGCCCTGCCCATGTGTGATGGCCATTTATTGGTCAAACAGGTTAGGCTCTTAGGCAAGGTACAGGTGGGACAGAGACAGCAAGCAGTAATTAGCATCAAAATACATTAGACCAACCTCCAACAGAACACTGTGGCCATAGTGCCTTCCTTCCGTGTCTTTTGATTGCACTTGTGAGCCCACCATCCTCCCTCCTCATCCTTACCCTTGTCCCACTACCCTGACCGCAATCCAGAGTGTGTTTCTGGGCCTGTTTGTATTGGTGTTTCCTGTACTGGTCAGTGTCTTAGTCAACGTTGTATTGCTGGGAAGAGACACCATGGCCACAGCAACTCTTATAAAAGGAAACATTCAATTGGGACTGGCTTACAGTTTCAAAGGTTTAGTCCATTGTGGAGGGAGCATAGAGGAATGCAGGGAGGGAAGGAGGGAGAGAGAGAGGGAGGGAGGGAGGGAGGGAGGGAGAGAAAGAGAGAGGGAGGGAGGGAGGGGGCAGGGGGGAGGGAGAGACAATTGTGCTTATGTATGCTTGTGTTTCATGAACACAAGGTTTGTAAAAACCACAAGAGCTTTTGAAACTTCTGGCACACACTTCCTCCAACAAGGCCACACCTCCTAATCCTTCTCAAATATGCCACTCCCTAGTAATTAAACATCCAAGTATATGAGCCTATGGGGCCCATCTCTAGGGGAGATAAACCTATTTTTGTTTTGATGGGATGGGAAAGAGAGCAGGATGTTTACCACTTAGATGTGAGAGAGCAGGCTGCTTTTCCACTTAGAAGTTCAAGTACTTCGTGGGGGAGCTTTTGTTTGGGACTTGGTTTTTGGCTGTTCATCACTCCACTTCAAGACACTCCTAAAGAGAACTGCTCCAGGGAAGGCTTCAAGGCTCTGGGCTCTGGCTGAGGCTCCTGGTTCTGGTTGGTTCCAGGTTCCAGCAGCAACTTCGGTGGGATTGCTGGTCTGCTGAAATCTTGCTGACTATGCCAGGACAACCATTCCTAGTAACTGTTACCCAGGTTTCATTCTTGTTTTCCTTAATCTCCTTTTCTTCTTATTTAGGCTAGTTGGGTTATAAGGGAGGTATGCTTGTTTAATAAGTTCATACTAAATTATAATTGTTAAGAAAATTGAGCCTACAGCCATTCTTTATTCAAGCCGCGCATCCAGACTGGGCATTGGGAGGACCATAGCAGGGCTCTGATTTGTGTTTCCTTTTTGCCCTGTTACCACAAAAACCTGTGCCCCTCTGACAGAGCCACAGCCCCAATCCCAGGTGCCTCCATTCGGCTCCTTCCTCCAGCCCTCACAGTGTTCTTTGGCAATGATTACCTTGTTAAAATTGTGTGTGTGTGTGTGTGTGTGTGTGTGTGTGTGTGTGTGTGTGTAGGTATATATGTATGTGTGTGTATACACACACACACACACACACATACACTTAAATTTGTTTTTTGGTTTTGGTTTTTTCGAGACAGGGTTTTTCTGTGTAGCCTTGGCTGTCCTGGACTTGCTTTGTAGACCAGGTTGGCCTTGAACTCACAGAGATCCGCCTGCCTCTGCCTCCCGAGTGCTGGGATTAAAGGCGTGCACCACCACCCCCCCCCCGGCATATATACTTAAATTTAAGGAGCAATAATTTATTGTTGTTAGTAGTACGTATGTGCATTCATGAAGAGTGAGTGGGTGCGAGCATGGGCGGTATGTGCGTGGAGGCCAGAGGATAACTTTGTGGCGTCTGTTCTCTCTTTCCACCTTTGTGTAAGTTCTGGGCGGTGAGCTCATGTTGTCAGGCTTTGGCAGCAAGTGCTTTTTACCCGCTGAGCCGTCTTACCAGCACAAACTGCATTAGGTTTTTGTTATTGATTTATTTTATTTTGGTTTCTAGAGACAGAGTTTCTCTATGTAACAGCTCTAGCTGTCCTGGAACTCTCTCTCTGTAGACCAGGCTGGCCTCGAACTCACAGAGATCCTCCTGCCTCTGTCTCCCAAGTGCTGGTATTAAAGGCGTGCGCCACCACCGCTTGGCTGTGTTAGCAAACGCTTGGTAGAGAATGAGTGACTTGTGTTACACAGGTGATGTTGTACAAAGCTGCGTTTTCCTTTTTCTGTGTTAGCCTTGGCAGGGAGCTAGGGGAGAAATTCTACCCACACTTCAAACGTGAGGCCACCAAAGTTGAAGAGACTTATGCAGAGACCCCCTCACCAGCTAACCCTGCACCCAAGGGCAAATAGGCACTGAGAGCTGAGACCCCCTCACGAGGTGCTCTCTGTGACTCAGCCCTGTCCATGGGAGGCTGCACTGTACAGATCCAAGGGGCTCAACGCTCTCAGCTTTGGTCACTTTTCCCTGACAATCTTGAGTCACCTTGGGGATTTTCCCGGCCCAACACTCCTGGAGAGTTGAAAGGAAAAAAGTCCAGTGTGTTGCAAGTTATGAAACCAATTGTATGTGTAGTTCCCGTTAGCCGAAGCTCCCTTCTGAGGAATGAGGGAGCTGAGGGAGAATATCAGGAAGTGAGTATCCCAAGGGGGAATGAGCCCTTCATGTTGCACAAAGTAGCCCTAATAATCACTTACACAAGGTTTGTATAAACTGCAAGGACTTCTGGGGGTGCAGACCCATGTGCCCTGGTGGCCTCTCATAGGACAGACCTGCCATTTGTCGTGGCCAGTGGGGAGTCTCCCTCAGCATTGGGCCTGACACATCAAAGGACTCTCACTGGAGGTATGGAGGGACCATGCACGGACACGAGTGGATCTCGGGTCTGCTTTGGTCCCCAAACAGAAACACCTTGACCAAGGAGAGGCTGTCTTCCTAGAGGCTTCCACTTTAAAGATGAAGGGCCAAACTGTTGAAGTCACTCAGACCCAATCTGTCAGCTGCCTGCTGTGGGCTTTCCTGTGAGTTACTCTGCTTTTCTGCCTTGAGGAACTGTGTTGTACAGGTTCAGTGACAGCAAGTGCTTTATTCACTGGTGACAATTACTACAACGAAGGTAAGACACCGGGGCACTGACCCAAAAAATGTGCCATATGCACAGCTACTTTGGTCTTAGTCTTTCCTTTTCTTTTTCCCTCCCTCCTTCCTGCCTTCACTCCTCAGCCCCCGCCACCCTTTCTTTCTGTCATTTGTTTTCGAGACAGGGTTTCTCAATGTAGTCCTGGCTGGCCTGGAACCGAGATTGTAGACCAGGGTGGCCTTGAACTCACATCAATCCACCTGCCTCTGCCTCCCAAGTGCTGGGACTAAAGGTGTGAGCCACCAGCACCTAGCTTGTTTTCTCATTATTGTGTACAAAGCCAGACTGTGGTACATTTCTTTATTGAGTATATGCCTGGCATATAGTGAGGCAAGCACACTTTTCTCCTGGTATTTAGTCAGCGAGACCTCTGATCTAAAGGGCACCCCAGGACTGAGTTCTGCGAAGGGTTCACAGAACCCAGCCTCTTTCCAAAGTGAGAGGACTGAGGAAAGGAAAGGTGATCTGGTGGATGTACCTCAGCAGTAGAAACGATCGCCCACATGTGCGAAGCCTTGGGTCCCATCCCGGATAGTGAGGAGAAAAGAGAGGAGAAAATAAAATGGGTGGAGACCGTGGGGGTGAGGGTCTGGGGAACATCTGCTACAGGCAACTGGGTGAAAAACGCCATGCCCTGCAGTCAAGCCCAGAGCCAAGGCGGTGCCGGCTCCCTGCACTCCACCTGCTCCCTTGCTGAGCTTCAGGGATGGCTCGAGGACTCCTCCAGACTTCCTGCCCTCTCCCATACTTCCCACCATAACCCACCCCCCCCCCCCAGCCCTCCCTTAACTGTTCTTAAAGATCTTAACTCTCCGGTGTCCTTTAAGATACACGCTTCTGCATTCGGCAATGGAATATTTACTTCAAGCTGAGCAGGAGGAAGACTGCGTTCTGGAGGTCACTTGAAAGCGCAAGAGAAACTGGGCAGATAGAGACAACTAATTTGTGCCACTGAGTAGTGGCACAGTGTGGGAGAGACCCAGACTTTGGGTATAGGGTTCAAGAGGCAGCCTGCATGAGCGGCACCTTCATACCAGACTGGGCTACAGCCTGATTCTGCTACCTGAGTGATGCTCAGCAAGCCCCCGACGATCTGGACCTCAGTTTTCTTACCTGTGCAATGGGTATAATGATACCTTCTCCAGAGGAAGCAGAACAAATAGAGACATTGGAAAAAGAGGAGCCTAGGCCAGGTCTGGGTCAAATGCAAGGCCCCTTCTTTTGTCTCTCACTTTTCATGGAATGAATTCCTGAACTTTAGAACCAAACAGAATTGGGCTCAAACCCTCTAAGAACTTGGGCAAGGGGATGTTGACCTTGTACTGATTTTCACTCTTATAAAGTCATGACAGAAGGGCAGGCTGCCATATGTCTATATTTCCTGCATTCAAGAGACTGATGTAGGCCAGGTGTGGTGGCGCACACCTTTAATCCCAGCACTCCAGAGGCAGAGGTGGGTGGATCCCTGTGAGTTCGAGACCAGCCTGGTCTACAAAGGGAGTCCAGGACAGCCAAGGCTACATAGAGAAACCCTGTCTCGAAAAACCAAAACCAAACCAAAAAACAAAAAAGAAAAACAAACAAATAAAAAAAGAGGCTGCTGCAGGAAGGGTCATAAGCTCAAGACCAGGTCAGGACACATAACAAATATATGTTTCAGACAAAAATGAAAATTCATGTCATGCTCTCTGTACAAGAAGGAGCACACATCAAGGGTGCCTTGAGGAAGTCAAAGAGACCACAGACATGGAACAGTGGACCCTAGGGACAGCGCTGTGCTCCTCCTCCTCCCCTTCCTCCTCCTCCTCTAGGACCCCTGCTGCCAGTTAAGCAGCCACGACTGTGTCTGTGTTCAGCCTCCTCTTCTCTCCCAGAGCAGAGGAGAGTCCCGCCAAGGTCTGCAGAGTGTCAACTCGGGGAAGAGACACTCCCATCATCCCTCAGGCCACCTGAGGACACAGATCCCTTGGAGGCATCAAGCCCTACGTAAAAGTCATAGCTAATCCAGGCGGGCCCTTGGCAACGCCTTCCTGGGCAGGAGTAAGCATGGCGTTGTTCAGACAGTCACTTAGGTTTAAGCCGTTTTGTTCAAATCAACGGCCCCGCTTGCTGCCTTCCAACAGCCCTTCCAGGAAAAACACTTCAGTTTTCAACAAGAAATGGAGCTTTTTGAAAACTTATGCACGGTTCAGGCCTCCAGAGACTTCAGGGCCCTGTTTGGGGACAGACGCTGACGTTATCTGAGGATACAGTGACAGCAGAGATGACACACATATGTCCTGTTTCCCCATGAGGAAGAGAGTTGCTTGTTTGAAACAAATCAGACAAAGGCAGTGTGCATCAGGCATTTCAAATTCCCTTTTTCTTGATAAGCATGTATCTCACACAAGTGGCCTACACCCTGGGAACCTCATCTTTTTTTTTTTTTTTTTTAAATGGTTTTCTCTGTGTAACAGTCTTGGCTATCCTGGACTTACTTTTGTAGACCAGGCTGGTCTCTAACTCACAGTGATCTGCCTGCTTCTGCCTCCCAAGTGCCGAGATTAAAAGCATGCACCACCATGCCCAGCCTCGTGTTCTTACTGTAAAATAAAAACGACCATGTGAGCGTGAAGATGGGCATGAGGTTTAGGGTAAGCACAGTCGTTAATGAACCACACTCGATCACCACTGTTAAGGCTCAAAGGTAGATGACCTGAAATCTCACGTGATTCTGTGTGCTGCTAGGTGCCTGGCATATTTGGAGAGGCTCTAGACAGAGCCATGTATTTATTTGGTGCCCCTCAAAAGTTATTAAACATAGGAAACTAGAGGGGCCCTGAGGACTGTGTGGAAAGGTCTAATTTAGTAGCTCTGTGGATGTCTGTCTGCTTTAACTGTCAACTTGACACAACCTAGATTCATCTCACAGAAAAGACTCAGTTGACGAATTGCCTAAATCAGATTGGCCTATGGGTATGTGTGTGTGGGGGGGATCTTGTTGACTGTTAGTTGATGTAAGAGGGCCCAGCCCATGATACCATCCCTCAACAGGTGGACCTGAACTATATAAGAAAACTAGCTGAGGGACTAGCACAATGGCTTAGTAGTTAAGAGCGCTTAGTGCTCTGGCAGAGGACCTCAGTTCAGTTCTTGGCACCTGCAGGATGGTTAACAACCTCTACCTCTAGTTTCAGGGACTCTGATGCCCTCTTATGACTTCTGTGGGCACCAGGCACGAATGTAGGGCAATACATACACAGAGGAAAAACATACACATAAAATAAATATGAATCTAAAACCAAGCAAGCCAAAAAGCAAGCAGGCTGAGTATAAGTGTGCTGGCCAGCTGGCAGGTAGGTGTTGTCTTAGTTCCTGATTATCTTTGCTAGTTTTTTGTTTGTTTGTTTGTTCTTTGTTTTTTTTGCCAACTTGACACAAGCTAGAGTCAGCTAAGAAAAGGTACTTCAAAGCCTGGCTGTGGTGGCGCAAACCTTTAATCCCAGCACTCACGAGGCAGAGGCAGATGAATTACTGTGAGTCTGAGGCCAGCCTGGTCTACAAAGCAAGTCCAGGACAGTCAAGGCTACACAGAGAAAGCAAGTCCAGGACAGTCAAGGCTACACAGAGAAACCTTGCCTTAAAAAAAAAAAAAAAAAAAAAAAAAAAAAAAAAAAAGAAAAGAAAGAAAGAAAAAAGAAAGAAAAGGTACTTCAACTGAATTAAAAAAAAAAAAAAACAAAACAAAACCCAAAACTCTCCATTAGTTGGGTGTGGCAGCACAAGCCTTTAATCCCAGAACTTGAGAGGCAGAGGCAGGTGGATCTCAGTAAATTGGAGGCCAGCCTGGTCTACAAAGCAAGTCCAGGACAGCCAAGGCTACATACAGAAATCCTGTCTCAAAAAACAAAAAACAAAAAACAAAAACAAACAAACAAAAAAAAAACCCAAACAAAATCCCCAACCAACAACAAGAAATCTCCATTAGATTGCCTGCATGAAAGTCTGTCGGACATTTTTCAGATTAATGATTGATGTTGGAGGTCCCTGGCCACCATGGGGGTGCCACCCCTAAATAGGTGTTTCGGTATTGTTTAAGTAAGGTTAAAGAGGCCATGGAGAGCAAGTCAGTAAGCAGCATTCCTCCAGGTTCCTGCCTTGGTTTCCCCTTAGGATGGACTGTGACCTGGAGTTGTAAGCTAAATAAACCTTTCATTCTCCAAGGTGATTTTGGTCACAGTATTTCATCACAGCATCAGAAATGAAACTAGAACAATGGGGCAGCTGGACAGTGTGCATTTTAACAGACCTGTTACGGCTGGTCCCTTGGGTGAGTTGGAGGAAGCCATGTTAAGTGGACCAGGCTGGGACAAAGAAGCGTCCAGCATCCAGAGAGCAAGCAGCCGACACAATAGCAAATGACAGCCTTGCCTCCTAACCTGCTCTTCACCAGGGCTTGCTTCCTTCTTGGACCGGCTGGATTACCTCCTGGGCGTGGGTGCCTCAGGAAGAAGATTGTTTCCTGTGAGGTCAGACAGTGTGAGCTGGGATAGAGGTGGGACTTGAATTCAGATCTTTGAAGATTAGACCTTTTGCCTCCTCGGGCTAGAGTGTAACTAGTCTTATCGTAGGCTTGTGGCTACTTGACTTGATAAATCATAGCCAGCAGGTCCCGAGTTCATCCAAGTGTACACTGTTCATCCAAGTATACCAAGCTAATGTGTCTCAGTTGTTTTTTGGTTTTGTTTTGTTTTTTGACTGGGAATCACGTTGTGCGTGCACTTCTGCCTGGCGACAAGGCCCTGTTCATTCTTCTGCTCACTCTGTGAATGCAGGGGGATACGGATGAGCTAAGGAGATACGATATTAACCATCATGAACTTCACAGTCTTCCTTTCCTAATCTGTATAACTTCGGGGAGATGAGAAACAAATGCATTGTGGGGAGGAGGCCTGCTGGGTGGTAAAAGTATACTGTTCATGACTTTATTGTGCTGTGTTCATTCATCCGTTTGTTTGGTCACCAGAATGAAATGCTCGTGTCTGACTAACATCACAGAGGAAATAAATATTCATTCAGCTCATACTTACGGGGAAAGGAATTTTGTTTTTCCCCTGGTGAGGGGACTAACAGCAAATGATGTCACGGTCGTGCGGGAAGAAGAGTTCACACTGCAAAAGGAGTCAGAGAGAAACAAGGGTCCTGCAATCACTTCTGAGGGCATACCCCAGTTCTCTCTCTCTCTCTCTCTCTCTCTCTCTCTCTCTCTCTCTCTCTCTCTCTCTCTCTCTCCTCTCTCTCTCTCTTTGGTTTTTTGAGACAGGGTTTCTCTGTGTAGCCCTGGCTGTCCTGGACTCACTTTGTAGACCAGGCTGGCCTTAAACTCACAGTGATCCACCTGCCTCTGCCTCCTGAGTACTGGGATTAAAGGCGTGCACCACCTCGCCCAGCTCTCACCCCAGTGATCTTAAGACTCAGAGTCCCCGCCTCCTATGAGGGCACCCAGTTTCCCAGCATCCTACATCATGGAGTGACCCTCCAGTCTCAGAGCAACTAGGTAACCAGTCAAGCCATGGCCCACCCATAGCTAATGGGACTCTGCTGTGATGGGACAATTTTGGTAAGTTTTTATAGAATCTAGGCTATTTCCAGGCACCAGGATGGTCTCTATGGCTTTCCTATAAGAAATTGTGATGAGGCCACATGCAGTCCCACGCACTACCCCAGCCTCGGTGATGTGGGAAACTCTTTTTTTTTTTTTTTGGTTGTTTGTTTTAAAAAATTTTTATTTTATTAATTTATTCATATTACATCTCAATGGTTATCCCATCCCTTGTATCCTCCCATTCCTCCCTCCCTCCCATTTTCCCCTTACTCCCCTCCCCTATAACCGTGACTGAGGGGGACGTCCTCCCCCTGTATATGCTCATAGGGTATCAAGTCTCTTCTTGGTAGCCTGCTATCCTTCCTCTGAGTGCCACCAAGTCTCCCCATCCAGGGGACATGGTCAAATATGAGGCACCAGAGTACGTGTGAAAGTCATACCCCACTCTCCACTCAACTGTGGAGAATGTCCTGTCCATTGGCTAGATCTGGGTAGGGGTTTGGAGTTTACTGCCTGTATTGTCCTTGGCTGGTGTCATAGTTTGAGCAGGACCCCTGGGCCCAGATCTGCCTATCATAATGTTCTTCTTGTAGGGTGGGAAACTCTTGAACCTCACAAGAGGAGGGGTCCTTACGCTTCCTCAGGAGCCTGCTCAGCATCCCCAGTGCACAAGCGGGAAGGCAGCTCAGAGGCTGCCCGTGTAGCCAGGTCATGGCTCTGTCTCCTACAAAGCATGGATGATAAGAGTCTCCCCTTCAGGGAGGCTACTGTAGGAAAGAGCTAAAACAACACGTGATGTGCCCAGCACTATGCTTTATCTTGAGGACTATCAAGTCTCTTACTTCCTTGCTTTTTTTCTTTTTCCTAAAAAAATTTTTTTCTTTTTTGGTTTTTTGAGATCGGGTTTCTCTGTGTAATAGCCCTGGCTTTCCTGTACTCACTTTGTAGACCAGGCTGGCCTGGAACTCACAAAGATCTGCCCTCCTCTGCCTCCTGAGTACTGGGATTACAGGCATGTGCTACCATGCCCAGCTCTCTAAAAAGAATTCTTACATTCATTTTATTTTACTTTTTTTTTTTTCTTTGAGAGACGCTTTCCCTGTTTAGCCTTGGCTATCCTGTACTCACTTTGTAGACCAGGCTGGCCCAGAACTCACAATGATCTACCTGCCTCTGCCTCCCTGTGTGATGGAATTTAAGGTGCAGGCCACCATGCATAGCTCTTTCATTTATTTATTTATTTATTTATTTATTTATTTATTTATTTATTTAGTGTGTGTGTGTGTGTGTGTGTGTGTGTGTCTGTGTGTGTTTACACACATGCCATGGTGCACATGTAGAGACCAAAGCATAACATTTTTCTGTTTCCACCATGTGGGGCCTGGAGATCAAATTTAGGATGTCACCCTTGGTGGCAGGCATCTTTCCCCACTAAGCCATCTCACTAGCCACAACTCCTTTTTTTTTGGAGATTTTCTCTGGGTTCCTGTAGCATAGGGAAAACTTGAATGAGAGCGTACATCACCTAGCCTGGAGTCCCCAGCTCCTGTTTTGTCATGACTGATTATCAGGATGAACTTTGTGGATAATTCTAGAAGACTGATGTCATGACATGCTTTGAAGTTAAACTCTATTTGGGCGACATTAGAGATTCATTATGCACCTCAGGAGTAATGTGACATAACTACCTTTAGGTAGTCAATGACCAGAGCAAGCAGAGAAGGTAGGGAGGGGAATAGAAATTCAGCAGAGTCTACCTATGGACTGCACTTAAGCGAAATAGGAAGCCTCGCCCCATTGCAGGGAACAGTCAGGCTTAGGAGGGTAGAAGGCAGTTCTTGAATAGTGTGTAGGCCGCTGGTGGGGCTGGAGTCTGCCTCTGATATCATCGGGGAAGCTCCCCACAGTGCCTGCCTCAGTGGCTGCCTTGGCAGGGACAGAGTAGGCTGGTGGTATCTATGTCACCCTTTCAAGAAGGTGACATCTCCTGACACTGATTTGTATTGCTGTCACGAAAACTTAAGATGGTGACCACCATGTCAGTGAAGGTCGCATTGCTTTTCAGGCTAGGTGCTCTCCAGGTGTCATCTCTTTGTTACCCAGCATTCTTGAAAGGTGGGTCTTTTTGTTTGGATTTTATAGCTCTGAACTGGGCAATAATTAAATAATATGCCAAGGGCACACGGGTTTATAAGGTGAAAGGGGTAAAGCTTGAGCCCAGATTACCATGAGTGTAAGGTTTGTTTCCTTCCCGTGCTCCCTTTGTAGTTGTCACCTCTCCCAGATGAAGACACAGTTGCAGAGGGGCAAAAAGAATCTGCCTAAGATCATGTGGTCACTCTGACAGCTCACCGGAGCAGAGTCTTCACTCTATGGTGGCCATGGGACAAGGGCCTGACATATCATGGCTTTATGATACATAATAAATGCCAGGTCTGGGCTCTCTGGCTTCAGAGCTTTGATCTGTCCAGCTCTGCTTTCAGGAGACCCAAATCAGAAACGTTCAGTGGAGGAAAAGGAAAGTTGGCTGAGAAGGACCCTGTCAGAATTTATGAGGTGAATCTGCTTTTAGCCACCCCTCCTCCTGAATGTAACTCTGTCCATTCTTAGTGACGAGTGGAGGCTGTGCAGTGAGGATTAGGAATGTGTGGCCGGTTGTAACGGGCATTCAAGTGAAGGGCGTCAGTCAGGGTTGAGATCAATAAAGAGATAAGGGCCCCCAAGATGCTGGGGCTGATGAGGGCAGATGATGAGGGCAGCCTGCTTTGCTGGGATCTTTCTTTTCAAGGAAGTTGATGGACGATGTGTCAAGCTGTACTCTTAACATTCCAACCGCAATGGCCAACTATCAGAAGCCATGAGTGTCCCATAGCTGGAGGTGAGGGGGCCAGGGAAGGGTCCTCAGAGCTCATGAACTAGCCTGGAGACAAGGCAGCCTACTTTGTAAATACTGCAGACATTCCTGGGGAAGGAAAGCTAATTCCACAGATGGTATCCTAAGCCCCGAGAGCTGCCAAGGGCCCTGCCATCCTGGCTGCTTCTCTTCTCAAACACCATAAACTACAGGGACTGGGTTTTTAAGGGCAGTGGAGGCTGGCAACAGCCCCCCCCCCCTTTTTTTTTTTTTTAATCAGAAGCACAGTTTCTTTTGCACATGTGCTCCCAGGAGAGCCATCTCATTGATGTGCTGAATGAGGGGCAAAATTAATGGTCACTGGTGCATCAAGGTGGATAAAGCAGATGACTGTTCAAAGTAGCATTGCTGATCATGGCTCAGCAGATAAGCAACGGGGCAAAGGTTTTTGCAGTGTTAAGCTCTGCCTTCCCTCTCTCCCTCAAAGACATTAGGGAGTACTCAGTTTGTTCTCAATCTGCCTCCTCCACTTACTGGGCACATGAGCCTCTCAGCTTGGTTTCCTCATTCCCTTTAGCTATGATAGATGATAGACCCAATGATAGATACAGACAGCTAGAGTCTAGCATTAAAAAATAAAGCAAAACAAAATGTGATGACTGTTTTTTGAGTTCTCATGCATAACAACTCACATGCTACGTAGTCACGGCCTCTCTGATCCTCAGATCAACTGGGAATATTTTGGATTTGTAGGAAATCAGCTCTGGAGGGTACATTCGATTTTCTCCAGGTCACACAGCCAGTAGCAATGGAGGAAGGATCAAACTCAAGTCTGTTGTGTGCCAGACCTCCTGTGCTTCTCCCGAGCATTATTCAAGCTCCGTATGTTGAACAGGAATGTCCTCTAATTTGCATGTGGATGTCAGAATTCTACCCTCTATGGCTGTGTAAGAAAAGTCTGTTTATTTTTATTCCACAACTTTTTGTTTGTTTGTTTTTTTGAGACAGGGTTTCTCTGTGTAACAGCTCTGGCTGTCCTGGAACTCACTCTGTAGTCCAGGCTGGCCTCGAACTCACAGAGATCTGCCTGCCTCTGCCTCCCAAGTGCTGGGATTATAGGCCTTTCCACAAATTTGTTAACAGGGCAGAAACCAGGAGACATTTGCACTTTCTAACTTTTCTTTTGAAAGGTACAACATTTCTAGCTTTGTCCAGTGGGTGTGTTCCCAGCTGGGCAATCCTGTCTGCTCTTGTCACCTGCCTTCTAAGTCAAAACTTACATTGGTAGGGAAAGCAAGGGTCTTAGAGGCCAGAGGAGTGGGTCCACACTTGTAATATCAGCCTCCTCTGGAGAATGAGGCAGGAAAAAATCACAAGTTTCTGGCCAAACTGGGCAAATTAGTGAGGTTCTGTCACCAAAGTAAAAGAATCAAAACCAGGCCTGGAGCTGTGGTGCTGTGGGAGAGTGCTCGCCTAGACACACAGCTCACACTCTGGGCTCAACCTGGAGCGCTGAAAACGAGCAAACAGGCTGAGTTTCAGTTCTGCGTTTACTAGCTGTGTTCCACGCCTTGAGTTGTCAGTTCTCACTCTAAGTGGCTTCTCTATTCTCACAGTTGTTTTGAGATGATCACATCTGAAATTAAGGATGTGATTTTAAAAGGTGGATAAAGTAAGCGGGGTGGTGGTGGCACACGCCTTTGATCCTAGCACTCGGGAGGCAGAGGCAGGCAGATCGTTGTGAGTTCAAGGCCAGCCTGGACTACAGAGTGAGTCTAGGACAGCCAGGGCTACATAGAGAAACTCTATCTCGGAAAACCAAAATAAAAACAAAAACCAACCAAACAAACAAAAACAAAAAACCTAACCAAAAAGAAAAAAGAAAGAAAGAAAAAAGACAGTAAGAAGGTGGATAAAGCAGATGGACTTCATAAGTAGCATTGCTGAAAACCCAGGCCAAACAGAGTTACAAAGAAAGAAACAAATAAAAAAATAAAAGAAATAAAAAAGATAACAACAGTAAGAGAGAAAACAGAGGCAGCAGACATCCATGATGGCAGGATGGCCCAGTTAACAGTGGCAGGATGGCTAAGTTAATGGAGGCACATCAGTTTAACAGAACGCAATGCAGACATTTCCAAGTGTGTGTGTGTGTGTGTGTATGGGGGGGGGAATGCATATATTGAAACAATAAAGATGTAAAACTTTAACTCTAACATGCTCCCAGGTTCTAAGAAGTATGATTGGAGGAAAGCAAGCTGATGTCAGCAACAGTGATCTTAGCTGATAGGCTAAGGCCTGTGCTTTTGCGTGAATGTACAAACTTTCTCCATTTCCCAACTGAGCATGGATTGTTTTGAAAATTAGTGTAAAATATGATTGCACTCATAAATGGTCACAAAGAACTAATTAATGCCTTTCCTAATCTTTAATTTATTCAGTATTTTGGGGCTTATCAAAGCACCCTTTCAGTGTCTATCAGTGCTCGGTTGTCTCTTTTAGTTTCTACCTGGATTTGGTTGAGTTTAAAGAAAAAGAGCAAACAGTAGAGTAAAACTGATCTTTAGGAACTGCCTGGGCCCAAGCTACAACTTGGAAATGCTGATACGAGCTTTTGTTTGTTTGTTTGTTTGTTCTCTGTATAGCCTTGGCTATCCTGGAACTTGCTCTGTACACCAGGCTGTCCTTGAACTCAGAGATCTGCCTGCCTTTGCCTCCCTACTGCTGGTATTAATGACATGTGCCACCATACCCAACGATGATCTTAAAAAACAAACAAAAACACAAAACCAAAACACTAACAACAACAACCACCCCCCAACCCCAAATAAAAAATAGCTCAAACAAATCAAAAACCACCCAACACCTTCTTCAGCTTGTCCTGCAGGAAGCAGGACAATGAGAAAGTCTCCTCAAGGACAGTATTCTGCCTTTGCCACCAGCTGCTGGAAGGTTAGCTGTCCTTTCAGCAGGCCAGGACAGGGCAGGTGGCCAGAGGAATGCCTGTGGCCTACAATGCCAGTGGGTGATCTGGGGACACATGGACCTAATGGGCACAGTTTCCTAAGTTAGGTCTTTGATATCATGACCACTGACTTCCTCTCTGGCAGCTGCTGGCACACACACCCCCCCCTTTCAGAGGGTGGTGGGGGAGGGTGGGGATGGGAATGCCCTAGAGCCCTCCCACTTACCTCTTCAGCAGCTGTGGTAGCAAACGGTTCTGAACATGTCAGGTTCTTTGCTTCCTTCTCAGAATGTTCCTGGCATGGCAGATTCAGCAACTTATGTTAGGAGTTGGTGGGAATCAAAAGAGCACGGGAGGGAGGCAGAGGCAGGCAGATCGATGTGGGTTCGAGGCCAGCCTAGTCTACAAAGCGAGTCTAGGACAGCCAAGGCCAACACAGAGAAACCCTGTCTTGAAAAACAATAATAATAATTTTTGTTTTTAAGTTTAAAAAAGAGCACGGGATTTATGGGTGCAATGAGGCCTTTGCTGTAATAAAGAAAATACCGAAAAGCCGGGCGTGGTGGCGCACGCCTTTAATCCCAGCACTCGGGAGGCAGAGGCAGGCGGATCGCTGTGAGTTCGAGGCCAGCCTGGTCTACAAAGCGAGTCCATGATGGCCAAGGCTACACAGAGAAACCCTGTCTCGAAAAACCAAAACCAAAAAAAAAAAAAAAAAAAGAAAATACCAAGATCTCACCAAGGTCACTCAGGCAGTGAGGGAATCTTTAGCCTAGGGCAGGAACTGGTGGCAACTGAGTTCCAAATTCCTCCCCACCATATCAGTGTCAAAGACCTGGCTCACCTATCTATCTGTTCATGGTCTGCTGTGAGCGAATATGTCGATATACAATTCCATCCGTTAGAGGCAGAGGATGTTTCCTCTAAATTAATGTTTCTCAACTGGTGGGTTGAGAAACCCCTTTGGGGAAATGGAATAACCCCTTTGCATGGGTTGCATATCAGAGATTCTGCATATCAGACATCTGCATTACAATTCATAACAGTAGCAGAATTACAGTTACTAAGTAGCAACAAATATTTTTATGGGGTCATTACAACATGAAGAACTGTAGTAATGGGTTGCAGCATTAGGAAGGTGGGCAACCACTGCTGTAAAGCCCTGTGCTGATGGTCTAACCTCCATAATTTCAGACTTTGTCCCTAATTCAGTCTGACTGGTGTCTTGTAAGACAGGGCAGCTTGCTCACACTCTTAGTTTCAGCCCTCAGGAAGAAGAGGCAGGAGGCTATCTCTGGAAGTTCAAGGTCAGTCTGGTCTACTAGCAAATTCCAAGCAATCCGGAGCAACACGAGGAGAACCAGTCTGAGGGGGAGGTGAGCGGGACAGACTGGGAGGAGAGGAGGGAGGGGAAATTCCAATCCGGATGTAAAGTAAACAAAGAAATTGATGAAAACAAAACAAAATGAGACCACTACCAACAAAACCCCAAACCAAAATAACAACAAAGAACAAACAAACAAAGCCAACGGTGTGAACCTGAGGTGGTGGGGCAAGCCTGTTACCTCAGCACTCAGGGAGGCAGAGACAGGTGGATTGCTGAGAGTTCAAGGCCAATCTGGTCTACAAAGCAAGTCCAGGACAGCCAAGGCTACACAGAGAACCCTTTTCTCGAAAAACCAAAAAAAAAAAAAAAAAAAAAGCCTGTGTGGAGAGGCCTTAAAGGAGAGGGTGGGGGAAGGGCAGTAGGCTAGAAGGCCAGAGGAGGAGGCTGGAGACAGACCATTAAGCTGGTTCTCTGACTGCTCAGAGCAAAGGAGCCAGGGGATGGGAGGTGCACTGAGGAGATGGGGCAGGCCTCCAATGGGGGCCTGCAGACTCTGCCTAGACCTCCGTGAAAGAAGGGGCAGGACAGGTTGTCATTCTTATCCAGCTAAGCTTTTGTCCCCAGCTTGGGCCCTGGCTCCTTTGATCCCAAGCACAGCCATTGTTGTTTCAGTAGCCTCTTTACTTGGATGGAGACTGTGGGCTTTGTTCTGAGACTTTTATCCCAGGGCTGGCCGAGTGGGGACCGGCTGGGAGGGGCTCCGTGGAGGAGCCGGTGGGAGGCAGCAGAAGGACAAGGGCCGCCCCTGTCTCAGTCCGCTGCTGCCTTGCGTGGGTTGCACAAAGCTCTCGGAACCCTCTTACTCAGCACAGAGCGGGCTGTGTTGGGGGTGGGGAAGGAACTATGGGCGGACACATTGGACTTCTTTTTGTGTGTGTGTGCCTTTGTCAACAGTGTCTCTAGCCTGACAATAAAATAAATCAAAGACAGCGAGGCCCAGTGACAACCTGGGTTCAAATCTTAGCTCAACCAGTAATTGTGTTGTCTTGGTAAGTTCATCTTGCCTTTCAGAGTCTTGTGCAAGGCAAGGATAGTCCACAAGAGGTGCCTTCTCTGCAAAATGCAGAAGGTGGCCATCTTTACCACATTGGAAGTCTTGAAATGATTGTTTCACGCATTCATTCATTCATTGGTTCATTCATTCACTCATTTGTTCAACAACGTTCACCCACTAAGTACCTTCTCTATGTCAGGCAACATGAAAGGTGCTAAGGAAATATTCATTTCAGAAAATATTTCATTTTCTGAAGTGAAATACTTAGCCGGACTTGGTGGCACACGCCTTTAATCCCAGCACTTGGGAGGCAGAGGCAGGCGGATTGATGTGAGCTCCAGGCTAGCCTGGTCTACAAAGCGAGTCCAGGACAGCCAGGATTACACAGAGAAACCCTGTCTCGAAAAACGGGGGGTGGGGGGGGGGGAGTGAAATACTTGACTTCAACCCCTCTGCCCCCATGAAGTGTACCAGGAAAGAAAGACACTAAATACCTACTTGGGACTGAGAATGCGACTCAGTGGTAGAGTGCTGGCCTGTGCTTAGAGCCCTTAATGTGAGGTGGAAGATTGAGGGGGGAAAGTGTTGAGAGAAGAAATACAGAGTGCGAGAGGCAGGACTTCACTGACTCTTTGAAGGAGTCAGGGAAGGGCCCTAGGAAGGTGGCATGTATAATGACATATGAAACCCGTGGCTAGGAGGAGCTGGAGACTGGCAGAGGGGCTGCAAATGTTCCTTTCTGCTCCCCTGCCCTGGTTAGAATCCTCACTTCTACCTGCTGGGTTGCACCAGGGAGTGAAACTCCTCCCTCTCCCCAGGGACCTTAATTGGGAAGAAATGGAGGCAGGAACTGGCTTCTGGAGACCTGGAAACTGATGAAGACACATATACAAAGGAATAAACCTGGGGACAGCAGTGACACTTTCCCTGTGTCTGACTGAGGAGTTCTAGGGTTGTGCTATTTCAAGGTGAATTCTGGGTGGGGCTCACAGGCCCTAGAAGAAAAGAGGAAGTTGCCATGCTTTTGCTTTGCAAAGGGCTGAGCAGATGGGTTTGCACCTTGATGGAGACTCGCAGGCAGCCAGAGCTGACAGATTCTTATGGAGGAAGGGCTTTCAGGCTGTCTCGGTGGGAGGAGAAAGCCTCTGAAAAGAGAAAAACAGCCCAGTGCTGGCTCTCAGATTCCACAAGCCCAGGCGGGTGGGCGGAGCTATTTGCTTGTGTCTGGTTCTGTCTAGGCACCAAGGATGTTGAAAGAGAGCATCAGTATATGGGTCCTCGTCCTATCTCGACGGGGCGGGGGCGCTTTTAAGCCAGTTCTGCCGACTAAAAAGTGAAGTTTCAGAGAAGCCAAGTGATTTGCATGAGGCCGCAGAGCCAGGAAGAGGTGAACAACGTGGGCTTTGCCGCCAATCCCTCGAGACTTCAAATCTGCATCCTTCCCCCTGGATGATGCCGCGAGATTATTTTTGAACACTATTTCTCTCTGACTTTTCCTCAGACACGAAGCGTTTCTTTTCTCTAGCGTGCTCTCTTGGACGCACTGAATGCCGTCTCACCGTGTCTGGTTAGGGCCTGCCCTGGGAGGTGGACAGTTCGTTATTGGAGTTGAGGCTGAGGTGATGAGAGCTCAGCGTAGCAGGTGGGTCCCTTCATGTCACACAGCAAGGACACCAGGGAGCTGGGGGGAGATAGTGTCATCCCTACCACTGGCCAGGTCCCAGGTGAATTCCTCAGGTAGCCACTGACATTCCAGCCCCCTCTCTAGACTTAAAGGTAAAAATCCCAAACGCAAAGTTTTTTTTTTTGTGGTTTTTTTTTTTTTAAACGAAGCACAGAGCCTTCCCTTTGTTTCTGACTTTTGATAAAGCCAGCAGCCAAAATTACCCTTTCCTGAGGCCCTTCCTTCTCAGAAGGGTGGTTGGCCATGTCTTTTTTTTTTTTTTTTTTTTTTAAGCCGGAGCTCCCACAAAGAATGCTGCACATAATATGAAACACGTGTGCTGATTGTTGGAGCACCCCAGCCCGTGCTGCTCCCCGCACGGCTAGGAGCGCCTACCTCAGGATCCTTACGGAGGTGAGGGCCCATGCACACTGAGAGAGGGACCTATGGACCACTACCTCTTGTAGGCAGAGCTGGGCCCTGAGAATCTCTGCTTTTTTCTTACTTCTTTCTCCTAAACCTTTGCCAGCCTTTGTTTTTATTCTTGCAAAGAATGGCAGAACCCCGTCCATATTCAAACTCAGGTGGGTTTGGAGTGAGACCGAAATGTCCACATCATGTGCTCCACTTGTCAATGGAGAAAGCTAAAGAAACAACAGTTTGGTAAATCGTCCCGCCTCCCAACTCTCAACAGGTGCAGCATGATCTGTGTTAGAGGAAAAAGTAAACATATCATGACGGGAGGCCCTCACATTGGGTGTATTTCTGGAAAATTCTGAGCCTAAAGGAAGCATGTTATTATCCATCCTCTCTTTTCTAAGGACATGGATTTATCAGGTCCTTAACTTGAAGGTGCATTAACATTACCTAGTAGGCTAATCCAAGTGCAGATGGCTAGCCTCACTCTCTGGGTATCTGATTCCAGTGGGCCAGGCATGAGGGAAGCTTCGCATCAGATGCATAGCAGCAACGGGGAAATCCTGTGGACCCAACGTGTTGATGATGGCATTTGTTGAATGCCTCTTAGGAGTTGGGTGCATGGGGAAGCGGTGAAAGTAGCACGGACTTGTGACAGGCTGGAGGGAGCCTGTGAAGTCCTGAGTGAAGGAGTCATGAGCTGACCCTGAATGCAATTGGAGGCAAAGGTCAAAGAGGTAGAAATAAAACTGAGGCCTGAAGGATGAAGACAAAGGAAGATACAGCACAGCACATTTGAGGAACTGAAATCGTCGCGGCCGAGTGCACCATCCAGGTGGCCTCGGCTGTTGCATGAGAGTTATGCCAGATTTGGCATAAGTGGGAGTTGGGGGCAGAGGGCTCCCTGTGAGAAAGATGGCACAGGGGAAGTGGTAGACCAGATAGCCCTCGCTGAGTGAGGTGACAAAGTAACAGGACAGGAGAATGTAGAAAAGACTGGCCATGCTGTGATGTGGCCTGGTTTTGTTATCATTGTTATTATTTTTGTTTTTTTGAGGCAGGGTTTCTCTTGCCGTCTTGGCTGTCCTGGACTTACATTGTTTGCCTTGAATTAACAGAGATTTGCCTGCTTCTGCCTCCCAAGTGCTGGGATTCAAGGCATGTGCCATCACCCAGCTGATGTGACCTAGTTATAAAACATCTCCAGGGCAAGAGATCACTGGACACTAGTGTCCTCAAGAGGGCCTTCTGGGAAACATTTAAGGGTGGGAGGTGAAGCCAGATGCTGTGTCACATGCCTGTAATCCCAGCCCTCGGGAGGCAGAGTCAGGCAGATCGCTGTGAGTTCGAGGCCAGCCTGCTCTACAAAGTGAGTCCAGGACAGCCAAGGTTACGCAGAGAAACCCTGTCTCAAAAAACAACAACAAAAAGAATGGGAGGTGAAAGGAAAATAAAATCTGTACAAAGTGAAGGACACCTCAAGAGGAGGCACAGCAGCAGCACCGATCAAAAACCATGGGGCCGGGCGACACTATGCAGACGACGACATGTGACCTCGCCAGGCTGATTGCCCAGCACTCAAGCCCCTATGAGCTCCAATACAGCCTCAACACTCAGCAGATGAGGGTCGTCTCCCCACGCTATGGATTAGTAAACTGCCAATCATGGGAATTACAAGAGGCAGGCCACAGAGCCACATGGCACGATCTTCTGTGCTCTCTGAGACGTGAGTGTCCTTTGTCCCTGCCTTAAAAGCCCCGTGCTTCTTGCTCACCTGGTTTTTCCTCCCTTCTACTTAAATCGAAAACTACCATCCACCTAGAAAACTCCCCTTGCCCTTCTTCCACAGCCACTCGCCATGTTGGAGATGTTTGCACACTCATCTCGTTTAGTCTTTGTCACCAGTGGCCAGGGATGGTGACAGGCGGGACCCTGGCCTCCGTTCTCGTTGTGAGATAGTGGAACTGGGACCTCAGCCCAGATCTGCTTGATTTCAGATGTGGAGAGTAAACAAGAGCAGGGGCCAGGAAAGGCTTAGAAACCGGCTCCTCTGCTGAGGGTCAGTGTTCTGTAGGCCGGATTTCCGGAACACGATATGCACATCTACGGATTCCTACCTGCTCCCACTCCTCTGCGCAAACATCTGTCCACCTTTAAGAGTCTTGAGCTGGGCATGGTGGCTTACACCTTTACTCCCAGCACTCAGGAGGCAGAGGCAGGTGGATTGCTGTGAGTTCGAGGCTGGCCTGGCCTACAAAGTGAGTCCAGGACAGCCAAGGCTACACAGAGAAACCCTGTCTCAAAAAACCAAAACCAAAACCAAACCAAACCAAACCAAACCAACCAACCAAACAAACAAAAAACCCCAAAGAATCTTGACAGTGCCATGTTGCTGAGAACATTGCCTGGTTTGTCTCTAGATATCATTCAGTTGAACCCAACCCTTAACACAATTTAATAGTCTTTTTTTTTTTTTTAATTCTTTTTCTTTGAGACAGGGCCTCACACTATCACGTTGGGTGGTCTAGAGTTTGCTATATAGACCAGGCTAGACTTGAACTCACAGGAATCAACCTCCCTCTGCCTCCCCCAATGCTGGTATTAAAGGTATATAGGCAGCACTAAACAGTCTTTCAGTCTTTCCTAAAGATGGCTTCTTAGGCATTTGGAAAATCACTCCGAAGGTGAAGATACAGTTTGTTCTCTCTCTCCCCCTCTCTCTCTCTTTCAGTTTTTTTTTTTTTTTCTATTTTATTTATTTATTTCTCTCTCTCAGTTTTTCAAGACAGGGTTTCTCTGTGTTATCTTGGCAGTCCTAGGCTCCCTTTGTAGACCAGGTTGGCCTCAAACTCACAGCACTCCATCTGCCTTTGCCTCTGCCTCCCTAAGTGCTGATAGTAAAGGCATGTGCCATCATGCCCAGCTTTTTGTTTGTTTGGGTTTTTTGTTTGTTTGTTTGATCCCCCTGCCTCTGCCTCCCGTGTGCTGGGACTGATGTGTCCTTTTTTATTTGTTGGTTTGTTTTGGTTGTTGTTATTGTTGTTGTTTTTCCAGACGAGGTTTCTCTGTGTAGCCTTGGCTGTCCTGGACTCACTTTGTAGACCAGGCTGGCCTCAAATTCACAGTAATCCACCTGCCTCTGCCTCCTGAGTGCTGGGATTAAAGGCGTGCACCACCACGCCTGACTAAGGGAAACAGTGTTACATCATCAGAATTACAAACTGGCTTGTGGCCCTGGCATCTTTTAGGCCCTGTGACCTTCTGCCTGTACCACTTGCTGATGATGGATTATTGTTGCTGATGATCCTTTGTCCTTTCTTTCTGCCTTTCTTTCCTTCTTCTCCTCCCTTTTTGGTTTTTGGAGACAGGGCTTCTCAGTGTAGCATTGGCTGTGTCCTCAAAGGCGTGTGCCACCACGCCCAGCCTTTTGTCCTTTCTTATAGCTAATAAGTATCCTAACTGAAATAGAATCTAGCCCCACTTTAAGTTGGAAAAGTAACGGCTTAAGGTCATGCTGCAAGTAAAACTGTACCATGTAGACTCTCCTTTCCCAACCTTTTCTCATAATGGAAAACATACACATTTTTTTTTCATTCTACAATACGTAGGTTCATCTGGAGAGTAAAGTGAGACTCAGCATTGAACTGAGCAAATGGAAGCAGCCCCGTGAATTTCAGAAACCTTTCTGCGCATGCGCCTTAGTCCCAGTCTAGTGAGTCACTCTACTGCTTTGTGTGTCCATGTGTTCGCTGGTTCATTCACACATGCAACACACAGGCCCTGCAGTTCTCACAGAGACTTTCTGCCGACGAGCTGCCCACGTTCTACACAGATACGAAGAGACTGAGATTAACGGCAGCTCTAGGAGTGCCACGCATGGAGGGGGCCTCTAACACCCCACACACAAGGCAGCTGTGCCATTGGCTTTCTGTGTCCTACGCTTTGCTATGTTATGTACATTTGTTAGCCCGCACACTCTCACCCTTCCCACCCCAAGAAGGTGTGATCATTTCCATTTTACGGTTGAGCAAACAGACGCTTAGAGATGAAGGGGGACTTTCCCAAGGGCAGAGGGTCATTGATGGAGCCCAGGCTTGATTCTAGGACTCTTGAACCTACCCGGCACGCATGCTGGAAACTTGTCTTTTGTTAGTGAGGTGACACTTGAACTGCACATCCTTGGTTAGCCGCTGCTGTTTGGGGTGGTCCTACTTCATTCTCTCCCCTTCTAATCTTTCTCGTTTCCTGCCAATCAGATGCCTGCAGTCGAGGAGAGGATGTGGGACACTCTGGTGGGCATCCTAGTTAATCATCACGGCAGGCAAACCGTCACAAAGTGACCTAGGGCCCCTCTGCCTCTCTAGGAACACAGGGGTGGCCAAGAGGGATGAGCAGACACAGACGTGAGCAGCCCTCGTTTCTAAGAAGCCACAGTTGACTCTGAGAGGAAGCTGTGAGGTGATGTTAACACATAGCAAGCAACGCATTGTGGGACCTGGCATTTGAGCCTGGCTTGCATCACAGTCAGAATGGTCACATTCATGTGCCCTGTACAGGTCTTTGAGGACAAACCTTAACCTTAAATACATATATACATATATGTGTGTGTGTGTGTGTTGTGTACACACAACACACACACACACACACACACACACACACACACACACACACACACACACACACGATCCCAGAATCTTTTTTGACTGTGTGATTCACACAAGGAGCCCTATTTCCCCTTTGAAGAAACTGAGGCCCAGAGAAGTAAAATGACTTACCCAAGGTCATAATACCTGACACAACGTGGGGAGAATTCAGCTTTTAGAGCCCATGTTCTTTCCAAGAGAGCTCACTGCCTCTACAAATATCACAAGGCTAGAGGGAGTGACAACTTCCATGCCCCTGTGTACAGTCTACTCCTAGCTCCTTCACTGGAGAAGCCTGGAAAGTGCTGCATTCTGCTGTATCCCTTGTTCAGCATCACACACGCGTGCGCGCGTGCGTGCACGTGTGTGTGTGTGTGTGTGTGTGTGTGTGTGTGAATCTGTGGGCGCTGGGCTAATCCAATAGGAAGCTCTAGTTACATGGGTTTCCTGGCCTCTCTGTAGGAGAAGTGGTTAATCCAGTTCCATCTTAGCCTCACTGATCAGAGTGGGACTCTGACCCCTGCTCAGGGGTCTTTGAAATGTGAATAGCAGGGGTCACCCTGAAGCTTTCGCTGCAGATGTGTTGATGTTCTCTGGGCTTGGGTAGGAAATGCGACAAAGCTGCTGGCCCCAGGCAGTGAGGCATGCGCAAGTGTATGGGGGAGTTTGAAGCCCTCGTACAGAAAGGGAAGGAAAGGGCCTGGACATTGACTGAGTGGGCACACTGTTTTTAGGGCTTCACATGCGTCTGAGAGCAAACATTACTCAAAGCATCCAAAGGCCTTGCAGCAAACTGTGATGCCCGGACTACAGGACCAGTCATGTCTCTGTCATTTCTCTTTCTGGAATACAAATCTCTTTGAAATGACACCAAGGCAGGGGGTATCCTGCCCAGCCCTGCCACAATATTCCATTACTCCTGGTTTACACACAGAAAGGAAGTTGCTCAGAGGTCAAACAAGGTCACAGAGTTAGTCACTAGTTCAATAGAACTTAAATTTAGGTCTTGGACTCCAGGGAAGAACTGGGGCCGACTGAACTCCTAAGACGAAGCTGGAGTCGATGGGGCAGCAGGTCCATGCTTGACATATGGTGATGTTCATTGCCTGTGTCCAGTTCAGATGGGGCGACAGGGGGCAGCGGGGTCCTTTTCCCCACACAAGTGCCTGAAAGCAGCTCTCTCAGAGATGCCTGCTGCTCTCACTCCTTCCTCAGGAGCCAGTCTGTTGCTGGCACTGGAGGGCAAAGGCCGCGCCGCAGAGAAAGGCCTCTTTCTCTCAGGAAGCAGAGCTCCCAGAGCTAAAGCCTCCCCAGCCCTGGCCATTGAGCAGAACTCCACCAAGAAATCAATAGTCTCACAAGCAGGGACCCACTTCTGAATGGCTCCATTTGGAATATAGAATTGTAATAATTAAATAATAATAATTATAAATTTCTCCAATACATTTTATTGAGTGAATTATAGTTTTAGGAAAGTTTTTTGTTTTTTTTGTTTTGTTTTGGTATAGAAAGTGGTTTTGTTTTTGTTTTTTGTTTTTTGGGTTTTTCCAGACAGGGACTCTCTGTGTAGCTGTCCTGGACTCACTCTGTAGACCAGGCTGGCCTCGACCTCACAGCGATCCACTTGCCTCTGCCTCTTGAGTGCTGGGATTAAAGGCGTGTGCCACCACGCCTGGCTGAAATTTTTTTTATCATCTAATGAAATAATGATTTTCCATCCGCCAGATTTTATGCTCCTTAGAATGGTTTCCTTCCAGCACTCAGAGGCTTCGGCGATAGACACATCTTGGGATCAAAATTATATGGTGGTCGCTGAGGCTGTGACGCTTGAGGGAGGCTGAGTCCCCACGGAAGAAGGGGTTACTCTTTAGATGGGGATGACATCAGGTTCCTGAGCACAGAGCTGCCTTTGCCAAGGGCCCTGGCACATGCACTGAGCTTCCAGAACACTCTGGATCACTAGCTAGAGTCCCTCACTCCAGACTAACCCTGGCACTTGCTAGCTGTGTGACATTGGTCAGGCACCTAAGTTTGACTATCCGTGCAGTCAGTCCTGGTAGTACTTCCCAAACTGAGGTACGGAAGTTCCTGGTGAAGCATGTCACTGTGCTGGGTCAGGTGATGTCCACCAATAAAAAACATGACATTTGCTAATAAAGCACCTGCTTTATCAGAGTAGCAGTGGTGTCTCTATCTCTTTCTGTGTGCATGCTTGCATGCATGTGTGTGTGTGTGTTTGTGTGTGTGTGTGTGTGTGTGTGTGTGTGTGTGTGTGTGTTCTGGTGGTGGCACCAATGGTGGCTGGGGGACAGGTGATAGGGCTAAATGTGTGCTCCAGACATGATATCATGGCCAGGCATAGTGGCACATGCCTTTAATCCCAGCACTCGGGAGGCAGAGGCAGGCGGATCACTGTGAGTTCGAGGCCAGCCTGGTCTACAAAGCAAGTGCAGGACAGCCAAAGCTACACAGAGAAACCCTGTCTCAAAAAACAAAACAAGACAAAACAAAACAAAAACCCAACAATAACAACAACAACAACAACAACAAAAAAAAAAAAAAAAAAAAAAAGAAAAGAAAAGAAAAAGAAAAAGAAATAATATCATGATATTTACATTACAGCAAATGCAGCTATGGAGTAAAAGAGATTGCCAAATGCTCTTGGATATTCAGGATCTGTCTTAGACTACTATTGACGACCTACTTTCTTCTGGTGCCTTTGCATGTCGGAAGATATTTGAAAGGACAAAATGTGCAGACAACTTTCTCCTTTATGTAAGAGATCGTATTTAGAGCCCCTTAAGGTTCCATGATGAGTTAGCTCTTAGGTACACTAAAGGCATCACCTGTGGAAAAAAGAGATTGCTCAGTACAGTCAGGCCTACTCTCTGGAAGCTGGTATTAAGACGGCCAGAAGACTAGTCACAGGGCAGGAGAAAGTATTTATAAAACGTGTGTCTCATAAAGGCGTTATAGCCAAAGTATACACAGAACTTACGAACTTAATGATAAGAAAACGATTTAGTCTAACTAGATGCCTTATCAAGATACAAGATACAAGAAAGGCAGATGCCTGCGTGGATAGAGGGAACCACAGCATTTGTTATCAGGGAGTTATCATGACCAGGAGGTATTGCCGTGTAACTGTTAGAAGGCCAACCAATGTGGAACAAGAGTTTTACCAGCACTGATTGTGAATCAAAGTTGTGCTTCTAATGTTTAACGATGAAGAAAAACATGGGGATTTCCTGCAAAACTATGTAAGCATGCTCTCACCATGTCATGTAGCAATTGTAGCTGCAGCTATATCTCAACTGGTTTAAAACATGCCCGAAGAAGCCAGGCACAGTGGTGCACACCTGTATTCCCGGCACTCAGGGAGCAGAGGCACAGGGATTTGGTCTAGCAAGTCCAGGACACCCAAGGCTACACAGAGAAACCCTGTCTTGAAAAACAACCCTCCCCCAAAAAATACTTCAAGAAAAGTGCATACTACTGTTTGTAGCTTCTTACTTCATAATTACTTGAAGCCATATAAAAACATCCACAAAATGTCCTGCAATAAGCAAACAACTAGACAAATTGTGACATGTATGGAAAATGGAATATTACTTCATGATTTTCCCCCCAAGACAGGGTTTCTCCATTTTAGCCTTGGCTGTTCTGGAACTATCTCTGTAGACCAGGTTGGCCTTGAACTCACAGAGATCCTCCTGCCTGTGCCTCCCAAGTGCTGGGATTACAGGCATGTGCCACCATTGCCCAGCATGTTTCATAATTCTTAAAAACTAAGAAACTATCAAGTTGTGAAAAGACAAAGCTAGGTTACAGTACATGCTGCTAAATAAAAGGATATTGTCTGAGATGGCCACTTACCACATACCCTGCACCCACATGCTATTCTAGAAACAGAATCCCTACAGCCACAGCAGAAGAGTCAGGAGTTTCCAGGGCTCCAGAGGTCTGGATAGAAGGTATTTTAGATTAGCAAAATGATTGTGTCTTGTTGTAAGTTTGTATACATGAAAGCCTGCATTTATTAAACTAAGTAGTACACAGCTAACCTTAAATTATCCCATTATAAAAGTCATAAAAAACAAACAAACCATGTTTTCCAGGATAGATTATACAATGTGACATAATTCTTAAAATTAAATTTTTTTTTTTGACTGATTTTCTGTGTATGAGTGCTTTGCCTGCCTGCATGCACCAAGTGCTTGCCTGGTGTCCCAGAGGTCAGAAGAGGGCCTCGGACCCTCCCTGAAACTCAAGTTAGGGATGGTTGGGAGCTGCTGATGTGTGCTGGGAACCAACCCTGGCTCTTTTGGAAAAGCAGCTGAGTCATTTTTCTAGTGTTCCACCCCAACATAATATTATTTAAATGTATGTAAGAATCACAGTGACTTAGGTAATGGGTGATGAATGAAGTCTACAGAATTAAAGACAAAATGAATTGTGCTCAAGTGTTTTTTTTTTTTTTTAAAGATTTATCTATTATGTATACAGTGTTCTGCTTACATGTAGGCCTGTACTCCCGAAAAGGGCATCAGGTCACACATTATAGATGGTTGTGAGGCACCACGTCATTGCTGGGAATTGAACTCAGGACCCCTGGAAAAGCAGATAGTGCTTTTAACCTTTGAGCCATCTCTCTAGCTCCTCAAGTGCCTGTTATGGTTTCACCCTGGGATGTCCCAAATGGTGCTCCTCAGCTCTTGATGCTATTTTGAAAAAAAGGAGATCCAGCTGACAGAGTAGGCTGCTAGGAATCGGACTTTGAAGACTGTGCCTGCCCCTCATTCTGGCTTGTCTGCCTTCTGGTCTACACCATGTGATAGTTCCCACAGGTATGGATTAACCTGCTCTCCTCTTAAATGCCTTCCCACCAATAAAAGGTCGCCTCTGAAAGTGAGCCATAATAAATGCTTCATTCATTAAGTTGGTTCCATCGGGTATTTTATCAGACTGGTGAAAAAAATTACTAACACAGAGAATTAACATCAGAGAAGTGTTTTGTTGCCGTGTTGAACCATGGGAAAGTGTGAAGACATAGGCTAGAGAGCCCTAGTATGTTATTAACAGAACTGAACAGGCCATTCTGATGGGAATTTAAGGACCAGAATGCTGACAGATGTGTGGACAGAGAAACTTATGCTTGTGAGATTCCAGGTGGGAACGAAGGCTACTGGGAATTGAACTAAAGACTCTTCTGGTACAGTCCGGTAAAGAATATGATTAAATTCTCCCTGTGCCCTTAAAAGTTGAGTGAGGAGGAATTAAAAAGTAATGGACTAACTTCTTTGGTGGAGGGGATTTTGAGATAGTGTAACCTGTGGGCTGTGGCACGGTTGTTGCTCATTACTTTTAGTCAGCTTTATAGTAAGAACAGAGAGCAAAGAGCAGAGTGGAGAAAATACAAAATTGTGCAGAAGGGAGCCTGAAAGTGGCTAAAGTCAGATGATGCAAGTAAAGATCAAAGGACTGTAGTTCCTAAAGAGATTAATGCCAAGAAAGACATCTATGTAATGCTGGGCGTGGTGGCACACGCCCTAATCCCAGCACTCGGGGGGGCAGAGGCAAGTGGATCGCTCTGAGTTCGAGGCCAGCCTGGTCTACAAAGGGAGTCCAGGACAGCCAAGACTACACAGAGAGACCCTGTCTTGAAAAAAAAAATGAGAGAGAGAGAGAGAGAGAGAGAGAGAGAGAGAGAGAGAGAGAGAGAGAGAGAATTGTGTATTTTGTACCAAGACAAAAGGAAACACATTGACGGTGAGACTTTTCTCCCATCAAAGACTCTACGGTATAAATATACTAGCAGAAGTGATACCTTGAGGGAAAAAGATCTGCCTAGAGAAAAAAAAAATGGTTTTCTATGTCCAGGAGCCAGGCTATGTGTTAAGCTGACAGTAGAATATAATGTTGTCCACCAGGTGCTAGTATTGAAGGCCTGAAGAATGCGAGAGTCATGAGAAAAGCCACTGAGACCAGGCAATATGTGTAGGATCATATTTTCTTCAGGGAATTCCTGGATGGGGAATGTATAAAGCTTTAAGGGGGGAGACTAAGTTACACTGGAGACCCTAGGATGTACATATATACTATTATATATATATATATATATATATATATATATATATATATATATATGAGATAAAGAAAAACACCAATCAGTATGCCAAATAAATGGATAAAGGTTTATCAATGGCCAGAGATGGATTAATTTGGACAACAAAACAAAGTAGCATTGAATTATAATACAAAATATGGGAGTTATTTCTATGCCCATACTGATATAATTCAGTAATGGAGGGAATAGACCAATAAGGGGGTATATACAAATTTCCATGCAACCGAAGTCCAAACAATTTGTGTCTCTTCTTCCCCAAAGGAGTTGGACTGTAATGTGGAGTGTGCACAGTGCCTTCCTTCCACAGACTGTAGCTTAGACAGAGAGAAAGAAAGAACGGCATTTCAGTTAGGATACCTCGAAAACACTTCCTCAGCCAGGCGACGAAGGTCGGTGCGACATTGACAAGACATGTGGAGAGCATGTCCCCTTCTGGTTTTGTTTGCTCGGCTTTTCCTTCTTAAAGGCAGGATCTCCATATAGCTTAGGCATGCTCAAATTGATGCTCATCCTGCCTCAGACTTCTGAGTCCTGAGGATTCAGATATGTCTTACCAAGTCTGATGACAGTATATATACTGTTTTGTTTGTGTGGTAGGTTTTGTTTTTGTTTCTTTGTTTGTTTTGTTTTTGATCTTTCAAGACAGGGTTTCTCTGTATAGCCTTGGTTAGTCTGGTGTCACTTTGTAGACCAGGCTGCCTTCGAACTCATGGAGATCCACCTGCCTCTGCCTCCCAAGTGCTAGGATTAAAGGAGTGTGCCACCACGCCTGCCTGTGGTAGCATTTTGAGACAAAGTTTTGCTATGTAATCAGGCTGCCTGAGAGCTCAGTGTGTATCCCAGGCTGACCTGCAACTCACTGTGGTCCTTCAGCCTCAGCCTCTCAAGTGCTGGGATTGCAAGCATGCACCACCACGCCTGGCTGGTTGTCCTTGATGTGATGCAGCCAGGGACACCCCCGTGGTGTCAAGCTCCAGACCCCAGTCTGTCTCATCATGTGAAGTGATCAGACCATGCCTAACTAAGTGACAGTCTGCAAAATATGTGACCGGTACTCTGTAAAACTCACAAGGCCATTAAAGAAAAGCAAGGACAGCTTGGCTAGAGGAACCCAAGGGACAGGACCACTGAACGTAAGGTGGTATAATAATGGTATCTTGGTTTGTTGTTTTTGTTGTTTTTTGAGACAGGGTTTCCCTGTGTAGTCCTGGCTGTCCTGGACTCGTTTCATAGACCAAGCTGACCACGAACTCACTGTGATCCACCTGCCTCTGCCTCCGGAGTACTGGGATTGAAGATAATGGTATCTTGGAACAGAAAAACAATAATTAGATTAAAAACTAACAATGGGCCAGGCATGGTGGCGCACGCCTTTAATTCCAGCACTTGGGAGGTAGAGGCTGGCGGATCGCTGTGAGTTCGAAGCAAGCCTGGTCTACAAAGTGAGTCCAAGACAGCCAAGGCTACACAGAGAAATCCTGTCTCGAAAAACCAAAACCCAAACAAAACAGAACAAAACAAACAACAAAGGAAACCAAAACAAAACCAACCAAACAAAACCAAAACAAAAAACTAACAATGGCTGGAGAAAGTATAGACTTTAATAAGTAAATTAAATTAATAAGAACACACTAGTATTCATTCATTAAATGTGACATGTGGCACATTTCTGTGTGTTGTCAATATTTGGAAAAATGAATTTGAGCTATCTGAGAATTTTTAAACTACCCTTGAAATTTTCTTCTGTAAGTATAAAACTATTATAAAATGTAAAAAAAAAAAAAAAAAAAAAAAAAAAAAAAAAAAAAAAGAAAAGAAAAGAAAGAAAGAAAGAAAGAAAGAAAGAAAGAAAAACGAGATGTCATAAAATTATTTGGCAAGTAGTTCATATTAAATTATTTTAAATGATAACTGGGTTGAGTTTTTATTCAAGTCAATTGTCCACAAGGACAGCATTCACAGAAAGACCCTCATAAGGCCTGTCTGTCTCTACAGAGGCTGAAATTCCAAGGGCACGGGTGCTTGCTGGTGCCAAAGTTGCAGAGAAGGGTGACCATTATTCATCAAGAGACAGGGAAAGACACTCCCCTTCCGAAAGGGCAGAGAAAACAATAAGGAACATTTACTGACTCCTGAAGTATGTGAAAGTGCTTCGTCTACTTTGCATGTTCTGTCTCACAAAATCTCCTAATAACTCTAAAGTTTAAAGGGCGCGTGGGTGGGGGGTGGGGTAGGGCGGTGGGGGGGCAGTGACGATGGGACACACCATTCTTCCCATAAAGACTGAGGCTCAGAAAATTTAACAACCTACCTACCAGGTCACTAACTGTACATTTTTGTTAGGTATATAGTGTGGTTTTTGGTGTGTGTGTGTGTGTGTGTGTAACAGAGAGAGAGAGAGAGGCAGAAAGACAGAGATAGAGACAGGAGGGAGGGAGGGAGGGTGGGAGGGAGAGAGACACAGAAAGACAGAGACACACACACACACACACACACACACACACACACACACACACACACGGAGACAGACAGAAGGGAGGGGAGAGAGAGAGAGAGAGAGAGAGAGAGAGAGAGAGAGAGAGAGAGAGAGCACATGGCAAACTGAACCCAGGGAGCTCACCTCAGTCCTGAGCCGGTCAGTGCTCAGCAATCCATCCTTCTGACCCTCCCACCCTTTTTCTGGTCCTTCCTCCCTTTAGCTTGGACCCAGGGTCGTCTTCTTGCTAGGTGAGCTATAGCACTGTCCACCTGCTTAGCAGCCTTCTTATCTTCTCCTCAAGTTCTCAGAGTGAGCATGAGAGAGGGATTGAGTTTTCTCAACGAATTAGCTAGTTAATTAACACATTATTTTAATGTGTATGAATGTTTTGCCTGCGTGTATGTCTATGTACCACGTGAGTGTCTGTCACCCATGGAGGCCAAGAAAGGGCATCAGATCCCCTGGGACTGGATTTACAGTTGGCTGTGAGCACCAACAAAGTCCTATCCTTCGCATCAGGCAACACATGCTGTTAACGGTGAGGCCCCTGGCCCCTGGAATTGGAGTTTTTCCATTTGGTGACTGATGGAAGAGAAAGAAACAGAAATGTTGTTGAAAGAAGAAATCAAAGGATATGGGGAGGTCTAGTTAGCTAGAAAGAATAAATTCTAGTATTTCACACCGCACCAGGGTGACTACAATTTACAACACCTTACACTGGTAGATTTTACTTACAAAATACAAAAGTGAGGATTTTTATTTTAATTAATTAACTTATTAATTAATTAATTTATTTATTTTGAGACAGGATTTTTCTGTGTGGCATTGCCTGTCCAGGACTCTTTTTGTAGACCAGGCTGGCCTGGAATTTTTAAGTTTTAAACACAGAGAAACGGCAACAGTTCAAGGAGGAGATGGTAATCACCTGGACTTCATCGTTACACAAGACACACACGTGCCAAACATGCATAATCACACTATATTCTACAAAAACGTCCAGTTAGCACACACTGGTGACAAAAGCAGAAAGCGACATGAGGAGGACATGGCCTCTGAGGCCGTGAGAATTTTCTGCAGGTTTGCTGAGATCCCTGGGGTCAGGAAAAAGGAGTGGGTGAGGCTCCTGGAGGAGTGGGTGAGGTGCTGGCTACCATTATTAGCATCATCACCCCGTGTCAGTGCCTTCCTGCCGGGCTACCTACTCACACACCACTCAAAGGCTCTGGTGGCGGCTCCAATCTGGGCCACTTCCTCAGGGAAGCAGGATGTCGGCTCCACACTGGAGCCAGCCCCGCGGACTTGGGGTGGGAAGAGACTGTCTAATGGGTGAACCCTGAGTTAGGCACCAGAGAGGAAGCCACATTTCCGGGACTTGAGGAAACTGCCATTTCCTCCGCTAGCAGGAAGTGGCCTTGGCTATTCTCAGCACCACAGCTTTGGCCGGAGGAGCAATGGAAATCACAGCCTGGCGCTGGCTCTGGCTTGCCTCCTGTAGTTTAACAATCTACCAGTCAAAATAAACGGTCTCCTTAGGTCTCCAGGGCATGGTTAAGGTAATAATTCAGAGAGAGAGAGAGAGAGAGAGAGAGAGAGAGAGAGAGAGAGAGAGAGAGAGAGAGAGAGAGAGAGAAGCCAGAGGCCTGCTACAGTACAAAGGCTGCTCTTGGCTGCTGAGGCCTCATTAAACTGCATAATTAATGCATTGAGAAGACAAACAAACCTGGAGGCTCTGTGATGGCTTCTCAAATACCCAGTTGATTTGGATACTGAAACTGTTGGTGCTTTGAAAATACGCAGGTGAGTTCTGCCTGATTCAGTAAGATGGGGAGTGGAGAAGAAGTCAGCGGGACCGGGACCAGAGGTCAGATACAGACGCCACCAGACAACTGGTTTTGAAGAGCTTACAATATTGTAAAAACTCTACTTTCGCCGTCTCGAAATGACCTCATTTACCTGGTAGAGTTGCTCCCAGTCAGAGAGATTCCTTCTCTGCTTTCATCTTCACCATGCCCACTGTTCAGAGGCGGGCAGACTCAATGTCTCCTTCCCTAACCCAGCACCCATTTACAGCCTGGGAGCGGCCACCCTGGAGAGGGAACAGAGAGTGGCCTAGTTACACTCTGTCCACCAACAAGCAACCTCAGACAAACACACTTGATCCTTTGTTTTGATAAGGGCAATAGGTGGTTGTGGGGGAGGGGCCTGTACTGCTGAGGTTACATTCGAATGTTCCTTTGCGAAGGAGGGTACTGAGTCACCCAAACTATGGGATGTGTCTCTTAAGTGTGTGTGTATGCGTGTGTGCATGTGTGCATGCATGCCTGACTCTGTGTGTGTGTGTGTGAATGCAGGGCCCACTGAAGTTAGAACAGCATGTTGGATCACCTGGACCTGGAATGTCCACCTGGACCTGGAATGTCAAATTCTGGTCCTCTAGCCCCATGGGCTTCTTGACAGAAGATATGATAAATAAGGCAAAGGCCCCACTCTCACGGAGAGCTCATAGTTTGGAGAGGGGAGCAGAGAAAAAGAAATGAAATAATGAAAAGTGACTTTGCAGAGAAGGAAGACACAATTGGTTAGAGCAGAGGAACGGGGATCTGGTGGGAAGAAGGGCACAGCTGAAGGCAGCCATGAAGTCAGGGCCAGAAGTGCAGAAGAAGTGAAATGTTCTTTCCACCCATATGGGAACCCTCCGTGTTCATGGTCCACATCACGTGATTATGTGGAAAATTCCAGCATGTTCTCTAGGCTTCTTCTTGGGAGGGCTCATAAAGTTCTGCACCTTGAGCCTTTCTGGCCACTGTCCGCCTTAGGAGCCTGGGTGTCAAGCTCCCTGTTGGACAGAGACAGCCTTTGGTTAGACCTGCTGGCCTTTCCCTGATGATGGTCTTTGTGAGGATTGGAAGCGGCCTGCACCAGAAGGCTCGTGTGTAGAAGTGGCTCTGACAGAAGATGCAGGGGGACTCCAGCAGCTCCCCCGCCTTGTGGAACCCGATAGTAAGCCAGAGGGAGACCTGGGTCACTTGTTCAAAACAAAAAACTCAGAGTGCCTGCTATGTGCCACAGCAATGCTTAGCAGGGGCAAGCACTACGAGGGCCAATGAAAACCCAGCCCTGGCCCTGAGCACTCACTGATCTTAGAGTTTAGTGGGCATCTAATAGCAAGGTAGGCGTCTGGATGCCATTCCGAGAGCTCCAGGAGGCATTTGAGTCACCCAGGAGACGTGCTGTAATGAGTTACAGCAAGCCTAGCCCACGCTGGTTTGGGCAGTAGAGTTTATTGGCTCCCCATAACTGTGAAATTCAAAGATGGGGAGGCTTCTGATGTTGCCCCCTGGAGGGCTCTTGCTGTGAGTCTAGGATCCTCTCAGCTCTCATCTCCTGCAGGCAGACACATTTCACTCCTCATCTGCTCTCTCTCCAGGCCACAACATGGATGCCAGGAGGCATGGATGCCAGGAGGCACGGAAGCCATAACGTCTCACTCATATGCTCAGGTGAATAAGAACAAGAACGGCATCCCTTTCAACCTGTAAAGTCAAGCTGGGACCCATCGGATGGCCTCTGCTCACATCCTCCTGATCTCAGTGACCAAGAGGAGGCAAAACCTGGATTCCGATTCCTGTTAACAGAGCCAAGGAGAGTAGCGGAATTTGTGAACTTGGCTCACCTCCAGAGCGAGGGTGGTGATAGACCCGAATACCAGTGGGAGGGCTGACACTAGGAGGCAGCACTGATGCCCGCTACAAATAAAAGGTAGGTGTGGCTGGCACTGCATTGTTCAAGAAGAGTCCCCTAGAAATAAGATTGGGTGAGGCATGAAAGAACAAGTAATCTTTAGTTACTCAGAGAAAGGCAGTAGTGGCTGGGTACCAGTGTAGGGTTAAAGGTCCTGCACAACAAAACAAAAAGGGATGGAATGTAAACATGTCTCTCACATTGGCTCCCTGGTCACCAGTGGCAGGACCTTCAACATCTCTGTTGATTGTTTGTTTGTTTGATTGTTTTCAAGACAGGGTTTCTCTGTGTAGCCTTGGCTGTCCTGGACTCACTTTGTAGACCAGGCTGGCCTCGAACTCACAGCCAGCGATCCACCTGCCTCTGCCTCCCGAGTGCTGGGATTAAAGGCGTGCGCCACTACTCTCGGCTTTTAATGTTGATTGCTTTTTTTGACACTGGCGATTGGTTGTAGAATTTCTCAGGGCTCTAGAGAGGATCCATTTGATGCGCCCTGAACAGAAAACGTGATCACTGCCCATGGTGGCATTCATAGCTCCTCCATCTCTTGGCTCCGCAGGGTGCTCTGTGGCAGGTCTCCCTCAGGTCAGCTGGCAGGGTAACTCTTTCCATCATGGGCTGAGCTCTCCAAAACCAAAAGCCCCAGTATTCTACAGCCGATTTTGAAATCTGTGTTTTTTGTTCTCAGGAAATTTTGTTCTTAGTGCCAAATCAGTCAATGTCTAGACTTTGAACAGTACAGGGGACACTTTGCTGTATTTTCAGTTCACAAATATTGACAAAAGAATGAAGGTTAGCTCAATGTATTTGAGTGACTAAGGGAAAAAAAAAAAAACAAAACAAACTTGCTCAAAATTCCAGGAACTTTCTGTTGAACTGAGGTGTTTTCCACTCTCCAAACCCTGTCCCCAGGCAGTCCTGGACCCAGGAAAGACCCCTGCTTATCACTGCTATGAAAAAAGGATGTCAACTGAATCAGAGGAGCCAAACATTTCCCAAACAATAATGATTTTGTACAACACAAGAAGTCCTTCAGTCCTCAAGAGATGTAATTTCCTGACCCAACAGAGTCCATATTAAACAGATGTCATAGAAGGTGTGTGTGAGAGGGCCTGGAAGGGGAGGCTGTTCTGGGGCTTCAGGTCCTCTCTACTTCAGTCTTCATGTCGGTTTTAGGCAGGATGATGAGAGCTTGTGAGTTGGACTGTTGCTTTGATATTGGTTTTAATCTCATCTCTACATTCACTCGTTGGGAGATTGGGGAAACATGCATTCACTAATCCATCTATTTATCCAATCTTCCCCCTTCTCCCACCTCCTCATACTGGAGACTGAGCCTAGGACCAGTCACAGCTCAGCAGCCACTCTATTCCTGATCTCTATCCTCAGCCCTCTTTTCAGTTCATATTTTGAGACAAGGTTTCATTAGGTTACTGGCCTTGACTTGGCAATGTTCCACCACATAGCTGGGATTGCAAGCAAGTGCCAGCAGACCCAGCTGTGCATTCATTCAGATAGAACAGACAATTGGTAAAAGCTGTAAAATATACTCTTAAAAGGTCTCTATCTCAGCCGGGCATGGTGGGTAGTGGGTGCCTTTATTTTCAGCACTTGGGAGGCAGAGGCAGGCGGATTTCTGTGAGTTCAAGGCCATCTTAGTCTACGAATGGAGTCCAGGAGAGCCAAGGCTGTTACACAGAGAAACCCTGTCTCAAAAAACAAAACAAGACAACAACAAAAGGCTTTCTCTCTTGTGATGGATACATACACGTAGACAGAAATAGTGTGTGTTACACAGAGGAAATGCAAGGACAGATCAGGCTCTGCTTGTGGTGAGGAAGGACACGGACTCTCGGTTTGCTTCCTAGAAGAAACGTAGAAGCCTGACATTTCTGGGAGGCACCTGGAGGAAGAGGCATTAACCTGCAGGAGAAACTTATAGTTAGCTGGGATGTGGTATCCTAGGTAGAGGAAGGGCCTTCAGACCCCTGGAGGCAAACATGGAGTGTGATGGAGGAGCAGGAGCAGGACAGGTGACAGGCATCGGAGGGCTGGATACGGGAGACAAGAAGCCTCTCAGCTGTACGTGAAGACAGGAGAGCCAGGCAAGACGCTGGAGCAGGATAAAGGCTGAGGCCCCCACATGTTTCAAACCAACAGAGACATCCGGTACCTTCCCATAACAAAGGTGAGAGAGGGCAGCAGCTCAGACAAAGGACTGATGGCCCAGAGAAGTACTTAATGAGGGAACTGAAAGATGAGAGATGCTCTACTTGACCTCAGAGAAAAAGGACAATGTTCTGTGCCAGGGGCTTTGTTCTTTCTCACACAACCTCCCCCAAGATGTGTGTGTGTGTGTGTGTGTGTGTGTGTGTGTGTGTGTGTGTGTGGTTTTGTTTTTGTTTTTGTTTTTGGGAATTTTATACAAGAGTACTGTATTTACATAATTTCCACCCTTCCCCCTCCCCCTTCCAACTCCTCTGCCCCAACCACTCTCAAGCGTCTGATCGCTTGTTATTACATATATGCACATACACGTGTATACAATATGCAACCTGCCAAGTCCATTTAGCGTTGCCGGGGTGTGCAAATACATACGGCTGGCCCCTGGGGATGGGTAACCTGGCAGTAAGCTCGCCTCGAGAGAGCCGATTCTCTTAGCAGCCTCTGCTTACCTGTACTTGCTTCATCCTTACGATCTGACTGGGTAGCCACATTATTGAGTTTGTGTGAGATGTTATGTAACTTGTCCAAGTGGCAACAGTGGAATTCAAACCCAGGTCTGTCTCCAAACCTAAAAAAAAATGGCGCCACCTAGATTGCCGCCATTGCTTCAAATTGCTCATCCACGTCAGTTCCAACAATCTACTGCTTCTCGTGTGTTTAAGTTGAAGTCACACACGTTTTACCTATTCTGAAGTGTTTATTTTTTTGTTTTTGATTTGTTTTGAAATAGAGTTTCACTATGTAGCCCTGGGTATCCTAGAATTCACTATGTAGATTAGGCTGGCATTGAAACCACAGAGATCCACTTGGCTCTGCCTCCCAAGGGCTGGGATTGAAGATGTGAGGCACCACACTCAGAATTCTGAAGAGTTTCAGTAGACTGAGGTAAGTCAATGGGGTTATAGTCAACCTCTGCCTACATCTTTAAAAATCCCAGCCGCCTCCTCTCTGGGAGTTTTGTTTTATTTTGTTTCTTTGTTTGTTTTATTTTTTTGAGCCAAGGTTTCTCTGTATATCCTTAGCTGTCCTCGCTTTGTAGACCAGGCTGGCCATGAACTCACAGTGATCCACCTGCCTCTGCCTCCCATGTGCTGGGATTAAAGGTGTGCGCCACTACCACCTAGCTGTTTTGTTTTTTTTTTTGAGATAGGTTTCTCTGTGTAGCCTTGGCTGTCTTAGACTCGCTTTGTAGACCAGGCTGGCCTCAAACTCACAGAGATCTACCTACCTCTGCCTCCCGAGTGCTGGGATTAAAGGCATGTGCCACCACACCCAGCCTCTCTAGGATTTTAATAAGGTCAATTTATTATTTTTTTTAAAAAGCATCTTTTTGTTTGTTTGTTTGTTTTGGTTTTTTGAGACAGGGTTTCTCTGTGTAGCTTTGGCTATCCTGGGCTTGCTTTATAGACCAGCCTTGTCTTGAGCTCAGTGATCCACCTGCCTATGCCTCTTGAGTGCCGGGATTATGGGTGTGCTCTGCCACACCCGGCTTTCTTTTATTATCCTAATGCATGTATTTAGTTATTTATATTTAAGTGTGGCATTGTATGTGCAATAAGCTGTGTTACTTACATGAAGATTAAAGACAACTTTCAGGAGTTGGTTCCCTCCTTCTGTCATGTATATTCTAGAGGTCAAACTCAGATTGTCAGGCCTGGCAGCAAATGCCTTCGCCCAGTGAGCCATCTCCCTGCCCCTATGAAGGCCAATTTTCACGGTTGTGAGGAAGACTTTCTCGGTCCCTCCTTCCCCAACAGACTGTTTAATTGCTTTATTTTATCATTATATCTCCCACCAGCTTTAAAGCAACTTAAGGGAACCCTTAGTTTCTCATCACTGTGATACTCTCAGTACTTAGCCGGGGATAACAGACATTAGTTACATCTCGGTTGGATGAATGAAGAATGCAGGATTGCATTAATCACAATGATGGATCCCTTTGATTTGCTAACAAGTGCACATCGAGATAACACTTATTGTGCAAGTATTATCTCATCCCAGCCTTGTTTTTATTCTTGTTTATTTTAGCAGTTGAACCTAGAGTCCTGCATATGCTAAACACATGTCCTGCCCTTAGGCCACGCGCACAACCCTGCACTTCCTGCAGGAGCATTCATTCTTTCTCTTTTCCTCCAGTGAGATCATAGACTCCAAGTGTCTACCTTCTAGCCCTGTGGGGACCAGGCTACCTGGCGTACCCTGTGTGACGCAGTGGAGTCCTCTTCGGGTCTCTGCCCTATCTCAACCTAGTGCTTAAAGGACACCCTTCCCTCAGAAGAAACGATGTAATTTCCCTAAACACGGCTCATTCCCGCCTTTACAAATGTCAGCTATGGATGGAGGAGCACTTCACAAATTGTATCAGAAGACAGAACCACACGACAAAGGCTACAGACAATAGTACCCCCTCCCCTTCCCACCCCCACCTCCCACCCCCAGCAAGCCTTTAGTGGAATTGCTCTCCCAAAATATTCCTAATGCTTTATTTACTTTGACTTCAGGTTTATTTTCGGCTGAACTTTCCTGAAACCGAGTCTTAGGATGTGATCCTCATCCCACTTGTATCCTGCCGCGCTGCCGTGTGACTGCAGCTCTCCCAAGGGAAGAAAGGGGGCCCAGAGGATGTCAACCTTTGTGCAGCCCAGACAGAGATGACCAACTTACAGCTCAGTGAGCAATACGCCCCGGAGTAGCGCCTGTGGACCCTAGTCACTAAAAGCGTGCACCATGGTAGAAGCAACCCTTTGTAGATTTTTTATCAATTATCTGTGCCAGGGACTGACGTGACTCAGAGTTTCCAATGTCTGAGTGACTTGTGATCATTAGCAACTCAGACTCTGAGAGATTCATGTGGCCAGCTCAGCCAGTGCTGGGAATTTTCTCATTGCAGGAAATTTTGGCCCACGAAGCATGCTAGGACCTCAGCGACTGGAGCATTGGGAGGAGGAAAGTCAGGCAGCCAGGAAGGAGTGTGGGAGCAGACGGGAAGATGATGTACAGTATGAGTTTTCATGCTGGGAACTCTATGTGGCGTCCCTCCGCCACAGCCTCGCTTTCCTCGCTGGCCAATAGAGATGGTGAGAAATGCTATTGGACAGTGCCTTGCCTGGTTTGCAGTGTGCGTTCTGGATGTCAAGTCTCAGCCCCTGCTTAAGCCAGAGGTCTACGGGAGGTGAACTGAGGCTTACCCAGTCCATGTTGGGGGCTGGTTTGATGGATCTGAGGTTATTGGTGAACATCAAAGCTGGGACTAGGAATCCAAGGATTCTAAGGGGTACAGAAAAGGACCATTCAAGGTCAGCAGCTCATGCGAAATGTTCCTGGTTCAGTCTGGGTCATGGTATAACACAGAGCTGCTGTTCTCCAAGTATGGCTGGTGGTCCTTGGAGGACCCCAGAATACTTTCATGAGTCCATTAGTGGCCCGCAATTTTACAACTCCTAAAGTGCTATTTGCATTTATTTGGAGGGAGGGTAGACAGGGGCTGATATTTGAAATTATGTTGTAAAAGCAATAAAAAGTAAAACCACCTTTTTAGTTTGCACCAAAATAGTGGCACTGTCCTGAGAGATGGTTAAGAGTGTCTTCTGGCTGGGTGTCGTGGCGCATACCTGTAATCCCAGCACTTGGGAGGCAGAGGTAGGTGGATCTCTATGAGTTCGAGGCCAGCCTGGTCTACAAAGTGAGTCCAGGGCATCCAGGGCTACATAGAGAAACCCTGTCTCGAAAAACCAACAAAATAAAGCAAAAAGATCGTCATCTGCTCTACCAGAGAGGCCCAATTTGTTTCCCAGCACCCATGTTGGGCCACTTACAACCATCTGTAACTCCAACTCAAGGGTATCTGACATCCTCTACTGGATTCTATGGCCACCTGTACTCACTTGTGCGCAAACCTACATGCAGACAACACATTTTGTGTATAATTTAAAATAAATCTTTTTTTTTTTTTTTGTCCGAGACAGGCTTTCTCAATGTACCCTTGGGTGTACTGGACTTGCTTTGTAGACCAGGCTGGCCTTGAATTCACAGAGATCCGCCTGCCTCTGCCTCCCTAGTGCTGGGATTAAAGGCATGCACCACTACTGCCCAGTGTTGTCACTGACTTTCAACTCATGAACTGTTTTTGTTTTTGTTTTTGTTTTTTGTCTTTTTGAGACAGTGTTTCCCTGTGTAGCCTTGGCTGTCCTAGACTTGCTTTTTAGATTAGGTTGGCCTCGAACTCACAGAGATCCGCTTGCCTCTGCCTCCCGAGTGCTGAGATTAAAGGCGAGTGGCGAAAAAACAAAAATAAAATAATATCAAAAACATCAACCCATGAACTGCACAATGATTTCTGTGACAAAGTAACAAGTACATTAAAGTGTCTCTGGACTTCTGAAGGACAATGATAATCTCCCCCCCCCCCCCCCCCCGACAATGATAATCTTGATGACAAAATTTGGAGAGAATGTTTGAAGTAGGAGCTGAACTTCATATTTTTAGCTGAGTGTTATTTTCCCTTGACAGAATGGCTGAGAGCCGCTGTGTGCTTATTTATCCTTGGTTAGTTGGCGGGAAGGGAGGGGGGGGGGAGAGAGAGAGAGAGAGAGAGAGAGAGAGAGAGAGAGAGAGAGAGAGAGAGAGAGAGAGATTGAGAGAAGTCTTCTGAAGGTCCCCAGCTGTGTCACGATTAGCAAGTGGTGGCACCTTCAAGAGGCGAACTCAGCATGGGGTCTTTAGCGGTCCTTGAAGAGGACAAAGGACCACAACCTTTTTCTTCCCCTCTTTTCTTGGCTGAAGTGGATGTCTCTGCTATGTCACACACTTTCCACCATGATAATGCTGCCTTACCACATTCCTAAAGACAGTGGGACTCTCAGATCATAAACTACAACTTCCAAAGTTTTGTTTCCAAACAATCATTTTCCTATTGCACAATATTTATTTATAGCACATTTTCACTATAGTGATGGAAAGTTACCATAAAAGACCAAAATGGGCCCTGGACGCTTTCCTCCAGCCTTGCTGCTTACTATGAAGGCACCGAAGGCTAGGTTTCAACATGGCACTTGGAAGGGACACAACCACGCAGACCACAGCTATGGTTTCAGATTGCACTCTGCAGAAAGCCTTTAAGAAACCAGCACTTGTCACATTTTGGTGGAGCGTCCAATGTTTGCCACTCCGAGTAGTCTGTTCGAACACTCCTCCCTTTCCAACTCCATTCTGCGTGAGGCCAAACCTTTTCATATAGTTCAACCAAATAACAAATTCCAATACAGAGAACTAAAATGAGATGACAGTGCCTATTTTACTTGCTAATTAGCCAGATCCTGGGCTGGGGTTATATGCAGTTCAGTGGGAGAACACTTGCCCACTATGTGCATGGCCCTGAGTTCAATCTGTAGTACCACAAAAAAGAAAAGGAAAAAAAAAAAAAAAAAGTCAGACATTGGAGACATATGTAAACATGTGAGAATGTAATCTTTCTCAAGAATTTTTATGTAGCATTTAAATGTATAAATATTCTTTAGATTGACATGTAATGGATTAGTTATATATACTTTAATTAATATATGTAATCTTTCTAAATTTTAATTTGTAACATGAGAAACATCACTAGTGATCTTTGGGAATCATCAGGTTTTGTTTCATTGCTCTTTAAAATTTTTTTTTCCTTAAATTTTTTGTTACATGTAAGTAAGCCTGTTCCACAAAGCATGTGTGGAGGGCAGCAGACAAATTATAGGACTTGGTTCTCTCCTTCTATTATGTGGGTCCTGGAAACAAAATTCTTGAAGTCCACTTTTTAAAAAGGTTTATTTTCATTTTATGTGTATGACTGTTTTGCCTGCAAATGTGTGAGTGCGCTTTGTGTGTGCCTGACACTCACGGACATTGAAAGGTGGCAGCAGATGTCCTGGAACCGGAGTTAGCGATAGTTTTAAGACATACAGATGCTGGGAATTAGACTCTGGTCCTCTGCAAGAGCAGCACAGGCCCTTAACCACTAAGCCACCTCTCCAGCTTCATGCCTCTTGAGTCATTGTCTCATGTAGCCTAAGCTGGCTTTGAACTCACCGTATCTCTAAGACCAGCCCTAAGTGCGCACCGCCCCCCCCTGGGCTTTTGGTTACTTTTAAGATGGTAAAATTTCACACCAAATATAGGTTTGGTTATTTAGAGCCTGTGCTTGGACGAACTACTTAGCTTTTCTGTGCTTCCCTTTCTTTATTTGTTGGACAGAGGCGATTAACTCAAGCTCATGAGACAGGTTGTGAGGACCAAACAGACATGGCGGCAGCTGCTGGCGCAACAGTATCACGTGATGGTCGGCTTCCTCCGGACTGGGAAGCTGCCAGAGGTGGGCCGGTGTGGGATTCCTCTCTGGTTCCTAGCACAGTACTTAGTGTTTATTAGGCAGTCATGATGTTGGGATGGTGTTGGTTGAGTGAGTGAGAAGCTGGGGAAAGGCACAGCAAATTACGCCTAGGTTTCGGGTAAAGAATCAGACTCGCGGGTGAGGAGGTCTACTTCTGAAGAGCGAGTCTATAAAATGGGATGGAGTGGGGATGAAGTTCTGGAAGCTGCCAGGAGGAAGTGGTTTGAGGTAGGAACATGTGGGGATGTGAGAGGAAAGCCCTGGACGTTTGCACTGAGTTCTAATGGGGGTGTGTTCCAAGCAGTGATATCTAATGATATGTGTAGGCACAGGGTAGAGACCAGCCCCACCTACTGGTGGGGTTGGGTAACACAACTAGCCTTTTTTTTTTTTTTTAAATAAAGATTTATTTATTTTTGTTGTATAAGCATTTGTGTTTTGCCTGCATGTATGTTTGTGTGAGGATGCTGGAGCCCTTGGAACTGGCAATGAAACCCTGGTCCTCTAGAAGAACAGCCAATGTTTTTAACCACTGAGCCACCCACACAACTGGCCTTCTTACCTTGACTTAGGCTGGGAGTGTCTGTCTGCCTCTCTACTGGGTAAGATTAAGATCTGGGCCAAAGATTAATATCTTTGTATTAAGATGAGTATTTAATACATGTCTCTGCTAATTGTTTTCACTGTTGGGTATGCTAGGAAGTGTTCTACCACTGAGCTACACTCCCAACTCCTGTACAGATGTTTCAAACCTACATTTTACCCAAATAGGGTGGCGTTCAACCATTGTACTTGAACTCTTATGTCGAAGTGACCTTGTATGTGGAGGAAGGAAGGAAAAATGTTGTTCAGGGTGTGCTCCAGGCCACACTTTGGCTGTGCTTTCCCCTTTAAAATGCTCAGCCACCCTGTGAGGAAGGCGAAATTCCAGTTCTGCATAGGAGGAAACCCAGACCTGGGCATCAGCAGGGTCTGAAGGGTCCCTCGGCGCATCAGTGGTCTGACCGGGACTTGAACTCACATCTGGGCAAATACCACACAGGCAGCCTTTGAAAAAGCAAAATGCATTTTATTTATTTATTTATTTATTTATTTGTTTTTGGTGTTTTGGCTTTACAAGACAGGATTGCTTTGTATAGCCTCGGCTGTTCTGGAACTCTCTCTGTAGACCAGGCTGGCTTCGAACTCATAGAGATCTGTCTGCCTCTGCCTCCCAAGGGCTGGGATTAAAGGCGTGCGCCACCACTGCCCGACTGTATTTCATTTGTTACTACTTACATAACGTATACTCATTGCACACAAAGGAAAAATACCAAGAAACAAATAAAAATATGAAAAAAATTCAACCAATTAGTTAGAAGGCTATGTTTACAATGTATATCTTTCTGCAGTGTCTCTCAGAGTTTTCCAGGCATCTTTTTGCAACCAGCATTCCTATTAAACAATTTATCATGAAACATTTAAAACCTTTAAATGTATTTCTATATACTTTACAAAAATTGCATAGTATTTTGTTATATGAACCATGCTGTTTATTTGACCAATCTGTTTTAAATATTTAGCTCACATGCAGCTTTTTACTAATATAAAAAATCACAATAAACAAAGTTTTATCTCAGAGTATGTCTTATTTCCTTAGGAGAAATTCCTAGAAGTAGGATTGATGATTTAAAGCGCAGTTTGACTTTCAAGACATTTCAAATTAATGTATTGCCAAACTGCCACTCCCCCTCTAGAGACACTGTAAATTACTTTTAAAATGCCAGAGTTGAGGCGAAGCACACACCAGGCAAATGTTCTATCACTGAGCTACATCCCCGAGCCAAGTTCTAACATTTTCAATTCTTACCAGCGGTGCAAATAATCCTGATTTCATATCCCTGCCAATCCGCTTATTGTTATTAAAACCATGCACATTTTGTTTTACCTTCCAATTTCTTGATCCAGTTCAAGCAATAGATTGTGCTGAAATATGGGAACTGATGACCTGGTATTCGTCCAAGGCTATCATTTCCGGTATGAGATTGGTGGGGTACCTGGCTGCTGGGCCTTGTGGGTCTGGGTTGGACTAGTGGGTACTCACCCACAGATACAGATTAGAATGGCCTGACTGCATGGGCTAGACCTGACAAAGTGCCTTCCAGGCACTGTGCTGAGCAGGCTAGTCAGAGAGCAGGGGCCACCATGCCTGCTGCCATTTGTGCTGTTTTCTGTGGGAGTTGATGCGGGAGGAACTGGGAAGAAATAGAGTTGAAATGTCAGATAAAGCACTCATCTCAGTAACTCATGATCTATCCGAAGATCCTAGCAGCTCAACTGCCGAGTCTCCTGATTTGATGTGTAAACCCTTGAGGAATTTTCCACAGTCCCAAGGGCTTCAGACATGCTTAGCAGAGGACCTGCGTCTCAGGGGTAGACAATGCACATGAGATTGACGGGGTCTCAGAAGCCAATTCCGTGGACTTGGTTTGTCTGTCTGTTTGTTTGCTTGAGAAAGGGTTTCTCTGTATAGCCTTGGTTATCCTAGAATCCACTTTGTACACCTGGCTGGCCTCTAACTCACGGAGATCTGCCTGCTTCTGCTTCTCGAGTGCTGGGATTAAAGGTGTGCACCATCATGCCTGTCTCAACTCTTGAGCTTGTGAACTAAATTTGTAGGGACTTTTTCACAAGCACAACCTTTGTCTTTCTCTGAAAGCAGATGGACCTACTGACACCCAGAGACAGACTGTGTGGTAAGCACAGAGTAATGTGAACAAAGAGAAATGGATAGAAAGAGTATCTAATGACATCAGCATAAGACAGATCTCAATTACCATATGATGGAGACAGTTCTAAAAATCAGCTGGATGTGCTATAGGCTATTGGGTGATATCTACTATGGCCAGTGCCTCTGAGCTTGGATTTGTGATCTATTTTTCCAAAAGACAGTGATTAGCCAACTCCTGGGTAAGAGAATTATCTTTCTCTAGAAATGCTAGTAGTCAGGGAGAGGCAGGCAGATCTCTGTGAGTTCGAGGCCAGCCTGGACTACAGAGTGAGTTCTAGGACAGCCAGAGCTGTTACACAGAGAAACCCTGTCTCTAAGGAAAAAAAAAAAAAAAAAAAAAAAAAGAAAGAAAGAAATGCCAGTAGTCACTTGGAAATATACAGATTTCTCTGCCTGAGTGTCCCTCTCTGTCCTGCAAGGGGATTGGTTTGCCCCTGTTTTAATACACCCATCTGGCAGGGCAGGTTGAACACAACAGCCTTGGCACCTACGAGGAGAGAGCCTAGGCTACAGTTTAACAAAAGTGACTGCCAAGAAAAGCTGGAGACAGGGCAGGACATCTCAGTACTTCTGAGGGAGCATCGTGCACACTGGTATTGAAGCTGAGAACACTACTGGGTGGCCCAGCATCTGCACCGACCCTGACTCCAAATCCTAGCTGCTTATCTCAGGGCTCCTCCTTGCTTATATCCAAATATGGACGAAGCGGGAGAAGGTTCCACTTGCAGGACGAGAGAGATTTGGTGGTGGTGGTGGGATGACGGGGTGAAGCTAAGCAGCGTCCATACTTTCATGACTACCGGATGGTCTCTCATCTGGGAGTTCCTTATGCTTCATCAACCTGGTTTGTAAAATACCTGCAGGCAGTTAACTTTCTTTCTTTTTTTCTTTTTAAAAGATTTATTTATTTATTATTTACGCAATGGTCTGCCTGCACTGTGAGCTCACATGCCAGAAGAGGGCACCAGATCTCAGTATAGGTGGTTGTGAGCCACCATGTGGTTGCTGGGAATTGAACTCAGGACCTTTGGAAGAGCAGACAGGGCTCTTAACCACTGAGCCATCTCTCCAGCCCCAAGTTAACTTTCGAAAGAACACGATGAAGTACACTTCCAAGAAGCCACGTGGTAAAGAGAAAGTAGGAAAGAAGGAAAAGATCCATGGGCACTTCAAGGATGCCATCAGTCTTGACATTAGTTCTTGAGGAGCCACAAGTTTGTGCGGAGTGAGCATTCTGGAGCTTTGGTCTCTTTAAAAAATATTATAAGAATATGTTTTCATTTTAATCCCATTTGTGGGGATGTGGGGCTGCTTCGGACTGTCCAGAGAAGCTGACTGTGATTTGCCTCATGCTCTAGCAGAGGTGTGGCTTTGCCAGCTGCAGATAGTTTCTGTGATTGTGTGACGTTTGGAATTCTGGGAACTTTTCAGTGGATATATAAATGCTAAGGTCTGGAGAGGCAGGGTTGGTGGTTGGTGGTTGTTCAGGGAGGTTGGTTGTAGTTTGTTATTAGGAGAAGAAACAAGAAGAAATCTGTCCCTTCTCTCTCTCTCCCTCTCTGTTTCTCCTCTGTCCTTCTTTCTCTCCTACCCATTGATAGGGGATGACGCCAGGGGGATAAAAGTTGCAAAAAGAACCCACAAAGTAACAAAGACAAGATACATTTGAGTCTAATTTTTCTAGCCATCAAGAATAGATGCCATGTGCAAAAACCATTCTTCAAAACCCACTACACCTGTGTCTTCTTCCCTGCATTGACGCTCGTCATTATCAAAAGTGTAAAACACCATTCTCCAACACTTGAGGTCACTGGGGGTGGAGATTGGAGTATATGACTGTTTATGTTGAAATCGTGAAGCTTAAAGGGGATGCTTGAGAATCAGGCATAGCCGGCTTCCACCCGTGGTCTGTACAGTAGCTGTAAGGTCTTGGAAAGCTGTCCAGCCTCTCTAGACCTCAGCAAGATGCTGAGAAGATCCAAGGGAGAATTGTGGCTTCTATGGGAGAGGGACCTTGTTGCCAGGCAAGGTAGAACCCATCTGGTCCTTTACTTGTTAACATGACAGATCTATTATCTACTCAACTATGCAGACTCTTGGCAAAGAAGGCTTAATGACTTGCCAACTATCCGCAGCCTGTTGCAAAGGCCTGACACCCCTTTGTTTTTACAGGCCTGCATCATCTTTGACTCTACATATCACTCCAGTGGCTGCTGGAGAAATTTGCTTTTATAAAGGATCAAGTGAACAGAGGTATCATCCAGTGACCAAGGCACGTACCTGTTTGTCCCCAGGGTAGCTCTGACCTTTATTTCCTGGGTCAGCTCTGGGCTGTTTTAAAGCCTGGAAGAGGAACAGAGTCTGTGGTGAGAAGGCAGCAATCGTAAATGCCTCCCTGCAGCGAGTCTAAAAAGGGCTGGGCATCCAAAGCCTATGGGGTGTAGCTGATGACCCAGCTTTGCCAAACAGCCGAGGTTCCCTCATTCTTGGGAGAAAACTTGGAAATGGAATCCTTTTTATGGCATCTTCCGGTAGGGAGGTGGGGAGGCAAGTAGAAGAGAGCCTGGACTGCAGGAGAGCTCCTTGTGCCATGTGGGGAGGGCCGTGTGTTGCTGCACCTGGGGCTTGATGCTTGGGTGGCCTCTACGAGAAGTGACCTTCCTTTGGAAGTAGCTCAGGATACCTCTCGGGGCTGCTGGGCGTGTGCATTCAGACGAGGGAAGTATTGAGGCTGCCGGCTCTCAGTAACTCCCAGCTATTTTCCACTTGCATCCAGTAAAGGCTGGGTTTTCAGGAATGCTGCTTGGCCCTGTGTCCTGACGCAGGGTGGCGAGGGATCCTGAAAGCATAATTTTAGTACAGCAAGGCCCAGGACAAAGTTGCTGAAGCAGGTTTTGTACTGAGGTATAAAGTCAAGCCAGCCACCTTGAAGCTTCGGAAGGCTTTCGCTCTCCTTCATGGCGCAGAGGTTTCCAGCTATGCCCCTTAGTGAAGGACAGTCATGAAAATCCTCTGCGTCTTTCCCCCAAGCAAGGGTGGCTAAAGCTCACTTAGGCACACTGTTATCTGCTTTGGGACAATGGGATTGTGCAGCCTTGACTGCTCTCTTTTCCTCTTGCTATCAGTAAGGCCAATTAATATCACCCTGAAGTCTCTGTGACAGATTCACTTTACACTCTTTCTCCTAGAAGTGATGAGGACCAAACTCGGGCCTTTGTATATGCAAGGCAGACATGTTACCACTGGGCTATGCTGCAGCTCTTCATCTTATTCTCAGGAAGGGACACCACCACCTAAAGGTTACCCCAAGTACTAATAGTCCCTGCCCTTCATGTACTTAAGGATTTAATGTATGAGTGCTCCATCTGCATGTACACCTGCAGGTCAGATCCCAGTATAGAAGGTTGTGAGCCACTATGTGGTTGCTGGGAATTGAACTCAGGACCTATGGAGGAGCAGTCAGTGCTCTTAACCACTGAGCCATCTCTCCAGCCCCTGGTTCAGGTATTTAAATGGGAGCTCTTTATAAGTGGCTGATGTGCTCTGGGTTCTATGGAAACAAACTGAAATCTAACTCAGGATTGACAATACGTAAATTAAACTCGGCCAATCCCAAATGCCTGGTTGGGTGTGGGCTTCCATTGTCTTGAACTTCCTCCTATGAGGCCCGAATAAAGTGATTGCTTGAAATTTAATTTTAAAAAAAACCTTTTTTTTTTTTTTGTTCTGCCTTTTCATTTATCCTGAAAAACCCTTTCTTCTCTCACCGATGGATCCTCTAGAGCTTCTGAGAGCCTGAGATTATGTGATTTGTGAACAGCAATCTTTTTTTTTTTTATTTACTTATTATGTATATAGTGTTCTGCCTACATGCATGCCTGCACACCAGAAGAGGGCACCAGATCTCATCACAGATGCCTGTGAGCCACCATGTGGTTGCTGGGAAACAAACCAATCTTTTGTTGTTGTTGTTGTTTGAGACAGGGTTTCTCTGTGTAGCCTTGGCTGTCCTGGACTTGCTTTGTAGACCAAGATGGCCTCCAACTCACAGTGATCTGCCTGCCTCTGCCTCCCGAGTGCTGGGATTAAAGGCATGCACCACCACACCTGACTTGTGGCTTGTGAATGGCAATCTTAATGTTTGCTTGTGTACGTCTTTGCCTTATAGAACTATACCAGGGGGATGGGAGACGGCTCAGTTGGCCTGCTGCATAAGACTGGAACCTGGATCCTAAGGGCCCACATGAAAAGCCAGGTGTGACTCATACCTGTAGCCCCAGTTCTGGGGAGACAGAGGCAGGAGGATCCCTGGGGTTTGATGACTAGATAGCCTAATGGAACCAGTGATGTCTAGGAAGAGATCTGTCACAAAAATTAAGGTAGAGAGGGGTTGAGGAACCATGGTGCTGATCTCTGGCTTCCACATGCATGTGTACATGTGTGCATATTGACCTGCACACACACATACACACACATAATCACACACACACACACTCACACACACACACACACACACACAGATATGTATACACACAGATGCAGAAAACTCTGTGGTGGTGAAGTACTTGCTGAGCCAAGCATCCTGAGAGAAGGAAGAAACATCCTTTATCGATTCACAATCAACACAGCATACGCCACTATGGCCTGATGGAGCGATCTCGTGAATAGTATCCATAGCTGATGACCTTTGCAACTGAAAGCAGCTGAATGGATCAGAGAGTCCTTGATAATTTACAGTGCCACCACTTGCCTTCATTTTAGCGGAGGAGATGGAAAGCCAAGGAGTTTAGGTGAACATAGGCCCTCAGACTGCCAGACCCAGCCCAGACCCCCAAGGCTTGATCACGGTCCAACCCTCCTTGTTGCCCGGCGCCCCTTGCACCAAACCTAGCAACACTTTTTCCTCTCATGACTCCAATTACAAGAACTCCTGTAAGGGAACCTATAGCTCAGAGCAACAGCCTAGCTTTCATTCCAGGACAGCTCCAAGAAGGGAAACATCAACTCAACAGTAGTTGGAGCAGAAGCTGCTGGAAACACTTCCTTCTCAGAAAGGCAGCACTGAGCCTTCCCTGGTGCTGACTAAAGTGCCACTGAACACCTGGCCAAATCAGCGACAACTTCAGTCTGTATCATTCCTCAGCAACTTCGGCGGGGTGAAGGTTGTTGGGGAGGTGTGTGGACGGGGTGGGTTTGGAAAACATTAATGAATGTAATCTGTGCCTTTTCTCTGACCCAGCTTGGCGAACTGCATTGGGCTGAAATTCCACATTCCATTGTTTTCCTTCTAAGAAAACAGAACTGGTTCTATTTAGCCCCAGGAATCTTCTGTGTAGGCTTCTTTAGGAGAGAATTTGCAAGCCAGATGGACTGACTGTTTACTGTGTCTCCTCTAGCTCCAGGGAAAGAATATTATTTCTGAAGGCCATTAGCACCAGGATGGGCATGCTTTCCCAGCCATTGCCCACTTGTATTCTGGTCTGTATGCTGGCTCAATAGAGCCTTGTCATTCCTCACCTATCTGTATGGACATTTCATGCATTCCAGACACACAGTGCTGGGATTGAGGGTGGTGGGATCGACTTCTCAGTGTCTTTACAACTTCTCAGTGTCCGTCTAGATCAACTTCTATGGTAACAGTGATGAAGTCCTGGCCACCACTTTGCCATCTGTGTCACCAGGCTGATCACAGTCGACAAGACCAGGAATAGGAGCCTCATCCCACGCCAGCCAGCCTCCAGGAGTTTGGGATTAGTAGGAGAATGGGACTAGTCTTTCTTTGGGCCATTGGCTTAATGCAATGTTAGTAAGTGCCTCTAGTCACATTGCCTGCAATGGGCAGGAAGGGAGGTTCAGAATCATGTTAAAGTACGCAGAGAAGCAAACGGACTTCAGAGAGAAACAGATGGAAGTACAGTTAAAACACTGTCCTTGGGGTTGCAGAAATGGTTCAGTGGTTAGGAACACTTAGTGCTCTTTCAGAAGATCCATGGTTAGCTTACAGCACCCATATCAGATATTTCACAACTGCCTGTAACTCTGGTTCCAGGGAATCAGAAGCCCTCTGACCTTCTCTGGGCACCTGCATGCACGAGGTGCACATAAACACATGCAGGCACACATAAACACACATGAATAAATGCACTGTTGGGGGTGGAGGGGAGGGAAGCGCTATCTCTTGCTGAAAGCATTCCAAGTTCAAAGCCAGGCTCACTCTTGTGCTTTGCACTCATTGCTAGAGATGACTAATTGAGTCCTTCTAGAGCACACATTGCCTGGAAGGATTTACACACACACACACACACACACACACACACACACACACACACACACACACACACACATTCTGGACCTCATCTCCATTTTTCTGATTTAGTAGGATTGGGGTTCAGGGTGAGAATTTGTATTTCTAATATGTCTCCAAAGAAGATGGTAATGCACCCGGGCGTGGTGGTGCACGTCTTTAATCCCAGCACTCGGGAGGCAGAGGCAGGTGGATCACTGTGAGTTCGAGGCCAGCCTGGTCTACAAAGTGAGTCTAGGACAGCCAAGGCTACACAGAGAAACCCTGTCTTGAAAAACCAGAAGGAGGAGGAGGAGGAGGAGAAGAAGAAGAAGAAGAAGGAGAAGAAGAAAAAAAGGTGGTAATGCAAAAGGCCACACTTGGAGAAGTATTTGGCTAAGTATCAGGGCATTTTTCTCATAAGAATGCCAGGCATGTCCTAAACATAACTATCCTTGCTCTTGTTGGTGGGACTTGGGTTATGTTTCCCTTTTTGTGTGTTTCACGCCAAGCTCCTACATTCTTGTGATAAAATGTTCTCCCTTCCCTGCTCCCTGCAAATAATCCTGTTGGTTTCTATTAATTGGGGCTGATGGTCTGCTTTGATACTACAGTCATGTGTGTCGAGCCTGGGATGCATGGCTCAGCGATGTGGTTTTGGGCACGTTGCACTCCCTGTAGGAGACTCAGCTTCTTCAGTGATGAGATAGGGAATAACTATGTTGATTGCATTTGAGAAATGTGAGAAAAGCACACCGGGCAATTGGAATACATTAGTTTTGTTTTCACTTCTGTGTGCTTGTTCCAACATAAGAGAAATGTCATGCACACAGGTTCATAGAGAGGCAGCCTGAGACGAGAAAAGAGAAAAAGCCAGGGCTTAGCTCATGACCTAGTCAGCCCACAGAGACCTCAGCCTTGGGGCTTGGTGTCCTCTGGACTCTCACTGGGTGCTTGGGAATGTGACCCAAAATATCTGAAATTCATTTTTATCCACCAGGCTTTGCCAACTTTACAAACCATGCAATCAGGGTCATCCTAGAACAGAACAAGGGAGTTGGTGCATCCCAAAGGAAGGAAGGAAGCGCACACTTCCATTTGCTAATTTATAAAGTCACACAGTTATTCATCCAGCCACACAATAATAACGAGATATAACTTTCTCTGTGTGCCATACTCAATGCTAAGCATTTATATATAAGGCCCTGTGTCCCTTTTCATCCACCCAAACTTTTAACAGGCAACAATATGCTGGACAGTGGTGGTACACACCTTTAATCCCAGCACTTGGGAGTCAGAGGCAGGTGGATTGATGTGAGTTTGAGGCCAGCCTGGTGTATAAAGCGAGTCCAGGAAATCCAAGGTTACACAGAGACAGAGAAACCCTGTCTCTGAAAACAAAAACAAACAAACAAACAAACAAAACAAAAAACCAACCAAACAAAAACCAAAAACAAACACCCCAGGCAACAAGATGAGCATAAATGGGTAGAAAATGGTAGAGTGTAATAACCAGGTCAAGAGGTCTGTGTTATCTAAGGCACAATAAGACTAAATGATACTATCTGCTTTGGTCCCATAGTGTACCACCACATAATGGACAACTGTGAGAGATCTACAAGGGTTTCTCAGCTCTTTGGCCACATTTGAGCCTCTTGAGGATGGATGACCCTCTAGTAAGTTGACCCATTTGCCAATGCTGTTCATCCTCCACAAGGGGCAGGCTACTTAGCTCCTTGTGTCTGCAAGGAGTCCAGTGTCTGCGACTACTCACCAGAGGAATTCCTCCAACCTCAAGTGACCTCCTTCTGGTTCCCAGAAGGCCTGGCAAGCTTCTGGATGGAGCTCTATCCAGTTCCCAGTGCTCACATCACAGGAGCTTCCAGCAAGATGGAGCAAGAGCAGTGAGATCTCTCCCCCTCCAGCTGGATGCTTCTTCAGCTAGGTCCTTTAGGGAAATGTGGGACCAGTATTTCAGATGCAAAGAGACATGAATGTTCTGGAAGAGATGATGGCCAAGTGGTGGTTATATTAAATCCTGTCTCACATTTGAAGGGCGTATTTTTTTTTTTTTTTTTGCATCAATTACAAACTGATTTAATGAAAGACATATTGTCGTTCTTATTCCCAGACCTTATATAAGAATAATAAAAAAAAAAAAACAAAAACCATTTTGTTTGAGTTAGATAACACTGGAACCCAGTTTGACCCTTGCCACTATCCTGTGGGTTTTTTTTTTTTTTTTTTAAATTAACGTTTCATTCCCATTTAACAGAAAAGGAGAGATCTGAGAAGGAAAGAGGGACTGTCATAACTCAGCTTGTTTTTAGCCCCAGTTCCTCAACTGTAGATTGTACGCTTGTCCCTGAAGAAGTAAAGACAGAGGTAAGAACTAAGGAGTAGAGGCACGGAGGAACATTTTTGGTACCTGTCCATGTTGTACATTAGGCACCATATGAAGTTAGCTTTCTGGGTTTTGTTTTGGGGGGGACAAAATCTTACTAAGTAGGTCAACTTATACCTTTGTTTCTATCACCTCTGTCAGGTGCTGGGGTTACAGGCCTGTGTCATCATGAGGCTCCCTTAAGCGGCTTCTTAGATGAGCTTTACTCACTTAACACCTTTGGTGCTGATACTTGGGCACTTGAGAGGTAACTTTTGAATGTGACATGATATCCCAAGCCAAACAGCATGATAGAGAGGCTGTGCTGGGTGGAGCCAAGCTGAGGACTTCATTTTATGATGAGGTGGCTTCTTAGTCTCAGCATATAGTAATGCGTAAGGAAAATTGCTTGCCTTGGTCCATAGGAGAGAAAGGTCAGTTCTTGCGATCACAAAATCCAGTTTAGTAAAGGAGTGAGGAAAACATCCTCCTGGGTGGTCGCTGAGGAGACAGGACGATATGTGGCTTTCTCCTGGCCGTGATGTCTTCACTTCATGGACACAAGTCTGAAGCACGGCCTTGGACGTTCCTGATCTTGGTTTTATTCTTGCTAGAGGCCAGTGGTAGCAATATACCCCCAAAATTTGACAAGTACTGTCTAAAGTGATTTGCTGTCCACCTGATCAGCTTGGGACTATCACCTGGAGAGACGAAGACAAGAATATGTAAGACACCATTTCTTCATTCAAGTACCTAATCTTTCAGGAGAGACAGACTGAAGTTATTTTAGCAATTTTGTAGGCATGTGTGTGTGTGTGTGTGTGTGTGTGTGTGTGTGTATAAGTGTGCACTTTAAAATATATCAGTCAATATGTGAAACACACACACACACACACACACAATTTATTTTTTGCAGTTTAACTGTGAAAATAGAAAACCATGGAGTTATGATGGAGGCAAGGTGCTATATAGCATAAAGCTAACAATTGTCAGACATAGATTTGAATTCCTGAGACATAAGGTGCCAGAAAGGCTACCACCAAAATCCCAAATAGATATGAATGTACACCACAGGGCAGAAACTGACCTACTGGTAATTTAGTAACCTCTGTCCTGATTGTGTCTTGGGAGCTATGATGAGGCCTCCTGCCTAAGGCCACACCACTTTGAGTGTGTCTCTTAATGAGGGTCTCAAAGCAATTAGAAGAACAGCAACTTCCTCATTGGTCAAAGAGTGAGTTGAAGAAATTAATGGGTCCTAATCTAGAGCCCCAGTCTGAAATGAATTAATAAAGAGCTATAATAACCATTTTCCTAGAAAATTGTCATGGGACTTGTCTCTGTCTCAGATAAAGCTGCAGACATGGATGGAACTGTTTTGGCTGGCATTTTATCAGCTCAAGTCTAGTTACACAGGCTGTCTCGTTATCTTCATGAGCTCTAATTAACCAGTAACTAACAGTTCACAGAACTTCTGGGGATTCAACCCAAGGCATCAGCAAGCAGTCTACCATGGAGATATAGTATTCTTAGCACACTTTATTGACTTCAGTAATCATGTCTTGGGCAATTCCCCCTGTGTGTGTAGCACTGAGCTGTGTCCCAGGGGTGTAGACAAAAATAAATAAATAAATAAAAATAAATAAAAAAGACACCCTTGTTATTTCAAGAAATTTGCCATCTTAGAAGGGGTAGCCTGTTGGACATTTTTTAGAAAAGATGATAGATATTTGGAAGGTCCTGGCATATGGAAAGATCTTCTTGGTATAGTCAGGGGGCTGGTTTAGACCTGGGTCCTGTGGGAAGCAGGAAGCCTCAGAAGCCATCAAGGAAGAGGTGAGAACCCTGATCCAGGACGCCAGCTGCAAGGAAGCTGAAGAGATCACTGGGAAGGAAAAGCTATGTTGGGTTGCTGAAGAACAGTGAAAACACAGTAACTTTGACTTAAGAAATGGATCCTGCTAGATAAAACTTTTCTCTGGCCAGTCTCCTAGAAAGGACTCTGAAGGCACAGCTAACCAAACAACCATTGCTCCTGGCAAGGGCTTCCCACCAGGTGAGTGGTTTGCCATGTTTCCGATTCCAGGAACTGGCTGCAATAACACTTAGGCAGTGATAGAATGCACAGGGCCCACCTCCAGGCTCCTGGCTGTGGGAGAACTTGGCAAGGATGGAGCCTCTGCTGAGTGGAAAGTCCTGCTTTGCCTGAATTTCCCTTGGATGGCTGACTTTAGGGGAAGTCAGAGCAGGTTGACTTTCGGAGAAGTCAGAGAAGGCAGTGTGGGCTGCAGCCCTGGCAAGGAAGAGTTAAGGGTTAAGAATATGCAAGAAGGGGTAGGATCATCCTTCATAGACTATTAATAATAATAACAATAACGATAATAATAATAATAATTATTATTATTACTATTATTCAAGCAGGAGACGTGGTATTTGTGAGAATTCAGCAGCCTTCTTTTTCTTCTTCTTTTTCTTTTTCTTCTTCTTTTTCTTCTTCTTCTTTTGAGACAGAATTTCTCTGTGTAGTCTTGGCTGTCTTAGACTTGCTTTGTAGACCAGCCTAGCCTTGAACTCACATCTATCTGCCTGCCTCTGCCTCCCAAGTGCTGTCAGCTGCCTTCTTTTTTTTTTATTTTTATTTCTATTTTTATTTTTTTATTTTATTAATTTATTCATATTACATCTAGATTGTTAGCCCTTCCCCTGTTTCCTCCCATTCTTCCCTCCCTCCCATTTCTCTCCTTCTCCCCTCCCCTATGTCTGTGATTGAGGGAGACCTCCTCCCCCTATATATGTTCTCAGAATATCAAGTCTCTTCTTGGTAACTAGCTATCCTTCCTCTGAGTGCCACCAGGTCTCCCCATCCGGGGGACATGGTCAGAAAAGGGGCACCAGAGTTCATGTGAGAGTCAGATCTCACTCTCCACTAACGGTGGAGAGTGTCATGTTCATCGTCTAGGTCTTGGTAGGGGTTCGAAGCTTACTGCCTATATTCTCCTTGGCTGGTGCCTTAGTTTGAGGAGGACCTCAGGATCCAGATCTGCCTGTCATAAAGTTCTTCTTGTAGGTTTCCAGGACCCTGTGGGTCCTACTATTTCCTCTTTCTTCCATGCTACTCTTGCCTAAAGTCTCAATAGGATATCCTCTCCTCTGACCCACTTTCTTGGTAAGTAAAGATTTTCATGGTACGTATCCCTTGGACTAGTGTTTTGATATAAGTGAGTATATACCGTTTGTCTCTTTTTGCTTCTGGGTGAACTCACTCATTATGATAATTTCTAGATCAATCCATTTGTCCACAAATTTTGGGAATTCCTCGTTTTTAATAGCTGAGTAGTATTCCATCGTGTAAATATACCACAGTTTCTTAGTCCATTCTTCTACTGAGGGACACTTAGGCTGTTTCCATGTTCTGGCTAGTATGCATAGAGCATGTCAGCTGCCTTCTTAAGGCAGTAGGTAGAGTGATGACTTGGAAGCTAAAACAGTCTTCAGAAAGACATTAGGTAGGTAACTTAACATCTTTGAGCCCCCATGTCTTTGTAAAAGGTGAGAGGCACGTTACCAATCATCTGGGGATAAAGAATGAAAGCAGCTGGAGCCTTGCTCAACACTGCAGTAAGTGCTAGTTGCTGGCTAAAAGCATCATGACTCTTTACTAATAAGTAAAACTGTCAAGTGGTTGGACAAAGGAAGGCAGAAGGCATTCCATCAACTCAAAGGACGAATAAGGAACACATCTACTGCAATAAAGCCACAGGATTTACAGGCTAGGGTGAGTCCTGGTTTCTGAACTTTTAGACGAAATGTATGTAAATCAGATTGCTCTCAGAACACATGGGCGTTTCCCACCCAAGGTACCCCAGTAGCTTAATTTTTTTTTTTTGAATTTGCTGCTGCTACGGCTTCTAATACAGTGGTATTGCCTTACCAAGCACTCCCGGAGGAACGAGGTGCTTCCTTTATCTGTGTTTCTTCAGGACCTTTGAACATCTTCCTTCTTTATAAAATACGTTCATAACAGATTTATTCACGTCTGTTCAGAATCTGAAGCAGCATAAAAACCCGTTGATAGACAGGAGAAAAATCACCTTTTGATATTATCTTGTAACACTAAATACTAAATGGCATACGGTCTCAATTTTATGCAACAAGAGAGAATAAAAAAATATCATTTTCTAAATATCAAATATTATTGAGGAAAATGAGACAGAAGGAAAATTCAGGAGGGTAAAGTGAGAACAATGGCTTGCTGGAGGCCTGGGCTCCCCGGCAGAAGCTTAAAGGATGTTGTCAGTGACTTTAGAAACATTTTGAAGTTGATTGACATTGTGGCTCAGTATGACATGGTGGGTTATGCCTGTCAACCTAGAACGTAGGAGGGAGGTAGAGGCAGGAGGATTTCCAGCTGGAGACAAGCCTAGGCTATAGAGCAAACTGAAAAATAGAAAAAGAAGGAAGGGATGGAAAACAAGGGTTCCTAAGGTCCCTAGATTTATCAGTGCTTACTAGATTATTATTTTAACTTATGCAAACTGTTGCCTCCGTGGAGCACACTTCCATACAATCCAAAGCATGCTTGCATAATGAAGCATTCATCTGATATAGAAACAAGCTGGCCACTGATTCATGAGACACCGCTGATAAGTGTGGACACGACTGGGCTAAATCACCTACAAAGGTAGGCGGTCCATGGAGCGTTTGCATGACTTTGTTGAATGAGCAAAGTCAAACAAAGGTGCTGAAGTCTGAGCATTGACTAGGACAATGGGAACTTCCCTCTTTATTAAACTGACCTGTTTGCTGGCAGCTATGCTTGTGTTGGGCTGTGTAGATTATCCTAGCCCTTTGAATGCATTCGTTGTTGAGAAAACTGGAATTATAAATTGATGTCAAGTCCTTTGCTTATTTTCTTTCTTTTTCTTTTTTCCTTTCTTTTTATTTATTTATTTATTTATTTATTTATTTGAGACTGGGCTTCTCTGTGTAGCCTTAGCTGTCCTGGACTCACTCTATAGACTAGGCTGGCATCAAACTCACACTGATCCACTTGCCTCTGCCTCTTGAGTGCTGGGATTAAAGGTCTGCATCACCATGCCTGACAAGCCCCTTGTTTTATAGGCTGGGGAAACTGAGGCTCAGAGGGATCACATGGTTCACCAGAGTTGTATTCGTTGGGAACCCAGTCTTATTCTACTTACCTAGATCCTCTGGCTTTCAGTCAGTTTCTTCTTTTCACTTTCTCTCTCTCTGGGGCCGTGATGAGCACTCCTTCTTGTATGCACGTATGAAATGCACAGCGGAGGAGCGCTGGGGGCGGGGCAGTAGATGGGATTTCATCACGGGAGTGTGAACATCCTGTGACCCAGCACAGATGATTTGTGCCTGGGTGCAACTGTGTGGGATAAATACGCAGACAAGGAGGCTCCCTTCCCTTGCTCTCCACCCTGGCTGTGTGGGAAGGAATTCTGGGTTACCACCACAGCCATTAGAATACCAACAACATGTTCTTCAGATGGGATCCCACCCAACCTACTACCAAGTCCTCAGTCTTAGACAAAGAGGTCTATCGAGAACCAGCCAGAGGCGTGCTCATGGCCATCCTTGGGCCTCTCTTAGCCCTGCAACCTCTTTAGTTGCGTCCTGCACTGTTGGGCGGGAGCAGCTGGGCACCTGAACACAGATTCTCTGCTCCATTCAGAAACAGCACGGTCTTTCCATCAGGTAGTAATCAAGCCAATTTAGGGCATCCTGGATGATCACTTCTCAGGCTGTTGGGTAGGATAATGGGGAAATCTAGTCATGTCTTATTTTGGAAAGGTAGATGATGGATGAGTGAAAAGCTGAACAAAGCAGATTCGTAACTTCCAAGTCATAGACTTACGGGAATGGATCTCCCAGGACCAGTCTATTTTTCCCTGTCACCCAGCAGGCAAGTGGTCTGGTTGGCCAGAACGCCTTTGTTGTAGCCATTCAGACGATTCGATACAGCCGTGTGAGGAGCGTAGAAGAAAACACTGAGACTTCTCTCAGCCCACTATCCTGGAAGCAAAAAAGAAAGAGATAGGCGTGAGAGACTTCAACCTTGTGGTGTATTCACCAGAGAAGACTATTCAGACGTGGATTCAAGCCAATAGAAAGTGTTTATTAGCCAGCCAGTGAGTAGACCGAGTGTTTGAGATGCCCAACCATTCTCAAGGTGAGCTTTTAAGTACAAACGCAATGTTCTGGGTGGACATGCTTCAGTTAACAAGAACAGTTAGCCAGAAGTGGAATTACAGAAGTACAAAAGCAAGGTTAGTACATCTTGAGACTTTCCCAGAACTATCTGGACTTTGATGGATTAGCCCTTTGGTTTAGTTTTGGCAGGTGGTACAGGCTACTTGCTGAGTTTTATAGCCTGAATGGTACTTCCATCATGGAGTCAGTTGTGCTAAGGTCTGGGGCCCTGCTACAACCATTCCCAGACCCTTTTCTGTGTACTCAACCCCATGCTGCAGATGACTGCCTCTCACCCTTTCCAGAATTTTCAGTCATGGTGTATTTCTGACCACTTCACAGCGACTCAGCCCCATCCTGTCCTGCAAGGACAGGTTTAGCTTCTTTTCTACCCTGTAGCCTTCAGGGAAGGCAGAAGGGCAGACATAAACCATATTTCCTTCGTCATTAAGTCTGAGTAGGGACTGAATTATTAAACTGGCTTGCTTGGTATGTGTCCGTAGAACTTATAATTAAACAATCTTTTTTCAGCCCTGGTTCACAGGCTCGTGTGCATAACTCACTTAAATGTGAAAGATGTGTCTCTTGTGGTGGCTAAGTCCAGCAGCACCCCCAGCACTGTTTTAAAGGGGGAACTCACATTGTGCCTTCTTTTTGTGTACAGGTGCTGAGCCCTTGGTGCAGCCCATTCTGTGCTGTTTTCTCTACTGTGTTTGGTTCATGCTGCCTTCAAACCCACTGCTTTGCTTGCTCAACCACCACATGACCCTGCTCATCAACTTTATTTTGTCTACTCCCACTAGGACTCCCTCCCTAATCAAGGAATTCTGGTGGTGTCTGCTGGTTCTATCTGTGCCCAGGACCCCTACTGACCTTGCCAATATTTTCCCTGCTCCCCATGAGCTACAGGAGGGTGTGTGGGAGTGGGGAGGAAACCAGAAAGGACAATTCACTAGGCTTGAAATTCTCTAGATTCATTCAAAAAGAATTTTACTTCCTGAGGGTTGGCAGGTGTGTGCCACCCCGTTCGGCTGGTATTTTTTATCCTTTCTAGGCACAAACACTACGTCATTGTGCACATGGACCACATTTCTTTATCTATTCCTCGCTGTCGATCACCTAAATGGCTTTCCTATCTCCACTGTTGTGAATTAGGCTGCATATTAAAGGGTAGAGTTTCAAGTTCTTACCACTTGAGAGGATAAGTGTGTAAGTGTGTAAGGATAAGTGAGGACAATTAGCAGTATCTAATTACAAGGCATGCCTGCATCACAACGTGTTCTGCTCCGTGAATACACACGTTCATTATTTATTATATCTTATCAGTTGAAAAATAAAAATAAGTGATTAAAAGAACACAGTAGCAGCTGGGTGCGGTGGCACACGCCTTTAATCCCAGCACTCGAGAGGCAGAGGCAGGTGGATCGCTGTGAGTTCGAGGCCAGCCTGGTCTACAAAGTGAGTCCAGGACAGCCAAGGCTACACAGAGAAACCCTGTCTCAAAAAACCAAAAATAAATAAACAAATAAATAAATAAATAAATAAATAAAAATAAAATAAAAAATAAAAAAAAGTACAGTAGCATAATTGCTTATACAGTCTGCCCCACTCAAGTCCCACTGCATGATGTGAATTGTCCTCCAGCTATAAGGACCCGTGTTCACTCAGTATCCATACTTGTTGCCTCGCAGGGTACTTGGCACTGTGCAAGTTAGGATGACTAGGAAACAGGATAGGGCTGTTCCCAGCAGAGAGACAGTGGAGATGCTGTTTAGAGCTAGAGAAATTTGACCTCAAAACACAGTTGCAGGCTGAGGGTTTAGCTCTGTCTAGTGCAGTGCTTGCTGAGCATGCACAAAGCACTGGGCTCAATTCCCAGACTCAATCATCTTGGCCCAGTGCTGCAGAGCTGCAGTCCCAGCAGCTGAGAGGTAGAGCTGAAAAGATGAAGTGCAAAATCATGTTGGGTTAAGTAAGTTCCAGGTCACCTTTGACAGCACAGAGGGATCCTGTCTCAAAAACCCAACATTAAATAGGAGGAAAGAAGCTTGCATTAACCTGTTATGTGGTCTTGAGTAGAGCACTGGTCTAGGAGCTCATCTGTGTTATGGAGGTAATAGTTACACCCTATGTGGTGATGGAAGACTGTGGGACATATTTAGGGGATAAAATGCTTATGATATTTAAAGTAACCAGTGCTTGGGAGTTGCTGGGTGATCAGTAGTTACATTAAAAAAACAAAACAAAACAAAACAAAAACCCCAGCCCTACATATGCACGCAACACAGTTTGAAAAGGGAAATGAATCACTCTCTTCAAGCATTAAGAGATTGGTCTATTATTTTTTTAAAACCCTGCGTTCTCTTCTCTTTGGCATCTATCTAGTGGCTTTTTTTAACTCTCATGCTTATCAAATGAGATGATTGGCAGAGTAGGAACTTATCTGAGTATGAGGTACTTGGGTGGGCCATGCTAACTACTACAGGTTGACATGGGTGTTAGCGTGTATGCATGAGTGCACTCCTGGGTGTGTAGTAAAATTAAAGACTACTCCTGCAAAACTCACAGTGCTCCTTTCTACGCACATTTTTAGGTTTCCCCTTTAGACCCGCCCTGTGAGATTGGATTACTTCCACCCAATGAACAAGGAAATGAGATCTTAAATGGATTAAGAGAGTCATCTAATGCCCCACAGTTAGGCGATGCACACGTAGTTCCCACAGCTCCACAACGGAGGAGTCTACAGACCTGTACACTGATGCGTATGCAAAACATCGCACAGACAAGAGACTGGGCCTGTCAGTGGTCAATCAGGCACAGGGGAGGGGCTCAGCCAGTAGGGACTCTTCTGATTAGCTACTGATAGATCCTTGGGGAGGGACAGTGAGGACAGTCCATTCAGTTGTGTATCCTTTGCTGAGCCCTCCAAGTTCCAATGGGCAGTTCTAAGCCCACTTGGTACACGTAGCCTTGGTTAAGCTCAGTGGGTCACAAAGACAAGGATGTACGCCAGGGAGCTGGCAGGTGGGGATTGTCAAGAGAAGGAGGGAGATGAAAGAAGGCGAGAAGAGGAAGTAATCAGAATGGCGTACACACAGCATGATATTACAATGAATACATTCAATAAAAGCTAAAAATGCTCGCAAAAAGTTGCCCAGTAGACATAATACATACATTCACACATATATACACATATAAATTTCCCTGTCTCTATGATAATTCCTTTGTTTGTGGACATATAATTCTATTACCCTTATCTTAAAGAGAGAAGAACTATTTGGCTCCATATCTGTCTTGTGTGGTAGCTGGGAAACTAGGAAATCATAAATGTAAGAATGTCCTTCACATCTACCGTTCTTTGTATTTTATTTGGTGAAAGCTGTGTAGTCATTGAAAGAGAAAGGGCTTGGGAGTAAGTGAAGTGACCAATATTTCCTAGCTGGGAACTCAGTTCTCCTTCATGAGCTCTCTTTCTGTTTCCCCAGTTCATACTGTGCAGACGACCATTCAGACTCCCCAGGTTGTTTAGAGAGTTCCAGGGCCTGGAGGGCGATGAGGGGGGAGCTCTGACTGTACCTGCCTCCATCACCATGGCACACAGCAACAGGGGACAGGGGAGGCTCCTGAGGGGGCTTCATTTCTGAGTCTCAACAAAGGCAAGCTTGAGTGCCTGTCACCTTCCTCCCTCCCTCCCTCCCTCCCTCCCTCCCTCCCTCCCTTCCTCTCTCCCTTCCTCCCTTCCTTTCTGCCCATCCCTCCCTCTCTCCCTCCCTTCTTTCCTGCCTCGCTCTCTTCCTTCCTTTCTTCTTTCCTGTCTCCATCCCTTCCTTCCTTCCTTCCTCTATTCTTCTGTTCCACTACTTCCCCCTTCCTTCCTACTTTTCTCTGCCTCTGCTCCTTTCTTCCATTCCCCTCCCTCACTTCCTTCCTTTCTTCCTTCTTGCCCCCTTTTAAATTTGTCTTGAAGTCAAAGGCTTGTGCCCATGATGGAATTCGATAAGAAACTAAATTGCTTCACTCCTACTGCCCTCAAGTCTTTAAAGAGGAAAGAATCTGAACCTAAGACTCCTTGTTAAGATAAAGACCTAGCTGATTTCTTTACTCTATCCAGCTGGGAATGGGGGACTCAGAGAAATAATTAAAAGCTCTCTGTTTAAGATTAGTTAAAGGTCTCAGAGAAAACCTGGCCTGGATTCTCTGGGGAAGGAGAGAAAGTGGTGCACATGGCTCTAGAACAGCGCTTCTCAACCTGTGTGCTGTGACACCTTTGGGGAAGGGAGTTGAACGACTCTTTCACACAAGTGCATATCAGATATCCTGCATGGCAGATATTTACATAATAGTTCATAACAGTAGCAAAATTACAGTTGTGAGAAAGCAAAAAAAAAAAAAAAAATATATATATATATATATATATATATATATATATATATATATATATATATATATATATATTTGGTTCTACAACGTGGGGAACTGTTGTTAAACAGTCTCAGCATTAGGAAGGTTAAAAACCGCTGCTCCTAGACACATCATTTACTGGTTGTTTAGCACTGCTAGGGCCTTCCTCTCTGGAAGAACACCTCCATCACTGTGTGTGTGTATCAGGATTTCTCTGTGTAACAGTCTTGGCTATGCTGAACTCACTTTTGTAGACCAAGCTGGCCTCGAACTTACTGTGATCTGCCTGCCTCTGCATCCCAGGTGCTGGGATTAAAGGCATGTGCCACCATGCCCGGCTCTCAGTGTCTGGTCCTAAAGTGGGTCTTAGACCATCAAAGTTCATGAATACGCTGCTGGTATGGAGTGGGATCAGGGTGGCCTGTGTCCAGCTCTCTGATACCATTTTACATACAGTCAGGCTGAGGCCCAGAGGGAAGCTTGGTTAAGTCAGGACATGGGTCTCCCTCCCTGCCATAAAATGTGTCCTCTAGCCAAGCAAGCCTGACTATTGGCCTACTTCCGTCACCTTCCCTGGTGACCCACCTGGTAGCTGCAAGCCTCTGAAAGCAGAGTCGTGCCGGGGTGTAGTGGCACACGCCTTTAATCCCAGTACTTGGAAGGCCGAGGCAGGTAGATTGCTGTGAGTTCGAAGCCAGCCTGGTCTACAAAGAGAGTTTAGGACAGCCAAAGCTACACAGAGAAACCCTGTCTTGAAACACCACCACCACCACCACCAGGAAAAAAAGAAAAAGAAAAACAAAAAAAAAAAAAACCAAAAAAAAAAAAACAAAGTAGAGTGAGCCTATGGCTCATGGACTTGACTTTTATGCACATTCCTCAGTGCTTCATATCCTGCCTGAACTGCTTCATTAAAGGATTCCCAAATAGGCTTGGCGTGGTGGCACACGCCTTTAATCTCAGCACTTAGGAAGCAGAGGTAGGCAAACCACTGTGAGTTCAAGGCCAGCTTGGTCTACAAAGTGAGTCCCAGGACAGCCGAGGCTACACAGAGAAACCCTGTCTCGGAAAAACAAACAAACAAACAAACAAAAAGACAAAACAAAAAACAAAAACAAAACAAAAAGATTCAAGAATAAATATTCAACTATGAGCGTTAATTTGAGGTCACGCTACCTTGAGATTGGTAATAATTCAGTGTTTGAGCAATTCATAGCGGTGTTAATAATAACGGCCTTCATTCTGACCCTCATTGAGAAATACTTTTTAACACACAGTTCACGCTCAGTTATTCTTAAAATAGTGATGGCATTAAATAGGATTCTGCTATGTTTTCTTTCTTCTTTCTTTCCTTCTTTCTTCCCTCCTTCCTTCCTTTCCCTAAAAACTATTGTTATTGCGTGTGTGTATATGTGCATGATGTGTGTGTGCGTGTGGAGGTGCGTGTGCCAAGACACACCTGTGGAAGTCACAGGACAACTTTTGGGATTTGGTCCGCTCCTTCCACTTTTACGTGGAATCCAGGACTGAACTCAAGGTTTCAAGCTTTGGTAGCCCGGATTTTGCCTGCTGAGCCATTTCTTTACTCCGTACCCACCCTTTTAGAGACAGGGTCTTATTATGAAGCCCTGGCTGGTCTGGAACTCACTACGTAGACCAGGCTGGCCTAAAACTCATCTAGATCCACCTAGCACTGCTAAGGGCTAGGATTAAAGGGTGTGTGGCCCTAGATTTTAAAAATTTAACTTATTATCTGTGTGTGTGTGTGTGTGTGTGTGTGTGTGTGTGTGTGTGTGTATTGAATGGGAGGCTCAGAAGGAACTTTTAAAAGTTTCAGTAAATAGTAGACTCAAGACTGGAATACTAAGCATCAACTTTGTGGCTATCTTTCTTTATTGTACAGTTTCCACAAATAAGAACCCGACTGTGATGCAGAGTGAAGGTGTGGACATGGCAGCGTAAGGGAAGACGTTACACCAGGGTCAAGTGTGGCATCCAGGCAGGAGGGGAGGCGTGAGAGAGGCATGCGAGTGTGCTGGGATGCAGAGGGAAAGGGTGTGCCTGTGTGTGTAGGCCATTCCAGAAGGAGGCAATAACCAAACTTGAAGGAAGCAGGATGTGGGTGTGGCCCAGTGAGTTTGAAGGCTTCAACGGAAGGGTGTACCCATGAGGCAGGCAGATGGCAAGAATGTGCAAGGAGACAGGCCCTGGGATTGGCACAGTTGTTAAAGCTTTATTTTGTAATCTCTGCTTATGTGACTCTGGGCAAGTCATATAGCTTAGCCTGCCCTCCTATACTCCCTCCACTGACTTAATTATGTCAGTGCAGTTTGAGGTTTAGGGATATACATGTCAGCAGCATATGCCCACCCCAAGATTATTTTAGGGGTTCAGAATAAATTCGACCCCACTTTTTCTTGTCTCTTTAAAGTTGGAACCCAGAGCTTTGCTCATTCTCGACAAATGCTCTACGGCCAAATTCTCTACTCTGAGCTGTACCTCCAGGCCAGTATCAATCATACAAAGGCCTGTGTGGCGAGCCTGCGATCTAGTCTGAGAGGAAGCTTGGAGCCAATTGTCAAGTGTACAATGATGGGCCAGAGGGCACTGAAGTCCATCCCTGGACAAGCACAGGCTGGCAGTGGACGGGAGGTGAGCCGGTCACTTCTTGTTTACTTGGTTTGTTTTTAGAAAATTATGGTCAGCATGGATATAAACTGGAGGCTGGAGACTGATGAGGTAAGAGGTGGTTTATAGGACCTAAGAAAGGAGAGGGGGAAGTGTGTTTTAAAAACATATTTCTTTCATTTTTTGAGATTATAATGTATTACATTATTTCCTCCCTTCCAATCTTACTAGGTACTCTTCCTTGCTCTCTTTCAAATTCATAGCCTTGCCAGGCATGGTGGTGCACACCTTTAATCCCAGCACTCAGGAGGCAGAGGCAGGCAGATTGTTGTGAGTTCGAGGCCAGCCTGGTCTACACAGAGAAAGCCTGTATCAAAAAACCAAAATCAAAACAAAAACAAAAAAACCACAAACAAAAAACCAAATCCATAGACTCTCTGTTACATGCACACACATAAGCACATGTGCACATAGATACACAGACACACACATAACGCACACACACACACACACAAACACACCCCACATTCCTAAATAAATAAATATATAGTGTCACTTGTATATATGATTTCAGAGCTGACCATTGGTTTTGGATAATCAATTGGTTTGCTCTTCCCTGGGGAAGGTTCTCTCTTCTGCTCTTTAGCATTCCTTAGCTGCCTGTAATTCTTTGTGTATGGTTAAGACTTCTGGAATTTTCTCCTGACATGTTAGCATATCTATTGTTGTCCTGGTTCAGCTTGTGTTTAGACAGTCTCATACTGGTGAGGCTTTACGGGTGTAGTTTCTGACATTTCTAGGAAACACAATGTCACAGCAAACTCCCTGGCTCTTTCAGTCTTTCTGTCCCCTGTTCCACCTTGTTCCTTTAGCCTTAGTTTTGGGAGTTTTGTTGATGTATCCATTGGGACTGGGCTCCACAACCTCATTTTGATGGTTGCAGGATCCAAGTAATGATTTCCATTTGTTGCAAATAGAAGTGTCTTTGATGAAGGATGGGGACTACACTTATCTGTAGGTATAAAGACAAATATTGGGAACGTATCTTAGGATTACCCTGGTTTAGGAGAGGGATGGTTGTCAATTCTCACCCAAGATCCGTGATGTCAGTGGCCCTAGGGAGCTGGCTAAGTCTGGTTGAGAGCATCTTAAGGCTGGTTAGGGAGTTACTGCCAAGATGTGTGTACCGCTACTGTACCCTGAGGGATATAGTGCTATGTTGGTCACTGACACAGTTCATAGCCGGGTAGGACTATTTACTGTTGTCTTTCTCCTTGGGAAGCTTGCGCCACACCTTTTGGTACCAGGAAAGGCAGTTTTCAGGGAGAAGGTCAGGTTCAGCTCCGGAGCCTCTGGCACTGCGTCTGAAGTGCCATGGTACCTTCAGCAACAGACACTTAATTCCACGTCTTGGGGGCAACGAAGGGCGATAGAGATAAGCTGTACATTTTGGGAGTTTCTTGGACAACCCTGAACAACAACTCAAAGGAGGGTTGAAAAGAAAGTTCTTTAAAGCACTATAGGAGATGAACAGAGAGGGAAAAGTTGAGACAAAACATTTATGAAATAGCACAACAACCCAGGTATTAGTCTCAGCATTTTTTTTTGTTTTTGTTTTTGTTTTTGTTTTTGTTTTTTTTTTTTGAGACAAGGTTTCTCTGTGTATCCTTGCCTGTCCTAGGCTAGCTTTGTAGACCAGACTGGCCTCGAACTCACAGGAATCCACCTGCCTCTGCCTCCCGAGTGCTGGGATTAAAGGCCTGCGCCACCACATCTGGCAAGTCTCAGCATTTTTCAAGCCTTAGTTGTCCAGTGGTATTTGCAAAACACCAGAGGTGAAGTCTGTTTTCATCTACAGGTGAAAGTAAAAAAAACAAAAACAAAAAACAAAACAAAAACAAAACAAAAACTGAGGTCGTCTAATTTACTACTCGTCAGCTTTCTTTCACTGAGAATTCAACACAGGTACTCATCTCTACCACTTTCTCGTGTCTGATGTTGAGGGTGTGTCCTAGCAGGATGCTTGAGTGATTGTATCTACTACTTAGAATCTATTGTAACCAGTGTGTATTCATTTATCTGCATACCTATCTTTGTGTGTGTGTGTGTGCATGCTTGCATGCGCATGAGTGGGCGTGCGCATCTGTGTGTGTGTGTGTGTGTCTGGAGGTTGGAGGTCAATCCTGAGTGCTGGCTTTCTGGAAGCCACCCTCCTTGTTATTTTGAGACAGGGTCTCTCACTTGTTCTGACTAAGCTGGCTGGCCAATAGGTTATGGGTACCGGTCTCTGCCTCTTCAGTGCTGGGACAAGTATACTACCTTAAAGGTATACTACCTTTAAAAACAACTGCAAACATGGTTTCTGGAGATTGAAATCAGATCTTTATGTGCACAGAACTGAGCCAACTTCTCAGCCACAGTGTACATTTTCATTCATAACAAGCATATTGTTTTTCTGGTTAGTTTTAAATGGGGGTTTAAGCGTTTTACCGACTGGGTACACAGACACTTTGCTATTTTCGTGAGGAGGGTTATCTTAGGACATTACATCTCGGCAGGGATGGGCTTGCTCCTTCCCACCTTCCCTGTCTGTACCATCATGAGGTGATACAGTCATAGGACAAGAGCTGAGACTTCACTATGCTGCTTTCACTCCAGCCCCCAAAGAGAAGCCAAATAAATTTTGCCTCTTTAGCTATCTCAGGTATGTAGCTGTAGTTATACGAAACTGGCCAGGGCAGCACATAAATAATTTTTCAAAGATTACCAAGGAATGAGTGTAGACAGCAAAGTGCATAGAGATGAAGCCTGCTAGGATATCAAAATGGCACAGGCAGGAAGAATCTGCTGCAGTGCCAAGCGATTTGCTTCACTGTGAGAGGCACTATGGAAACCTAAGCTCCATGGGTCTGACTCTGACCCTGTGGGTCTGACTCATCAACCACTTAGAAGCCCTCCAAGCACTGGAGGACAGAGGTCTTTTCCTGGAGACATAAACCATGGGTGGCTTGCTGGAGTGGTCTCTCCAGATGCTCTGAGCCAGCAAGTTCGGGCCCTTGACTTTGAGCAAATCAGATGCTTCTCTGGCTGGTAGAACCAGAATACACGCCATCAGTCCTGCCTGATGTGGCACTCAAGGATCTCTAGGGAGCAAGAAAGGTCTGATAATTAAGAAAGATTTCTTTCCTGAGCTGCGGTGGGAGCACAGTGACTGTCAGGGTCAAAAGATGGATGGCTTCATAAAGACCACCCGGATAGGCAATTGGCCTGCGAGGGAGAGACCATCAATGCCACCCACTTGCTACCCATGGAGCCTGCCCCAGCCGGAGGAGAAAGCTAAGCTGCACAGAACATCAGTTGGCCTTACTTTACAGCAATGAGTAATTGTAGGATAGCCAGAGGATGCGTCCTTTCATCCAGAGGTTCTCGCTGCCCAGTTTCTCAACAGGCTGATGTAGAGATAAGGAAGACACAGCTTCCCTGGACTCAAGAACGTAGAGGATTAGACCTTCTTTGGCTGTATTTAAGATTCTGAGCAAGCCAAGCCTTCCGTACATGCGTGCTGCAATCCTTCAGGCATTCATTTCAATCCCGGGCTGATGATTTAGAGCTCAGCGTATAGTAAAGACTCAGGAAGTTCATCACTATTTCTAGAGCTTATGTGAGCGGGCGGAGTCACAGAGAAAGGGCCTCAGAATCAAGAGCTAGCTTCACCAGCTTCATATCTACAGCTTTGCCCAAACCAGCTTTGTAAGGCTAGACAGGCCATTGTAGTCTTTGAATCTTAGTTTGTCTCCCTATGGGAAAGGGGGGTCGGATTAAGTCATCCTTGGAGGTACTTCAGAGCTGAGATTAGGATTTGTCAAATGGTCTAAAAGACCTCCAACAAATCACCTCCCTAAAATGCTCCTAACTACCTCAATCTGTTCTTGAATGAGCACGCTAGAGGATTTAGCAGCAGGGAGAGGGTGAGAGCTCAGCAGAGGAGTACTGGCCTATCATGAGCCAGGCTCTGGGCTCTCCAGCACTGAAAATAAAAAGAAGCAGATGAGTGTCTGCTGTGCGTACCCTTCCACCTCATTAACAATGATTGGTTCCTTGAGGGTTTTATATGTCTTGATATATTCACTCTCACTCCCCAACTCCTTCACAAATCTACCCCCTTTCCCTACACGTCTAATTTTGTGTCCTTTTATTATTATTTTTAACTTGTCAAGACCAATTTGTTCTGCTCAAGTGTTCTTGCATGTGTGGTCTTCTACTGGAGCGTGGTCAACTTGTCTCTTCCCCCAGAGCAGCTAACGATGGCCAGTGATTCTGCAGCTAGGGTTAGGACTTCATGCCCACCTTGAATTGCATCCTAGGAATTGGCCTGTTTTGGGCATGTTGTCTCGCAACTGCTGAGTTCATATGCGAAGCTGCCCAGGCTGTGTCTAGAGACACTGTTTCTGCCTCTGGCTCTTAGACTCTTTCTGTCCCATCTTGTACAGTGATCCCTTAGCCTCACAGGTGTGTGTGTGTGTGTGTGTGTGTGTGTGTGTGTGTGTGTGTGTGTGTGTGTGGTGTTTCGGCATATGTGTTCCATCTAGGGCTGAGCATTCTACAATCCCTAATTCTTTATACCTTGTCCAGTTATGGGTCTCTGTGTTAATCCCCATCTACTGGTGATTAACAGAAAAGCTTCTCAGTTGAGGGCTGAGCGATGCCCTGGTCCTCTGTGACATGTATAGCCTAACTTTGTTTTGTTTTGCTTTGCTTTTAGAGATAGGGTTTCTCTGTGTAGCCTTTGCTGTCCTGGACTCACTTTGTTGACCAGGCTTGCCTTGAACTCATAGAGATCTGCCTGTCTCTGTCTTTCTGAGTGCTGGGATTATGTAGCTCACCATTTGTGTGTGTGTGTGTGTGTGTGTGTGTGTGTGTGTGTGTGTGTGTGTGTATGTGTAGGTAGCCACATTTATTCCCAGTATTCAACAGATCCAAATTTCTCAGGAGCTCAGCTTGATAGGAAACTTGGTTCACTGGCAGTGTTTTGAGAGCTTACACTCCCAGTGGCCCAACATTGGCCTAACAAGCATCTAATTTCCTTTATCTGTCTCAATGCATGGAGATGACTCTGCACACACCGCCACACATGGCTCCTGGGAACCCTCCTCATGCTTGGGACCAAACAGATGATGGGTCTGGAGATCTGGCCCAGAGCTCAGTACGTGGCAGCCATGCGCCACAAATGGAAGGCGCTCTATTCTCTGGTCACCTCCCCAAGGCGCTCTGCTCTGGGTGTGCATACTGTGTAGGCATGGGGCACTTCTGTGCAGACTTTTCCAGAGCAAGGTACTCTTGCAGCTACCCTACCCATCCTTCTGCTATCACACTGTTTTCCTTCTCAGCAGAATAATTACATGGTCTCCACAGGTGAGAGTCTCTCTTCTGTCCCTTCCAGTTCTTTCTACAAAGGAAACAGTCATCTTTCTGGGAAGGAAAAAAGAAAAAAGGGAAAACACAATCACTCCAAATTGCCCTTTGCTAATAGGTCTTTCAGGGGCATCTGTTGTCACCATGGCCCACAAGTTCTGTGTCAAATGACATCACCGCATTTTGTTGTTGTTGTTTTTGTTTGTTTGTTTGTTTTAAACAGGTTCAATTCACTCTGAGCTTCTCAAGTTTGCAGAGTACCTGACTACCCTAGTGGTTTGCCCAGTGTTTTCCTTCTGCTCAGCATATTCTTTTTTCTCCCTTTCTCTTTCTCTCTTTCATTAATTATGCCCATCTCTGACAGGTCTTCTTTGGCTATTTAAATGTTAATGCTTCAATTTATTTTTTATTTTTTTATTTTTTTGCTATTTCAGTTCCTTATTTGTTATAGTGTATGAATTTTTTATTTATTTATTTGGATTCTTGGTTTTGTTTGCTTATATTTTCCCCACTACCCTCAGTTACCAGAAATGGGGAATTCCAGGAAAGTAGAAGTAATTTCGGCATTATTTTCTCTGTTTCTTCAGTACCTACCTAGGTGCCAGCACATAATAGATGTTCAATTAATACTTCCTAAATACCTGGCCATGTTCTGCTCAGCTTCCCCCCATTGACCTTCTGTCCGGCCTGTGTATGTCCAATGTGAAAATAAAAACAGGAAATCGTGATGGAAGTGGCATGCCACTGCTTTCAGCCAGGAAGACCTTAAGGGGTCAGGACTCATGTCTGCCTCAAGTGCTGTGGCGGAGAACATCGGTCACCTCTACTCTTTGAAGCAGATACATGGAATGGACAAAATGACTTGAGCATTGCGTTGTACCCAGAGGTCATGGGATGATCATCACAAGGTCACTAGAGTCTTACTGTCTGCAATTTATGTTCCCTCATCATTTATCCTGCAGCCCGTGTCAAGCAGCCTTTGCACTCCTTACAAAGCCAAGCAAAGTTTCTCTTCAAATACCTTTACTTACTTTGGAATGGTTTGAGAGCCCTTTGCCTATATAAACTCGACTTTCCGTCTCTCCCCCAGAGCTGTGTGGACTCACGTCTCATAATCTCAGTCCCTGCGATGGCAGATGAAGTCATTTTAGATTCACTTTCAGTGCTGTGATCTAGTTCTACCAGTTATTCTGGATTATTTCCACCCCCAAATGTGTAACATTCTCATTTTTCTTCCTCCTGAAATAGGAAATACCCTTCTTCCATTTCCTATCGGTTGCTTGCTCATTTCTGCTCTCATTCTTGTCCCCACCTCTCTGGCAAGACTAAGAGCATGCGTGTACATTGGAGACTGTTTCTGTTGAACATAGCTTCTATTTTAGATGGATAAGCAAATGCACACACACATGCAAGCACGCGCACACTGATAAACATTATGCCATGTCTCTACTTTGTCCTTACCTGTTCGTTTCCACACTTATTTCTTTTTAAAAATAATTTATTTTACTTTATGTGCATTTGTGTTTTGCCTGCATGTATGTTTGTGTGAGGGTGTCAGATCTTGGAGTTACAAACAGCTGTGAGCTGCCATGCAGGTGCTGGGAATTGAACCCGGGTCCTTTAGAAGAGCAGTAAGCGCTCTTAACCACTGAACCATCTCTCCAGCCCTCCACACTTATTTCTTCTGGGATCAAAATTCACCTTCCATCCCCCCCCCACTTACTGCATTTGTCACACAGTCTGGAGATCACAGGTGCTAAGGAAGGAACTTCATGAGATGGGAAGTGTGCCTTTCTGTCTGAGAAATGCACCTGTGTACACTTGCTGCTTGGATATTGAGCTTTGGAAACTTCCAGCAATGTTTGTGGTTCAGGTAGAGCAACCCTGTATTTCATCTTCCAGAATTAAACAGTTGGTTTGTCTTAGGAGATAGTTTGCTCTTGCCCGATGTAGAAGCAATGCAGCGGTTACCAAAGGGACCCTGGGAGAAACTGGAGTTCTGGTAAGGTCATATCTCTGCTTGTCCATCTCTTATTTACCACTTTACCTACCAGGGAGCAGTTAAGTATTCACTCACTCACCGACTTTCATTGGTTTGCTCTAAGTCAGGCATTGTGTGTGTGTGTGTGTGTGTATGTGTGTGTGTGTGTGTTTGTGCGCAGGCCAAGTTACAGGAAGGCAAAGGGACTGGGAGGCTTTCATCCAGCTGGAGAGGCTCAGAGACTTTTCCTGGCAGACAGGGCTCTTTACACTGTCTTTATGTCAGTAAAGTTTGTCCTGTAGGGAAGGAAGAGAAAGGAAGGCTAGGGACCATCATCCACAAAGGTTCAAGGCAAGAAGTAGTAAGTTGTTGCTTTGAGTGGAGTCACAGGAGGTAAAGACAAGTCAGACAGCACACACCTGTAATCCCAACACTCGGGAAACTGGGGTAGAGGGATCCTGAGGTCATGATCCTGTCTCAGAAACCAGCAAACCACCAACAAATAAAACAGAAAAGAAGGCCGGGCGGTGGTGGCGCATGCCTTTAATCCCAGCACTTGGGAGGCAGAGGCAGGTGGATCGCTGTGAGTTCAATGCCAGCCTGGTCTACAAATTGGGTCCAGGATAGTCAAGGCTACACAGAGAAACCCTGTCTTGAAAAAACCAAACCAAACCAAACCAAACCAAACCAAAAGAAAACAAAACCAAAAACAAACAGAAAAGAAAATACCCAGATGTAAGGGGTAAGGTCTTATTCCTCATCAGTGAGGAAGTAGGAGCAGACAGACAGACAGCTGTCTAATGCCATTTCTTACACAGTGTGTGTGTGTGTGTGTGTGTGTGTGTGTGTGTGTGTGTGTGTGTGTTTGTGCGCAGGCCAAGTTACAGGAAGGCAAAGGGACTGGGAGGCTTTCATCCAGCTGGAGAGGCTCAGAGACTTTTCCTGGCAGACAGGGCTCTTTACACTGTCTTTATGTCAGTAAAGTTTGTCCTGTGGAGAAGGAAGAGAAAGGAAGGCTAGGGACCATCATCCACAAAGGTTCAAGGCAAGGAGTAGTAAGTCGGCATACTTTGGAATGGCAAAGAATCTGCTATCCACAGTTGTTCAACCTTTGCTACAGAAGGTGTGGCCTGAGGACCAGCAGCGCTGACTTGGCCTAGAGCTTCCTGGAGGCCCGCCTGAACCAAAGGAATCAGAGCCAGTATTTGAAAGAGACATTCAAAGTCAAAGGTGGTTCTGTACACGCAAAAATATGAGAAAAGCGGGCATAAAAACTTTTTTTTTTAACCCTTCATGCAGCAGATCCCCCAGGCTTTACTCTGAACGAGCTGCCTGGCCCCACCTCGGGATTCTAAGGCTGAAACTGGGAGAACTGGTTTTCATCAGGAGGGTCCACAGCACCACTTTGAGAACTGTTGGGGAGACCCAAGGGTCATTTTTACAGTTCAATAACCTTCAAGGTGGAGGAGGGTGGCTGGGTCATTTCTAAGCAACAGGCTGGATCCTGAAGGACCCTTACTTGAGGGGTTTGAGCATTCTATTGGAGCATTGGGGACCATTGTGGGCCTTTAGAAAGGAGTGTGAAAAAATGTACCTCTCTGCCTGCCTGCCTGCCTGTCTGTCTGTCCCTCCGTGTGTGAGATGGGGTGTCTGTTTGGCCTCATGTGAGGATGGACAAGACATTGGCAATTTGCATGGTCACTGCGTTCTAGAGTGATGAATTATCAACTGAGTCAGCTTTAGGGGACGTTTAGCTAAGCTTGATTGGGGAGCTTGGGATTGTGCAGGAACCAGGGACTGATTCCCAGCCTCCCTGCCTTTTGGGGACCTGGGAAGTGGCTTGATGCTCACTTATTTCCTGTGGCTGCTGTCTTTTCCTGACCAGAAAAGCAGCCTCCCTTTGCTTGCCTTGTCTTCCCAAGTTTGCCTCTGGCCCTAAGGACAGGTCTCAGCCTGCCTGTGTGTGGAGGAAGAGGGCAGTAAACCAGTCACAGGCAGGATTTATGAACGGGAGCCATGTAATTACTGCCAGACACAGCAACCTGAAGACTTTAAGGCTGAAGTGTTGGTGTCATCCATTAAAGCAAAGTGGGCTCTTGGCATAGATGGTGTCACCTTATGACCAGGCCCGTCTCTCTCTCTCTCTGTGAAAGTCCCTCCCAGGTCTGAAAGTGGAGCCTTGCTGAAGACACAGATAAATCATCAGAGCTCAAGGCCCAGACCTTACTGGGGCCCCTGGAGGTCAGAGCAGGACTCCTGAAGAGGCTCCGGTTTGTCTCCCGGGTTTCTAGTTCCACACTAACAGATGGGCAGAGCCTTTAGTAAGAGCAGGTTCCTGCACTGCTGAGTTCCCCAAGGCCTTCCCCAGTTCTGCCTTGTAGCTCCCCAGCCTCCTGCAGAACTGCTGAGACAGACAGCAGATGTGACCACCTGCTTCCTGGCAAATGAGATGCTGAAGGCCAGGGAGGCTTAGTGAGTGTGGCCAAAGTCATATAGCAAAGGACCACGGGGGCCCCCGAGGATCCACAAAGCTGTCCTTATCTTTCCATAGGTAGCCAGGCTGTCCTGGTTTGGTGAGGAGAGCAAGGGCTTGTTCTGACTGTAGACCTGTCTGACAGAGGTGCTGGCTGCTGTAGGAATCCAGGGCGAGCTCAGGGTTTCCCTGGAGCCATGCTGGGAATTTGAGAGAGATGCGAAGAGCTTCAGGGTCTCGGAAACAGGAAATGGGAGAGGAATCATACTGCCTCTTTCATAGGGTGTTGCCAGAATGCAATAGCCTTGCAGGGTCTGGCACTGGTCTTCCTGTCTTGTGACCCCTTGGGCCTCTCAGAGAACCCTCCACAGTTAGAGTTTGGAGCTCAGATGAGACAATGGAGGGAATGTGCTTTGGAAAAATCCTTGTACTCTATTCAGCTGTGAGGTAATAGCAGGAAAGTGGATCTGCTGCCCCACTGCCAAGAAAACAGCGGCAGCTGAGAGGAAAAGCAGACCTGGACAGAGTCTAGAATCTCCATCCCCAGGATTTTTTTTTTTAATTTTTATTTTTATGTGCATTGTAAGTCTACGGGTGTCAGATTTTGGAGTTACAGACAGTTGTGAGCTGCCATGTGGGTGCTGGGAATTGAACCTGGGTCCTCTGGAAGAACAGTCAGTGCACCCAACCACTGAGCCATCTCTCCAGCCCCGACCAGGATTGTTTTTGAGCTGAGGATTTTCCTTGGCTTGCCCAGCATCCACCTTGATGTTCTTCTGAGGACCAGAGAGAAGATCTATATGCAAAGCAGAGTGTAGAAGCCATAGAGGGGACATGGGTATCTGCCAGGCATTTGTGTGCTGGGGTACTGTTCCATCCACCCATCAGCTCTTCCAGAGGACTGTCATCTTGCTGCCTCAGCATCCATACCCCCAGGTCTGTGTCTACCATAAGATCTGTCACAATTTGAAGACCTGGTGACCCTTCACCTGAACTGGATTGGGTTTACATGGGTTCAAAGTCTGAGTTTTCCTTATTTTCATTTCCTGAGCCAAGTCCATGACTGGCATAGGGTAAGTGTTTAGTAAATTCAGGTGGAACTGAGAGTAAGCTCCTTATGTAATGGCTGCACTGATGCACGGGGGACCCTAAGTTCAAGGTAACATAGGAATGTGGAGCTTGTAGCTGAATTAGGAATTGGTAAGATGACAGAAAGACTTCAAAGGTAAGTGGAGGAGAGTAGAGGGGGATGTGCTTGTCCAGAGGCCTTTTTGGCTGGGTGGGAGCCTCAGTTGGCAGCAAAGGCAGTGTCTGGGTGGCTGGTAGCATGCCAGATGTTTCAGCCAGGGCTACAAGGCAAGAACACACAAGCCAGAGGAGAGGAAGCAACTCAAATGGAGACAAAATGCATTTAAAATCTCCGTACCTTCTCTCTATGGTATGGCAGGCCTGTGAGTGTACGCTGGAAGGAAAATGGCCTCTGCAGTCCAGTAAATCCATATGTGAATCCTATCACAGCAAGACATGCCTCTGCAGCCCAGTAAATCCGTGTGTGGATCCTATGGCAGCAAGGCATGTGCCTGCAGCTTGACTGTGATTTTCTTTTCCTCTTGTATCTCTCCTTCCTCATCTAAGGAAGTGGCTCAGTGGTTCTCCTGATAAAGTTGCTTTGGGTGCATTTTGTAAGCAGGGCTTATTAAGCACCCACTTTCAGGTAGGCAATGAGCCGAACAGCTACATGGAATTAATTTGTAGTCCCCTAATCATGAGGCAAATATAGTTATTACTATCACCAGTCTCCCTTGAAGAACCAGGAAACCTGCAAGTTCAGAGGCGATGAGCAATTTGCTCAAACATTCAAGCCAGAATTCCAACTGGGATCATTCTGTATAGACTACACTGTGGATGTGCAAGCAAGCGGCACGTTCTGTGAATCCCAGTCAAGCTTAAAGCATTCATGATGTAGTTTTCCTTCACTCTCAGCACTCTCCCCTCTTACTTCTTTTTTCTTTTCAAAACTGAACCTTTGGCTAACCCAGTTGTCCATAGCAGAAGGCAGAGTGCCGTGAGGTGATTTAGTGACTTGCCTTCCTTTGTCCAGGTGTTCCTGGCCTTCAATGGGATGTGAGTCAGGAAACCATTAGTAGGTGTTTATATAGGGGAAGAGGAGAAGTTGTTGAAAGTCAGACATCTGGATGCTCCAATATTTGAAATATCAAAAACTATCCTTCCAAAAGAAAACTAGCAGCTCCTCTCTCTCTCTCTCTCTCTCTCTCTCTCTCTCTCTCTCTCTCTCTCTCTCTCACACACACACACACACACACACAGACACACACTCACACATGCACATATATACACATGCACACACACTTACACAACACACACACATGCTTTCTCTCACACAAACTCACACCAGGTACACACGAGCATACTCTCCTCTCTCTCTCTCCTTCTCTCTCCTTCTCTCTCTCTCTCTCTCTCTCTCTCTCTCTCTGTCTCTCTCGCTGTCTCAGACAGACAGACACACACACACCCATGCACGCATGCATGCACACACATACACATATCTCTTTGAACTTTCAGCTTTGTACGAGACGCATATGAGAGTCAGGGAACGCAAATGTGTTTTCCCTGATGTCTACCATGTGCCTGACTCTAGAAATGTTGGCTCCTCTACTTTTCACAGTAGCTCTACAAAACAACAGTAGCTCTATTTTTCACAGAAAGATGCTCAGACAGGTAAAGATGTCTTGTCCATCACACAATGGTTAGGCATAAAGGCCAAGATTCAGAACATAGCCTGTCTGGCCCGAAAATGCCGGCAGTATTTAATTTAGTTTCTTTCTTCCTCCTGTTTCTTCTTCTCTTTCTCTTTCCCTGAATCAGTCTTATCAGGTAGCCCAGGACTGTGCCACCACGCCCAGACAGGTTTATTTGTGTGCTTATTTTTCTTTTATATTCTTTTCGGCTACTTTCTGCCTGAGAATTTGCATGTGTATTAATAGGAGCCATTGTTTTCTCTAAGCTCCCCTCTTTAGAAAGAGTCCATTTCTTTGTCCTGTGCAGTGCTGGACATCCTGCAAGGTCAAAACAAACATAATGTTTAACTTTTAGACTGTACGGGACCACTCCTGTCCTTCAGTAGGGGACAGCATAGGGGAGCACAATGCTGGGAGATGCTCTTGGTGAAACGGATGCTGGCCGCTCATTCTGTATGGCGGTGTTTGTTTTAAACTTGAGTAGGTTGAGCTTTGGGAAGGACGACAGAAGAATTAAGCAGGAAGGGACTTCCAGCTCAACCGCCGAAGGCTGTAAGGAGTCAAGTCACTCATGTGCAATAATTACTACGTAGCAGCTTTGCTTAGATCCAGGCATCTGTAGATGGACAATACCCTATATATTCAGTCCTGCATAATGCACTCTTGAATTATAGTTGGCAAAGAAGAAGCAAATACAAATAAGCTGCTAATCATGTTGGTTTGTTTACCACTCTTAGAGTTCTTTTGGGCAGGGGTACGTTCCCAGGTTTTGGAGTTATTGAGACACTAGTCCAATTTCCAGCCAAGCCTCTTACCTGTGTTTGTGGCATGCCTATGTGGGTCAGCCATCTAGGACCTCTGGCCTCAATTCTCCATCTGAACCAAAAAGTGTAGCGATATTTGACTTGTAAGACCATCATTAGCAGCAGCGCAGCAGCAGCAGCAGCAGCAGCCACCGCCGCCACTCATCCGGTATTACTTTTTTCTTCCCACCTCTCCAAGTGGAAATTATTTATCTGTTATTTGTTAGGCAGAGAGAGACGCGCATTGAGTGATGACCTAATTCTTGGGGACAATATGGATGCAGTGCCCATTCTGCCATTATGGGGCCTGCAAAAGTGATTACTAATGTTACTTTTCCAGTTCACTGCAGAGCAGAGGGGAGAGGTTTTTCACACTTCTGGCGTTTTGTTGGAGCAGGACGATATGGATCCCAGATGGCTCCCTCAGCAGATGCGGCCCTGTAGAAGGGCACTGCTGCTTTACAAGGGATTTAATGAAAAGCTGGCCCCCCTCCAGGCTTGAGTCAATCCTCTGGTGTTCTCAGCTAGTACATACAGACTGCTCCGCGAGCTCCCACCCATAGATGGCGTGGCGAATGGAAGGCTAACAGCTGGAACAGTGACATGGAAGGGACATTGGTAGGCAAACAGCCCAGCCTGGAGATTGTCCAGTGAGCCGTTGCTTAGCCGGAATGATCTGGGGACGGTGGACAAGGATGGCTTTCCCAGCTGTTTTTGGGGCTCACAGTGTTTCACGAGTTAGGTGAAAAGGAGTGGGAAAGCAGCGGCTTCCGTTCCGCGCCTGAAGTAGATGAGAGCTGGATCTGCCTCCAGTCACCCTGTGTGAAGAGCTCCGACTCCTCAAGTGTCAGTTTGTTCTCTCCCATGCCTTTCCTTCTGGCTTCAATAGCATATCTCGGAAAAGACTACCTTGCTCTCCTTCCGGCAAGTTCCCACCCCCAAGCTCTCAGCCTTCCGGCATAAGGCTTATGCTGTTGGAGCCAGACAATTTACCTGTCCACTTGTTTCCTGTTTTGGTTAACTTGTGGGATATAAGACCTTTTTGGTAGGTACTCCTTGGCCACTTTAGCCCAGAGCTCGGGTGGGGGTGGAGCTGGAGGACCCCTGGCCCAAAGGAAAGCATCAACAAGCATTCCTGGATAAGGAGTGCATTTCAGGATGAGAATATGATGGGTCATTGTTTACTCCTCAACGCCATTATTCACGAGCTAAACTTCTTTCTTAGATCCCTCTTAGATTCTTCAACAGAAGGGCCCAGCATCAATAAAGAACCTAAGAGATGGGAGTTATTACTCAGTCTCTAAAAATTAATTCCCCACAAGCATCACCTGGTATTTCTGTTCAGCTAATATCCACTGAAAATCTAGCTCCCCACTGGGCATGGTGGTACATACCTGTAATCCCAGAACTTGGAAGGCAGAGGCAGGGGATTGCTGTGAGTTTGAGGCCAGCCTGGTCTACAAAGTGAGTCCAGGACAGTCAAGGATGTCTGAGAAACCATGTCTCGAAAAACCTAAAAAAAAAAAAAAAAAAAAAGCCCCAAACCCCACCCCCCAAAATCTAACATCCTCTATACCCCTTACCAAGCTCTTTCATTGGTAGTGTTTCAAGTGGCACCCCACATAACTCTGGGAGCTGGTCTCTGCAACCCCGTTTTAGAAGAAAAGAGGTAAGGCCCTGGGAAGATGCAGCAGCTGAGCCCCCACAGCTCCCCCGGGGGAACAGGCAGCATTAACTCCATTTCTATTTTCAAAGCCATAATTTCCCCCATAATTCCAGGCTGCTTCCTATTAACACATGTCCTGGATAAATAAACACAAGGAAGCCACATTCTCTGTCCTCTGGGGCTCTGGTTAAGGTGACAAGACATATGTAAGAGTAGAATAAAACACTAGTAAAAACTAACGGGTGTTTTTTTTTTTTTTAAATACTGCTTTGAAGTTTATAAAGTTTGTCCCAATATCTACTACACATTTGAGTTTTATAAGATTATTATCCAGGATATATAAATAATGCATACAAGTCAATAAGAAAAAGACCGGCAACCCTGAAAAAGCTGACAGATTATGAGCAGGCAATTTAAACAGGTGATAATCATATGAAAAGATGTTCGGTATTACTAGCCAGTGGGGGAACTCTGAGGAGAACAAGAAGATGCAATTTCTGTCCATCTCATGGGCACACATGACAGTTAGGCAGACTCAACTGTTGGTGAGAATGAGAAGAAATAGGAGCCACTATAACAGGCCAGTGGCAAAATCAACTTGGGGGAGTGAATGCTTAACAAGGAGAGGGAGAGATAGATAGATAGATAGATAGATAGATAGATAGATAGATAGATAGAAAGAAACTCTTGTGTACATGCAAAAAAAAGGCACATAGATATCAATTTCAGTCTTGGTTTCTTTCTTGCTGCTGTGATAAAATACTCTGACAAAACAACTTAAGAGAGAAAGCGTTGACTTGGCTTGCTGCTTTAGAAGGATATAGTCAGACCATCATGACAAGAAAGACTTGGCAGCAGACATGAATGGCAGGAGCAGGAGGCTGGCTGGTCACATTGCAGCCCCATCCAGGAAGCCGAGAACAGCGCGTGAATAGCTCTTAGTGCTTAGTTCACTTTCTCCACTTCGTACAGTTCAGGTTCCCAGGCACCGGTCCTTTCTACGATTACGATAAGTCTTCCTACGACAACTAAGTGTAGCCAAGAGACTCCCCCAAAGGCATGCCAGAAGCCCATCTCCTAGGAGATGCTAGATTCTGTCAAATCTACAATGAATACTATCACAGTTTTAGAGGGTAAATGATTCAATGGGCCATTTGGAGATGATACTTGAAACAGTAACCTAAGTAGTCAATTAGAGCTTCATTTAGTGTCATGCATAAATACCAGCAAATTATTCAATCTCTCTGTTGAATAAATGAGACCAGAAAGGCACAACCAGGAGAGACACTTTTAAAAAAAACCATGCAAACAACAAGGCCACATGTTTAAAATGACCCCATCCCTACCTCTTTCTCATAGGCCTGGTGGGGAGAACATGTGCCCCCCCAATGGCAGTAACTACATCCCAGTTTATCACTGAGGGAAGACAGGACAGGAAGTCAAGCAGGGACCTGAAGGCAGGAACCGAAGCAGAGACTAAGAAGGACTGCTGCTCACTCTCTTGCTCCCAGGCTTTCTTCAGCTACCTTTTTAATTAAATTAAATTAAATTATATTTTGTTTTGTTTTTGAGTTTTTCAAGACAGGGTTTCTCTGTGTAACCTTGGCTGTCCTGGACTCACTTTGTCGACCAGGCTGGCCTTGAACTCACAGCGATCCACCTGCCTCTGCCTCCCAAGTGCTGGGATTAAAGACGTGCACCACCACGCCCGGTTTAGCTACCTTTTTTAGACAGTCCAAGCTCACCTGCTCAGCAGTGGTGCTGCCCACAGTGGGCCAAGCTCTCTCCTCCATCAATTTGCAACCCAGAAAGTGCCCCACAGACACACCCACAGGCCAGTATGATGGAGGCAGTTCCTCAATTGGGGTGCCTTCTTCCCAGGTGTGCAATGTTAACCACCAGGATCAGCTATCCCATGGGTCAAAGCTGTTAGAGAGACCACAGCAGACAGGACCCAGCTCTCTTGGGTTCTTCCTCAGGGTCCTACCCATCGCGAGTTTCCTTCTCGTTCTTTTCTTGTTCCCATGAGCTCCATTTAAAGAAAAGTCTCTTCCAGCATGACTTCTGAAGAGAACGGATTTGGTTTCCCCCATTCTTTTTGTATGGATAAGAATCTAGCTTCCTGCCCTCTAGCCTTCTCCAGACTTATTCTCAGTATTGCTTGTTCTCTGGAGTTGCTGGGTCACAACGTTATCAGATTCCAGCGACAACGTGAGAACCCAAGCAGGCAGCTGAGGCTGGGGACTCCGGGTGAGCTTTCCCATTCATTAGCAGAGGGGACAGGGAGCCTTTGTCTGCTTTCAGCTGTTTGCGCGCTATTCACTTTGTACACGAGCACAGAGCTAGCCTCAGTGTGTTCTCTGCCCTGGAGGTTATGACCTATCAGTAGGTCTTAACAGTGGCTTAGAATCAAATCATGTAGACTAGGAAATACCAGGGTGTGTAATGCTTATAAAGATAGGTATTCTTTGGTGAGCATACCCAGTGATAACACATACCTGCTCGTGGCGAAGGTGGGTAATTCGTTTCTTACTGTGTGCCACAGTTAGAGCAATTCAAAAGCTACTGGTCTGAGATGCGTTGGCAAGCATCTGTTTTAGTGAACAGGTTATCTGAACATAGCCACATCCGCTTGTATTGTCGTGAGTCACTGGGCTCATTAGTGGCAACACAGTGTAGGGACCACAAAGCCTAAATTATTTAATTGGTCCTCTATAGAAAAACAGCCCTCTCCTCTGGCCTGGCCTGCGTACTGAGGACAAAACTTTCACTTCAAAGTCAAATTGCATGTAGTCTTTAGAATTTCTGTCTCCAGTCTCTCTACCCCAGGAACCGTCTGAGTTATAGTTATCACATGCAGACTTAGATAAATGTGCATATAACTGCAGAAACGTGGTTATTACAAAGGCAATGGCTGCTTAGGAACCCGAGGTGTTCAGGTGTGATGGCCTTCCCGGGCACAGCCAAGAGGATGACCTTTCCGTCCTAGGAAAATATTTTGATGTTTAAGCTCATTGCACTCAACCAGACATTTCCTTGAACAAATTTTCAAGTAAAATACTTCAATCCTGCATTCATCTTGGGGGCCACGTGTTTTATCCAAGTTAAATATTTCCAGAAAATAAATGTCTAGACACCGTCTCATATAAATTAAGCACCCGTTTTCGTACAGATTCTTAGCAGATCTCTCTTTTGGTGTGAGGTGAGTATAATTTAAGCTCCACGAAAAAGGCTAGGTGCTAGGTCACATTTGAGGTGCCTCATCAGTCCCTCTGTAGGACGCTAGTGAGTGTGTGTTGGCATCAACATGGGAAGACAAGACTCCAGGGTTATCCGTGAAAATAAGGCCCCCTTTTCTTTGCAATTTTAATTTATAACAATCTTGGATGAAAAAAACATGCACTCGTTTCGTGTGTCTCATGGAAAGGTCATGGTCCTGACTCCACACAGAGCAAGAGTGTGGGCATGAGGGAGGCAAAGGTAAAATTGCATTGCTTTAATTTTCCATTTTATTTCTACTTGATGTTTTCTCAGACTGATGTCCTTCATCCCATTCTAATAATCCGCTTCAGTGCTTTTCATATTTTTATTTTCTTAGTAACATGCTTTAAAAAAATCATTTTGATGTACATTGTAGATGTTTTTCCTCCACAAAAAATATGAACTTTTGAAAAACCAAAATGTAAAGATCAAACATTTTAAGGTACTATTACATTTTTACAATACATATTTATATGTAACATAAATGTTATAAATATATTTATATGAAATTTATAATCAGGAAAAGATTATGTAGAGGTTATAAACTAGTGTTATAAATAATTTATGTGTTGTATAAATATAATAAAGATATTATAAACATTATACCTTACATAAAATACATTTGTATTTTAAATAAATATTATGTCATATAGTTATATACAACAGTAAATATACAATAAAGCATAAATATAATAACGTATGCTATGTTTTATAATATATTCTCATTGTATATTTTTAGTTTACTTATGATAAAGAAAATAATTTCATGAGTGAATTTACAGTAAAACATATTGAACTACTTGAAATCCTATGGAGAAGTACTTTAAAAAGTTTTTTCCCCCTAGATTTTTTGCAAGGTCCTTGTCAGTATTATTCTCTGTATTTTATGATTCTTTTTTTAAAGAATAAAGGTTAAGAAAGTATCCAATAAGCAGAGATGAGAGAGAAAATTTTTACATTTCACTAAGATGTACGTAAATATTTTTATTCTCCTTGCCTAGGACCTTGCAAACAAGAAACAAACAAGTTTCTGCACTTGGCACCATATTCCACTTTCTAGCTCAGTGACTCTTTAATGGGCATATTAATGGATTTATGTGCCAGACACCAGGCTGTGCGCCAGGGAACAGAAACAGGCCCTGTGTTGTGATGGTTCTTGTCATGCAGAGGGAGTGAGGTGGGAGTGAGACCCAGAAATAAACAAGTAAACAGGTGGCGGGATTACCCGGTACATATAGTCTCACCTGGGTAATCCAAGATGGCATCTCTAAGGATGGTTTGTATAGAAACAGAAACTCAGCCTTGCAGTGAGCCTCGGAAGGAGCAACGCACAGGGGGACCTGGTCTGAAAGTACTGAGCAAGAACTTGGGAAACAATTCATTAGTTTTGAGGTCACTTATTCCTTGTTTTGTTTTTTGTTTTTGTTTGTTTTTTGTAGAGCTAGTGTTTTAGTGCATAGCTTAGTCTGTCTTCCAACGCACTGTCCTCCTGCCTCAGCACCCCAGTGCTGGAATTGCAACTGTGTGTCACTACATGTCCTGTGATCACATAGTGTATAAACAGTCTTTGGGTTATTATTTTTGAAAAGTGGGTGTGGAGCCGGGCATGGTGACACATGACTGTTATCCCAGCACTCGGGAGGCAGAGGCAGGCTGATCGCTGTGAGTTCGAGGCCACCTTGGTCTGCAAAGTGAGTCCAGGAAAGCCAAGGCTACATAGAGAAACCCTGTCTCGAAAAACAAAACAAAACAAAACAAAACAAAAGTAGGCTTGGATATGAGCCCTAGGGAAAACCTACCACTATTATCTTAATAAATGAACATTTCACTACTAACATTTCACTATACCCATGGGCCAGTGCATCACTCAAGTCTTATCAGAGAAATTGCTTCTTGCAGTAGACAGCAGTTAACACAGAGATCCATCCCTGGGCAGTGTGTAGAGCGGGAGGCGTTGGAGCACTCAGCCGTAAACCGGCAGTCTCTCCCATACTTCCCTCAAAGCTCAGGGATCTGTGCGGAGGAAGGCAGAAAGATTGTGAGAGCCTCGGGTGGTGGATGGTTTAAAGGAAACAGCATTTTTCAGGCACAGTAGTGTTGACAAGTATATAAACTCACAGGCACAGTGACAGCATGCATAAGACCTGTGTAAGTTCAAACCAGACAGGAGCAAGGAGAAGGGGCAGTCCTATCAGTAACCAAGAAGCCATTTGCAATTGATAACTTCCCAGAGAGGGAAAACCAATTTTCTTCAATGGAGTGACTCTGGATATCCCACCACACTCCAAGGAAGCCACATGCTTTAGAGCAGTTGGTCAACACAACATCAATTCCAGCGTCTGTGCGTGCGTGTGTGTGTGTGTGTGTGTGTGTGTGTGTGTGTGTGTGTGTGTTGTTTTTTAAGAGAGAGAAAGACTTGAAGTGAGGCGTGCAGGTGGGGACTCTGGGAGGAGTTGGGGAAGGATAAAGAATATGGTCACAATATATTGTATGACATTTTCAAAAAATAAAAAATATTTCTTAAAAGAGTAGATTTCAGGATATGTACTGTTCCCTTAGAAATCGCATGGGAAATAGAATCTGAAGTGAAATGACTGATTTCTTCCTGTTTTCTGAGCTCGCAAACATCACAAGCTCACTAGTGAGATGAGTGGTTTTTGTGACATGTGTTCTGAAGGCTCACTATGAGGCTCTGTGAGGCAGTTAGCCACAGTACCATCTCCCATACGACCCTGACATTTACAATTTCAATTGAGATGCTCTGGTTTCCTTCTCTCACCTCTGACTAGACTAGAAATAGTTCTACTTAACTTCACAGGTCGGGCCATCAAAGACGGTGGAGCTTCCATCTGGTTCTCCTAGGATGGCGTTTTTCGGAACCTGGCCACCATATTGTGAGGAAGCACAGGCAGCCACGTGGGGTGGCTTCACGGAGGTGTCATAGTCAGCAGGCTGACTGAGGTTTTCATCCACAGATAGCGTCAACCCCAGATGTGTGGGCAAAGACGTCTCCATATGATTTCTGCTCTTATTGCAAGATGCGTGCCTTTAGAGACTTCCAGCCGACTTTTAGGTGCCTTGCTTTCTAGCAGTAGACAGTGAATATGGGACTTAGAGCCTTTATGTTGGGCCGTGAGTACTAAAGGTGACGTCACATGGAGAGGATGCTGCTCAGCTTCCTGCATCTTGAGGTAAAGCAAGTCATCCCTCCCCTGGGATCCAAGAGATCATGTCTCTTATCACTGAGATGAGTGGGCCAGCCAGAGCTCTGACAGGTCATGATGAGGCGCCATTCCCACCAGACAGCATCTGTGCATCTCTGCCTTCTCCCAGCTGGATTTAACACCCCCTCCAGAGTGTGTCCCTTCTTCTGTGGGACAGTTGCTTGAGCAGAAGACACACACGCCTTTGTTCCAACCAAAGCACATTGTCTTTCTTTGTGTGTGAGTGGTCTACAAAACTCTGACTGAAAGGATTAATTTGAAGTATTTCTGCCCAGGTTGGGGATACACTTTCAGTGGTAGAACACGTTCCTAATATGTTTTAGGTCTTAGGCTCAGACCATAGAACCTCTAAAAGCAAACAAAGTATATCTGCCTGCACCTCAAGGCTTCCATGGGTGTTCCCTTGTGGGGAACAGATTTGCAGCTGCAGCATAAAGGTTAGTAGCAGCACAGCCTTGGGGTATATCCTGCTGGGTTCAGATCTTTACTCAGCAGTTTATTAGAGCAGGAGCACACTGCTTAACTGTCTGCGCTCCAATGTCCTCATCGGCAAAGGGAGGCTAATTGCAAAAGTTTGCATTCTATGGTAATATTGTGAGAATTGGATGAACTAGGTTGTGAAAATATTTAAAGTCAATAACATCTGGATCATAGTAGTAAATACACATACATGCATAAATGTATATATACACACATATATGATATATACGGATTAGGTGTATATAGGTATGTATAATACACGCACATGAATGGTCTGTATATAATCTTATTGAGACATAATTTTGTTAGAGCCAAAGTTGGCTTTGAATTTACAATCTTTCTGTCTCAGCCCCTGAGTGCTGAGATTATAGGCATGAGCTACCATCTATGCCTGATATGCTCTACCTACTGATGTGAAGGAAACAGATCTTATTCATTATTGTTTTATCTTGGAACTAGTGTGAGACCCTGCCTCCTCTGGAACAGAACATGCACCTTTTCCACTCTGTGCCCCTGCCTCCAGCACAGGCATGTCCACTGTAAGAGCTCTATAAAATGTGCTTAAATCATTGGACAGCAAAGGATCCACCTGCATCAGTATGCTGTGCAATCCAACACCATGAGATTGAAAAATCAAAATGAAAAAATGTGCTTGGTCCCAAGTGGCTGAGATAAGATTCAGAGCTCTGGCATGTCAGCATCGAAGAAAGGGCAGTGGCTGGGAAAACCCCAGTCAGTCATTAACTATGAAGGGAGAGCTGGAGCAGCAAGAGCTTGTGCTGTGTCGTGATGTCATCTGCCATTCACTCACGTGGGGGAGAATGATTTACTAGCAGCCCAGAGAATATGGGGAGAAAAAGGTAACTCCGTACTTTAGAAATGTAAGTGGTGCCAAGCAAATGACTTGGGTATTGAGGTAATTTCCTAGATGGACTTACAAATTTTATTTGTCATCAGTTTCAAGTTCCAAGAGACTGGAAGCTGGGGCGTGGATGGTTTTTGGGAAGCCAGGAGCCTATGGATACCATGCTTACCACCCATGGTCTCAGTAGGTACTCTTTATGATGTCATAAGCCTGGGACCATGTAAGGCTGCAACGGTAAGACTTTCAAATACGGAATGTGGCCAAAGGAAGTCTCTCTGCCGTGCGGTGCAGGTCAGCCCCTTATGGCACTCAGGGGCCCAGATCTACATGCTCTTTCATTGTATGGTTTCTGTGTGGCAACACTGAGGACAGAGATCAATACAATCCCTGGCCAGTAGAGCCCAGCTGCCGAGGCAGGGCGGGAGTCCCACCTAACATGAAAGTTACTGTCAGTTACTGTCACTAGGGCTTCATTAGTGACAGCCCATACAGCCTTGGTGAGCTTTCTAAATGGCAAATATGCCTTTTAAGTGAAATTAGTTCATACAGACTGAATACCTGTGTCTCCTCAAAGCCCCCACTGAGGTCCTAGCCTCCACAGGGTTCATAGTGGGAAGAGGAACCCTAGGGAGATAGTTAGGATTGTGTGTAGGGAGTTAGTGCCCCCTAAAAAAAGAGACAGGAACACGCCTGCCTGGTCCCGCTCTCACTCACCCTGTCTCTCCGCAGTATGGCGACACAGTGAAGGAAGGAGCTCTTTACAAATGAGGAAGACCAACCCCAGCAGAGTCCCACTGTGCTAGCACCTTCACCTCAGACTTCTAGCCTCCAACTGTATACATATCATTGTTTATAAGCTGCCCACACTGTGGTATTTGTTACAGTACCCAAGCTACAATCATTTAAACAATAGTAAACACTGAAGACTTACTATTGCTAAACTATCTCTCTCTGTCCCTCTCTGTCTCATACACACACACACACACACACACACATACACACACACACACACACACGGGTGGAGAGAGAGAGAGAGAGAGAGAGAGAGAGAGAGAGAGAGAGAGAACATATAAGCTGTCTATTGCTTTATAAGAGAGATTTCAATCTTCATTGCAAATCCCTCCCAGGCTTCCACGATGCAGCCCGCCCTTTATTTTCCAGCCATTCCTTGTGCAGGCAACGCTTGTCCTATTACTCAGAGAAACCTTGGTGCCTCAGCATCTGTTGCCTCATCTCCTTCCGTGCTGCCTTCCCTCTGTCTTCTGGGATGTTGTTAGTCATCCTTTTAGACCAGTTGCCTGGTCCCTACCTCAGGGCAGAATTCACATCCATGCCCTTTGGGCCTTTGCTAGTCAGGGTGGAGACGCTCTTCCTCTGCCTGTCACATGTTGCTCTCTCAAAACTCGCCTCCAGAACCATCAGGGTGTGAAGTCTTTGTAGACTTACAAGGAAGAAGTGGGTATGTTCTCCCAGAGGCCCTTGCTTGATAGACGTCCCTCATTTCTCCTGCAGCTTGACTGTGAGCTCCCAGAAGCCGGTGTCTGTAGTTCCAAATCCTGAGCTCTCAGTGTTTCAGAAATATGAGAATGGATGCATTAATCACACTACATTGTAGCTAAGTTGCCCATAGAGCACAGATACTGCTCCATATTGCAAGGCCCTTTGTGGGTGGGCATTTATTGCCTTTATTTATTCTATTTTGTCTTTTCTCTTTTCAAGACTGCTGCTCTCTAAGTAGGAGACAACATTTCTTAGACAGTTGAGTCCAGACTTGGAAACCCCAATTGTCTTAATTTGACTTACATTTTAATATTTAGAACTAAGAATTCATGGTGAAAGCATAGAATACATCCCAGGAAGTTCTGCACTCTGGGCTTAAACCAGAATCTCTGCTCTGACCTTGGTCAGCCACTTACTCAAGTAGAATTTATTTTCTTGGAAGGATTTGTCAGCTAGACTAATAATATCCCACACAGAAGGTGGTTCTGAAGACTGAACAAGACAGGATACATGAAATGCTTGGCGCTTGAAGGTGTTCAACCAGAGCTAATTTCCGTTCACCCGGTTAGTGTCATGGCATGGCATCCACTCGATTGGTCCTACAAAACAAACTTCTGTAGGGTCTTTGAGAATGAGGGACAAGCCTCACTTCTGTTGCCCTGGCAGTTGGATGGGAGATGGTGCCCTTGAAATCTGACACGGGGCCGTGCCAGGAAGACATGAGCCTTCCCGCAGCCAAGTGCTATTCTGGGGTCTGATGGCTTTGGAGAGACGATAACAGCTGACCTTTGTGTCGATAGAGGATGCCTGTGTTCTGGAAGAAAGTGCCAAAACCTCAACTAATGCCAGCTGGAGAGAACTCAGTGTGCCCTGAGATCGGGTATTCAAATGCTATTATTTTTATGCCAACATAAGAGTTTATTCAGGAAGTTGCAAAGAAAAAAAAAAAAAACTCAACAGATTCCATAGCAATGAACTCCAAGGGAACTGGAACATTCTTGGGCCTTTTCTGCTTGCCTGTGCCTGATAGTTATGAGCACAGAAAGAAGGATGTATTTGTAATAACGTCCTCCCTCCCACAATGCTGCAGTTACAAATTCCAAAGTTACAATTCCAAAGACTCGACAGAGCTGAGATTCACTTCCTGCTCATCCTTCACTGTGGGAGCAGTGAGCTGTTCTGTGTTGTCACTTGAGAAGCAAGGGTAGAGCTGCAATCAGTGCAGTACTACTTGTCATCCTGGGGAAGAAGCTAAGGGGACCCAGGCAACCCAGCCTGACAAAGACACAGGCCATGTCCATCTTCATGCGATTACTCAAGCGATGTGTATGGCTTACACAGTAACCCAGTGGCAGGGTAGCCAGGGCAGCAAGGGCTCACCTGGGCTCAGCACAGCCTGCAGTGGAGTCCCTTTGTAGCAGTACAGTTGATTCTGGTCCTGGAGCAAATACAGCCTGAAATGCGCATGACCACAGGCTGGAGCCCCGAGGCAGCCATCTAGAAGCCTCAATAGTGCTGTGTGCTGAGGTGCACCCTCCACGTCTTTCCCTCACTTGTTCATTACTTTGTATGGTGAGCACCGAGGATATAAATGAGGATGTGTAGTTGTGATAGAAAAAAAAAAAAAAAAAAGAGCATGTCAGAAACACATGGAAGAGAGGGAATGGATTTTCTGAGAAATTGGGGAAGCAGAACCAACGGAGTCTAAGGACCAGTCAAATGGAGGACAGAGGGGAAAGGGAGAAATGCAGGACGGTCCTTTGGTTTGGCTGCCTTGTTTGCTGATGGAATAAAGATGGTACAGTTCGCTGGAAAATGTGCCCTCGCTTAGTAGGTGTGTTATTCATGCTACGCAAAGACAATCGAAAAGAATTATTAAATAATGCATTGAATACATGGATCTGGAGCTTAGGAGGCAGACGTGAGCCAGAGATAAACATTCAGTGGTCATCTGCTCGGAATTGATGGTTTGGAGCTAACGAAAAGTGGGTGAGGTAAAGGGTCAATCAGGAAGTGTGGGGAAGGACAGTAAAGTGGACCATTTATGCAAGGAGCATGAAGGAGGGACTGATGCAATTATTTTGAGACATAATTTTCAGTTAACCGATAAAGATGGGCAAATCCTTTCCCCCAGAAATGGCAGCCCTGGGCAGATATTCTAGGAAAAAGTCAGTGAAGATGCGTCGAGGGCACTCACAGCACTGTGGCTATGCTAGCAGAACTCTGCAAACAACCCAAAGAGCCATTGGAACGAGAAGGCTACGTTAGTAGAGGGATGGCCACACAATGGGATGCAACGAAAAATAATGAAACCGAGCTTCGTGGGGCAGCACGGATGAACGAGCTTCAAGAGCAGAACATTAAGTGGAAAGAGAAAGTTGCGTAAGAGGACATCCCATGTGATTCTTTTATACGAAGTTCATAGGCTTGCAAAACTAAACACATGTGGTAAAACTTAAAACAACCAGCACGGAGAAGATAAACACAAATATAAGAATAGCGGTTGTCCTTGGGGAGGGGAGGGGAGGGAGGGCTAGGATCCCAGTGTTGTCCATGGGGTTTCAGAGACTGCAACTTCAGACTAAGGGTAGAAGGAAAAGGGTACCTATCATCCATGGTACTCACCTCTCTCTCTCTTTCTCTCTCTCTCTCTCTCTCTCTCTCTCTCTCTCTGTCTTGTTTAGCTATTTTTGTTTTTGTTTTGTTTTGTTTTTTTCCAAAATAGGGCTTCTCTTTCTAGCCTTAACTGTCCTGGACTTGCTTTGTAGACCAGGTTGGCCTTGAACTCACAGTGATCCACCTGCCTCTGCCTCCTGAGTGCTGGGATTAAAGGCGTGATCCACCACGCCCAGCTTTCTTTTTTTTTTTTTTTTAAATGTAATTTTCATAACGTGGAATAGCCACACTCAATACTTTCTAATATTTATTTATTTATTTGTGTGTGTGTGTGTGTGTGTGTGTGTGTGTGTGTGTGTTTGTGTATGTGTGTAGGTGACCATGCGCAGTGTGAGTATATGTGTCTGTAGAGGTTAAAGGTCAACCTCTAGTGTTGCTTCTCAGGCATGTACCACCTTGTTATTTTGAGACAAGGTCTCTCACTGGCCTGAGATTTGCTGAGTAGTCTAGTGTAGCTGGCCAGCGAACTCCAGGAGTCACTTGTCTCTGTTGGTATCATGAACACCCACTGTTATGACGGATTTTTCATGAGGATTCTGGGATTGAATTCAGAATCTAATGCTTGCATGACAAGCAATGTACTGCCCAAGCAATCTCCCCAGCCTCACAAATTATTCATTCCTTTTTTTGTAATAAACTAAAAGCTAAAATAATAAAGAAGGCTTGAACATAGGAAACAATACAGTCTGGAAGATTACACAGTCAGAGGACAAGGAATCCTAAAAGGAGGTCACTTAATGGCTAAGGCAGCTGAGAGAAGAAGACTGAGAATTAGCAGAAAGTTAACTAAGTTAACGACTTTGGGGAGCATTAGGGAGGGGACTTCTGTGTGCCAGCCCTTAGTGAAGAGTCCTAGGGCTTCACGTCAGTTAGCCTCTCCACAATATTTGGGGACAGATACTACATGGCTTCTTTTAGTCAACGAGAAAAATGAGACTCAAAGAAGGCATGATTTATATTTGCACGAGCGACAGTGTAGACGAAAACAAAATCTCTGATGGAGAAGTCATGCTCTTAGCCAGAACTGGCTTGAGTGCTCTCCTCTCCAAGCAAGGAGGGCTTTGAGAAGGAGGTGAGTTGCTGAGACATAAACATAAGGCTGAGAATATGGGTCAGTTAGTACGATGCTAGCCCAGCATGCATGAAGCCCTGTGTTCTGTTCTCAGAACTACTGCAATGAGGCTGGATAGCACAAGCCTGAGATCTCAGGATTTGGGAGAAAGAGCCAGGAAGGAGGTTCTGGGAATGACGTCATCCTCAGTTACACAGTGGCTATGAAGACAGCCCATGAGGTAGCCTAAGATCCTGTCTTTAAAATAAATAAGTAAATACACAATAAAACAAATGAGAATAAATGGTGGACAGGCACATAGAGAGATACACAGACAGAAAAATAGATACACACATAGACAGGTAAGTGGTGAAGAAAATTTTCTATGGATCTAAGCATGCAGAAATGAGCGATTTCTACCCTCAGGGTCAACAGTGACATCAAAGCAGAGTTAATGGCATTCAACTGTATGAGACAAAATAATGAATTAGAAGCAGACAAGTAAAAACAGATGGTGTAAGCTGGATTCAATGGCTTACACCTGTAACCCCAGCACTGGGGAGGCTGAGGCAGCGGGATTGCTGTGAGTTTTCAAGGCCAACCTTAGCTATTTAATGAGCTCCCAGCCTGGGTTTAAAAGTGAAACCTGGCCCCAAAGAAACAAAACAGCAACAAATCACTCACCCCCGGAAAAAAGACAGAAGAGCCAAACCAAAACTAAGTCATATTAAATGAAGCAACCAACAGCTCTTGAAGTGTAGAATGTTCTTTAAAGGGGGAAAACCAGCCTTAGGTAGAAGTCTGAGAAACTGACTAGAGACTTGGGTAAGGCAGAAACTTGGAAGGAGGCGCTAGCATCAGTGACTTCATTTGTGTGAGGATATCCACACATGGGACTAGATGAGCAAGCGAGCAAAGCAGAAACCTCCACTTCCATCCTGGATGAAGCGATAAGGAAGGAACAATCCCTCATAAACAAACAGCACTCAGAACAAATGACGTGAAGCCACTCCCCAACAGTGGACAGCCAGCAGTATAGGGCAGGGTCTCAGAAAACAGAACCTAAAACCAGAACTGGAAACAAGGTGAGTTCCAAATTTGCTTTAGCATTTGAGCCGAGGACAGCTTCTGTATTGTGGGCTCCGAAAAGGAGGGCCCAAAAAAGATCCAGCCCCACTGAGGCTGGGGTGCAGGAATTTTCAGGGCCGAGCTATGGAAAGAAATATAAAAGATCTTCAGTAGTGTGCACAGAATACACCCTGACCAAGTTACAAAAGCAGGCAGGCATAGAATAACACTATACGCAATTAGGCAAGAGCCACTGGGTTTTGCAGTCAGGTCAATTCCCAGCTCAGAGAAGGTTCAGGAAATAGTTAGCTCCAGCTAGTTAGGCTAGGGAAAGCATTGGTAATCAGCTGGGGTATTGGATGAGACCCTTAAGGGAACAAATCTTGGGTATATATTTATTTCAGTTTATACTTTTTTCTTTGTTAATCTTTTCCTCTTTTTGTTTATTTTGTTTGTTGGTGGGTTTTTGCTTTCTTTAAATAATTTAAATATTTCTTCAATGCTTTATTTTATTGTAACCTTTGGCTTTTTAGCTAAATAGCTTTTTTTGTGGGTCAATTAGGGTTTTCAATATGCATCTTTAATATAGTCTATATAAAGTATGTAGTCATGCACAATATAAGATCATTTGAGCCTTCTAGTTTCTTTTCTTATTCCTTATCCTTTATCAACTTATTATAAATCCATAATAATTGTTACTGTTTTTACTTGAAATAATAAACTTTCTGTTAAAGAATTTTTTGTTGTTGTCTTGTTTTTTCGAAACAGGTTTTCTCTGTGTTAACAACCCTGGCTGTCCTGCACTTACTTTGTAGACCAGGCTGGCTTCGAACAAAACAGAAGAGACAATGAGATGGTAGATTTAAACTCAGCTTTAATCAATAATAGTATTAAATGTAAATGGTATAAATTGTACAATTAAAGGCAGATATTGCCAGACCAGGTTAAAAAAATGCAAAACATAACTACATGCTGTTACAACAATCCTTTGAAATATAAAAACACAGTTATTTAAAGACTGCCAAAGGTAATTGTACAAGCACTAAGCTGAAACAAACTGAAGTGGCCATTTAGAATAAAATAAAGGAGATTGTAGAACAATACTCATAGTGGAGAGAGAAAAGACCAGAGAGGTAGTTCAATTTCTTTTTATGATGTGAAGGCACAATGAGAATTTAGGAGTCTAGAAGAGGGTGCTCAATGCTAGTACTCCATGTCAAGAGCCCAAAGATTAGAAAATGGCTCTCATTAGATAGTCACCATTCTAGTATCTTGCTTATATCATCTCAGCTTCCAGAACTATGGAGAATAAACCATTGTTGCGTATAAACCATGCATTATGTGTTTATTAGAGATCTTAAAATTTAGATAAGGCATATATTAAAAAATGTATAGTTAACAAATGTAAAAATTAGACAAATTTTTACTAAGATTGTGAGAAGCCAACACTACTCTTATTTTGGAGTTCCTACTCAAATCACTAAGGCAAGGAAAAAAATTTTTTTTAGAGACAGGGTTTCTCTGTGTTATTTTGCCTGTCCTGGGCTTGCTTTGTAGACCAGGCTGGCCTTGAACTCACAGCGATCCACCTGCCTCTGGCTCCCAAGTGTTGAATAAAGGCGTGCGCCACCACGCCTGGCTGTGTTGTACAATAAAAAGTACAACTATCTGTATCCATACAGTGCATGATCAGTTTGAAAATTCATAAGGAATGTATAGAGGAACTAAAAGATAAATTTAGTCCTAGCACTTGGGAGGCAGAGGCAGGTGGATCACTGTGAGTTTGAGGCCAGCCTGGTCTACAAAATGAGCCCAGGATAGCCAAGGCTAAACAGAGAAACTCTGTCTTGAAAAACAAACAAAAACAAAAACAAAAAACAAAACAAAACAAAACCAGAAAAGATAAATTTAGGATGGTCACAAAATAAAAGATAAATTAAAATTAATATTTTCACATGCTATCAAATAAAAATGGGGAATTAAAATGATTAAAAAGTTAATGTATTTATAATTATATTTAAGTCATGATTTTTTTGGTTTGTGCTTTGCTTTTTGTTTGGTTGGTTTTTGGTTTTTCAAGACAGGGTTTCTCTGTGTATCCTTGGCTGTCCTGGACTCATCCTTAGACCGTGCTGGCATCGAACTCACAGAGGTCTGCCTGCCTCTGCCTCCCAAATGCTAGAATTAAAGGTGTATGCTACCACTGCCTGGCAAATCATGATATTCTTATTGACAAGTCAAATATGTGTGAAACTGAGACAATAAGACCACAACATAAGTAAATAAATTATTACAGCTTCTTAAGATGGAAAATGTCAAATGATTAAGATACCACTTTTCCTCCGGTTCATCTATAGCTGTAGTGCAGTTTCAGTCACTGTAACAGCATAGACTTTGTAGAGACTGGCAAGCTAGTTTTAAATTTATATCAAAGTACAAGGGACCTAGAATAGCCAAAATGTTTCTTTCTTTCTATTTTTAATGTGAGCAAGATTAGACAACTTTATATAATTTTATGATTTAGTGAGTTGTGTGGTTTGGGGATAAGGAAAGACATACATTTTGCTGGAACAAAGTACAGAGTCCTGGAACAGACATGGTCAGTTGATGTTTTGTAAAAATGCCAAGGCAATTCAAGAGAGAAAAGTTAGTCTCTTCAACAAATGTTGGGATAATTGGATGCTCATGTGGAGAAAAATTAACCTTGATCTTTTCTTTATTCCATATACAGTAAGTAATCCAAGTGAATAAAGAAACCCAAATGTAAAACCTAAAATTATAACATGAGAAGAAACCAAGAGAAAATCTTTACAATATGGCAGGCGATGGTTTCTTAGGACACAAAAACCATGAAGACTTCAAAGGAAAAAGTAATAAGTTGGGTTTCATAAACATTAAAATTTCTGTTCCCCTTAAATACTTCTAAAAATGATGAGGCCAGGCATAGTGGAGACCAAAGCACTAAGGAACCCTCTACAAAGGTCTTTTAGATAGAATGAAGAATTTGTGCAGTTCAGCCCAGTTACTACCAATTCAATAAACAGAGGCTCAGAAGCCGACAGGTATGCAAATGCAACAGGTGCCGGGAGCATGCTGAGCCTCAGAGCGATTTTTTCTTTATCCTCCTGTTCTAGTTGAAGATTTTTCCCCCTCAAGTCATCCTGTGTTTTTAATTTATCCTATGGTACCTCGCAAAGATCCCGTAGGAGCAAAGGAATATAAAATTGATCATTGTGCTATAGAAATGGACCCTTCTTCAGAGTAAAGAGTACTTTGTTTTTGTTGTTTTCCCAACACAACAGTTGGGGGAAAGACACGATGAAACTTAGAGTCCCCTGCATGATTCAGGAAGGATGACGTCAGATGCTGAGGAAGAATCTGAGAATGAGAACTGTTGTAGATTGCTGATGAGACTGTGCAGTGGAACACATTTGGAGAGCACAGTGGCCTTCCGTTCCAAAGCTAAACGTAAGTTTATTGTGCGTTCAAGTGGGCAACTCTAGTTATGTGTCTTTACTGAAAACAAAAGTCACCTATCCACACAAAGCGTTCCGATACTAGTATCCATAACAACTTTGTCATGATGTCCTAAACCAGGGTGCAATCAACCGGTTAACAGATAAACTGTAGTGCATCCACACAATGGAATTCTAATCAACAATGCAAAGTAATAAATTACTGAAGTATTCAACTCTGTGGAAGAACCTAACAGCATTCCAAGACACACTGAGAATACATTCCATAATCACTCCGTTCTTCCTGGCAGAAGGAATGACAGTGGTTCTAAATGCTGAGGTGGCCATAGACGGTGTGGCAGAGGTGACCTAGATCGGAAAGGACTTAATTAAACTTAAGGTAATGGAAATATATCTTAACTGTGTCAAAGGTTGTAGAAGTGTCTGACATTTGTTAAAAATCCTTCACATTTTATGATTTAAGTGGGTTCATTTACTTGTCTACAAAGTTTTCTTCAGTAATGCGGGTTTAGACTGAAAGGACCTGACCTAGACTGAAAGGAATTAATTGTAATCTGTGCAGGTAACAAGGCAGATGCATGGAATTTGGTGCCATCCTTCACCCTCAGCTCCTCTTTTCTTCCAGAATCAACATTTTTCTTAGATGAGGGCAAGACGGTGCTAAGACTGTGTGCATAGCCCCGGTGTGTACAAGGCTCACTGTAAGTGCTCAGGTGGATTAACACATTTCAAATGACGCTGGATGACCATTAGCTCTACTTGTTCCTTTGGTAATTGTACCTTGGTTTTGGCTTTAATGGTGAACCCTCCAAGATTGCTCCCATGGTAGAGCAGTTGTCACTTTGGGAATCCATCATGAATATCAAACATCTCCAGAAACCGTCTACCTAGTGAAGAAAACTACAAAACAATGTAGGCTTCTGACTATCTATTAAGATAACAAAAACATTTGACTACTTCTTAGGTCAAATAACCTCACCCCATGTCTGAGGCCTCTTGTGTTTTTCTATTACACTCAGCTCCATTCCTACTGTGAACTACACGGACTCTATGTCATGTAGACTGGCTAAACCGTACCTGACTCTAAAGACCTTCCACACGACAAGTCCTTCTAGAAGAGTCTTTCTGTCTGCTCCTTTGCTGCGTTTCCTCATTCCCTGTGCTTCTCTGTGTTCCCAAATGCCCTACCTACGCAAGCATCGGTCAATGTATTTATTTAACAATGAGCGATTTCCTTCTTATCTATATTCATTCATGTTGTCGTTTCCACGTCCAGAGTGTTGGTTGTCACTTACTGCACATCATTTCACATTTGTCAAATAAGCACAGCCACGAATCATATGGCGCACAGTTTATGAAAATGAACTCCTTCCCACTCTCTCGCTTCAGATCCGTCTGCATCCATCCGCACTCAACACTTCTCCCAGTTACAGCCTCAAAGAATGGGTGTAGCGGATGAAATGCATGTTTCACAGAGGCTGCCTCCATCGTTTCTTTGTTCTGGTTTTGGGTCTGCTAACTTTGAGAACTTGGACTATCGGCTTTCAGCCCCCTCAGCTTCTCTTTCCCAATCTAAACAACATCTGAGCACTTACCACACGAAGTCATTTTGATAACTGAATGCTGCAGCCTCTAGATCAAGAGCAGTTGCTTGCATGAGTAGCAAGTCTTGTTTCCAAAGCAGGACACAATTACTCAGAGATGCTCAAATCCAAAGAGCACGAAGGTACCATTTCATGAGACAGGTAGATGATCTTGGAAAAATAGAGTTGGGTTGTGGTATGGAGGGGGTCAAAATGATTCCCCTTCCTTTTTCTTCTGTCTGGGGATGTCTATCCAAATCAATTTGTTGGTTTCACCCTGCTGACATCTGTCTTGTCAATGTGAGTCCTAGGCTGCTTGGGTACAAGATCAGCAAAACGTTAGCCTCCTGCCTAGGAATAGCTAATAATAAGTGTGCATCAGGAAGGGGACTGGAGGGTGAGTGAAAGCAGTTCCACCGTGTCATCTGGAAGTACTTGGGCTAACTAAATGGCGAGGCTTGAGCAAGAGCTACCTGTGGGCTCAGTGACAGATGCCAAGCTTCCTACCATGGAAACAGCAGCAAAGGAAACAAAAGTGACTATCTGAGTCCTTGTTTCATTAAAAGGGGGAAAGGTGCAAGCAAGCATTTAGGATGTAAGTACCACACTAGAAATGCAGGTGCCATTGCTTGGATAGGGGCTGATTGTGGCTCCCCAAGGCTCATGTGTTGGAAGTCTGGCTTCAGGTGAGGTGATCTGAGACATGTTGGGACCACATAAGAGGCCTTAGGTCATGATGCTTCTCACAGGACCCTGACTAGTTCCTGTCACAGTATTTGTAAGAGGTGGCGTCCGGTCTCACCACGTGGATTCTGTATACAATCTTGCCATTTCGCTGTGTTGTACCACAAGGCCCTGACAAATGGTCAAAACATATGAGGGCACTTGATCTTAACACTTTAGACCACTGATTCTCAACCTTCCTGGTGCTGTGACCTTTTAATTCAGTTCCTCATGTTGTGGTGACCCACAACCATAAAATTATTTTGTTGCTACTTTGTAACTGAAATTTTGCTACTGGGATGACTCTTAATGTAAGCATTGTTTCCCAATGGCCTTATGTGACCCACCCTGCAAAAGGTCATTTGACTCCCTCAAAGGAGTCAAGACACACAGGTTGAGAACCACTACTTTAGACCCTCAAACTGTGAGCAAAATAAATCCATTCTTTACAACAACCCAGCCTCCAGCATTTTATGATAGCAACAGAAAATGAGCTAAGGCACTGTACAGTAATTTTTAAAAATCTGTTGAAATAATTGTTCATTATCTTCTTAATCCTCATGTTCACTCTGTGGGGTAGAGTGAGGAAGGTGCTACTACCCTGCTATATAACTAAGAAAAAAGTATTATTGCCTACAAATGTTACACAAATCTATTAACAGTTAAGAAGTTGAGGGTGTGGGACTTGAACTCTAGGCTTTAATTCCAAGTCTTCTTCGGAAGGCCAAGACTGTTTCTATCTTCCATACCTATGCTTATGTTGTTTTTTTACACCTGAAACTACTTTATAGATAAGAATAGCTTTGTAGCACTTTACATAGAAAGAAAATAATGAACCTGGTGAAGGCAAACAGAGACTTAAAGCAAGGATAATGAAGATGAGATTTATTCTAGTTAGGGTTACCACTGCTGCAATAAAACACTATGACCAAAAGCAGCATAGGGAACAAAGGGTTTATTTGGCTTCTGCTTCCATGTCACTGTTCATCATCAAAGGAAGTCAGGACAGGAACTCAAGCAGGGCCGGAATCTGGAGGCAGGAGCTGATGCAGAGGCCTTGGAGGGGTGCTGCTCACTGGCTTGCTCCTCGTGGCTTGCTCAACCTGATTTCTTACAGAATCCAGGACCACCACCAGTCAGGAATGACACAACGCATAGTGGGTGGCTGTCCTACCTCAGTCACTAATTATGAAAAATGCCCAACAGTCTTGCTTGCAGCCAGATCTTTTTTTTTTTTTTTTTTTTTTAGTTTTTTATTAATTTATTCTTGTTACATCTCAATGGTTATCCCATCCCTTGTATCCTCCCATTCTTCCCTCCCTGCCATTTTCCCCTTATTCCCCTCCCCTATGACTATTCCTGGGGGGGATTTCCTCCCCCTGTATATGCTCATAGGATATCAAGTCTCTTCTTGGTAACCTGCTATCCTTCCTCTGAGTGCCACCAGGTCTCCCCCTCCAGGGGACATGGACAAATATGAGGCACCAGAGTACGTGTGAAAGTCATACCCCACTCTCCACTCAACTGTAGAGAATGTTCTGCACATTGGCTAGATCTGGGTAGGGGTTTAAAGTTTACTGCCTGTATTGTCCTTGCCTGGTGCCTTAGTTTGAGTGGGACCCCTGGGCCCAAATCTGCCTATCATATTGTTCTACTTGTAGGTTTCTAGGACCCTCTGGATTCTTCTACTTTGCTATTCTCCCATGCTTCTCTCATCTAGAGTCCCAATAGGATGCCCTCCCCTCTGTCCCAGTTTCCTGGTAAGTGAAGGCTTTCGTGGGACATGCCCCTTGGGCTAGTATGCAGATATAAGTGAGTATATACCATTTGAGTCTTTCTGCTTCTGGGTTAACTCACTCATTATGATCATTTCTAGCTCAATCCATTTGTCCACAAATTTCGGGAATTCCTTGTTTTTAATAGCTGAGTAGTATTCCATAGTGTATATGTACCACAGTTTCTTTATCCATTGTTCTACTGAGGGACACTTAGGCTGTTTCCATGTTCTGGCTATTATGAATAAGGCTTGCAGCCAGATCTTATGGAGACAATTTTTGAACTGAGGTTCTCTCTTCTCAGATGACTCTACCTTGTTGACATAAAAACTAATGGGCACAAGATACAACTGCTGATAGGAGATTGGGCTCTGAGTCCCTTCTGAATTTGTAGTTAGGAATCATTAACCTGAAAGTGTGGGGGGCCATGTTAAATTCAGCCATGCTAAAAATCCTGTACTTAGGCTGCATGCTCTGGCCTTCAAGTTGTTGACCTTTGCTGGAGGAGGTTTTATGTTTAGGCTATCTTCAGATTGTTTACCTTTGAAAGAATTAAGGAAATTCTTACAGAGAACTACTCAGAAGATTGCCTGGGTGCTAGGGGAAGCGAGATTGTAATAGAGCTTGTTGTGTCCTTGCTATATAACCCATGCTCATTTGCAATGAAGTAAGCCTTGACCAGGAATTTCTAGACTTGGCTTCATATTTCTTGCGTCTCTTTCCCCCTCTTTCAATCCCCACTCCCTCTTCCAGGGAACCATGTTTGACTTGTCTTGCAGTCCGGGACATGAAAGTGGCATGCGTTATTTGAATGTGGGAGCCAGGCTGGGATAGGAGAAGGTAGATTAAAAACTCTGACCCAGAGGAGACCTTAAAATTCACAGAATGTCAACGCATCACAGCCAGAGGGGCCTAATGTTAGCTCTCTGCCCCATGGCAAAAGCCCCTCCTCACCTCTCCCTCCCTCCATGCCAAACAGGGAGGCGCAACAACTGGAAAAAGAATAACTTCCAAGTCTCTTCTGGCTCTGAGAATCCAGAACATGGTACCTAGTGGCCTCTAGTGTAGACCAGGCCAGGCTGGCTTTGAGGGGGAACTCTTTTTCTGCTTTTTCAAGACAGGGGTTCTCTTTGTAGCCTTGGCTGTCCTGGACTCATTTCGTAGACCAGGCTGGCCTCGAACTCACAGAGATCCACCTGCCTCTGCTTCTCAGAGTCCTGGGATTATAGGCATGCACCACCATGCCCCATGTGGGAGGGATTCCTGTAGAGACGCATTAGACTAGAGTTGCTTCTGACACTGGGGATCTCAGGTAATGGACCTGCAGGCTAGGTAGGTGTCTTTGCTTGTTTGTTTTTTCTGAAACAGGGTTTCTCTGTGTAGCTGGCTGTCCTGGAACTCACTCTGTAGACCAAGCTGGCCTCAAACTCACAGAGATCCACTTGCCTCTGCCTCCCTAGTGCTGAGATTAAAGTCATTGTCTTAACAGGATTCCAGCCAACATGCAGAAAGGAAAACAATTTGGCTCAAAATTTAACCAGTGAAAGCATTATGAATCATATCAACATGTGAACAATGGGCCAAACCAGTTGTTTCTGCTCTTTGGAGGCAAGGTGTGATGAGTGGAGTGTGAGCTGACTCCACTCCAGTGTAGCCTGGTTTGCAATTGAAACTCTGCTCCTGTCCCTGTCTGTGAGAGGATTTGGCATGCTAGTCTCTTCCTGCTCCTCTTAATTTGTCTACAATTTGGGAGATATTCACGTCCCCACTCAGAGAAATGCATGAAACGGTAGCTGCACAATGTCCTGCCTCCTTCCCAGAGAGTAACAGAATATTTAATTATTGAAGATCAAACTCTTATACAGCATAGGGATATATAAAAAATGTCATTAAACCTGTATCTGACTGTTCACAGCTTTAAAAAGTAAAGAGTTCAGTGAAGGCCAAAGGCCATTTTTCATCCATCGTTTAGTGTAATTTGAAACAAACCCTAGGAATCTGCGGGTTGCTAATCTGGCTCAAGGGGTCACCTTGCTCAAACCCAAGCTGGTTGTTCTTCCCAGTCCCTCATCTCAGGGTTTCCTCTGTTCTCTGGGAGCTCCTGCCTGCCCCCCTTCACACCCCTGTCAGCATGACTGATGAATTCAACATTCCCATCTCTGTAGCTGACAGCTTAGCAAGCTGACTCCAATCTGCAGGACCCCCTGATTGCCTGGCCCAGGCTTCCCCAATCAGAGGCCAAAGCTGCTGTGGACAGACAGACAGGTCTGCAGAGGCTGGGAAGCAAGAACTCCCTGGTGCCTCTGCCAAGGGTCCATCTGAGGAGGCTGCCACTCACCTTGTCAGGCTGTGTGTGGGATTCATCAAGAGCCAGCCTGTCTTTGCTGCACTCTCATCAGTGTGCCAGGAAGGATCTTGCCTTTAAACCTGGCTGCTCTAGAGATGCTGGAGTCCTATGGGTTCATGACTCATCACCATGACAACCCGGTGTTCCAGAAGCATTTAGGGTCTGAGTCAGGGGAGCGAGAAGGTAACTTGGGTGCCAGAATGGGACAGAAGTTCACTGGTTTATTGGTTCATTCTACAAATATTTATTCAGGCTGCAGCTTAGCTGTGGAGAAGAACTGAAGAGAGGTTCTTGGGGGCGAGAGGGTGCAGGAGAGGGGTGAGGGAGGGGAAGAGGAGGGGCGAGGGGGGGGACAGTGAGAGTCATTGCTCTAGTGCTGCCACTTGGGATCCAGGAATCCCACGTCACAGTCTGTTCACATCCGACTGTTGAATGAGTCAGGCACCCCTCATGCATCTCTGGGCTGACTAGTGTAGGTAAGCCTACTGATTTTCTAAGGTAACCTAAATGGTTCTAAAACCCACTTGGTATCAAACCCCATAATATTAATCATTTCTGCTGCACTTTCTCTTTCATACTTTTTAATTTATATGTCACCCTATTTTAAAAAAAAAAACCCACTATTGGTAGGACAAACAGAAGACACAGCTGTTTATGGACGCTCTTTGAATAATGTAAAGCTCTCTGCTGTAAGAGAACAGCATTGTTCCTGGGTCTCTGGGTCTGCAGCGGGTTACTGTTCAGTGGACAATGGAGCGTTTGGTGACTGACCTCTCCTCCAAGTTCAGGAAGCCTCTCAGGTTTCAGCCATCTAGGCAGCCTGGGAGCCAGGCGACTGGGAACTGATTCCTTATGTGTTTTTCCTGGGCTGAGGCTCCGGAGCGTGGCCCGAGACTCTCGTGCTAAGATGGGGTCAACCTGGGCACTGCCTCAGAGCTTTAATCTAAGCAGCCACTGGAACGGGCTCCATCCAGCCTGGAAAAAAAAAATGTTTCTTTCTTATATTTACATGAAGATAAACCTCCCTTCCAAAGGTCCCCCACTGAACGAGGAGGAAAGCCTCCTTCTCAGGAGCATTTCTCTTGCACGGCTTTTACCTACTGGCTATAGAGCTTGAGAGATTCAGCCCCAGGAACCAGGGGAATGAACTGTGAAGAGACAGGATGAAGCAGTAAAAAGTGTATTGAGAAGGGAGTCTAAAATCTGGGTCAGAGTCCCGCCTACTCAGTGAATCCCCCGGAAGCTTGGGCGCGCCTCTTAACATCTCCGTCTTCATTTCTCCAACTATAAAATTGAGGTGGTGACGCCTCTTCATATTTGTAGAGTTGCTGTATGGATCCAGTAGGACACTTGGATTCAGTTAGTACCAGCCAGAAACCCGAGATACAGGGATGGACGACATGGAAGACTGGCGTATAAAGCTTTGGGTCCTAGTGGGAGAGATAGACTTCTCCCAACCTGGACAGAGAGAACTGCTTAAAGAAAAATCACTAGAAAGGGATCCGGGGTGCTGCTAGGGCATGGGGATGCAAGTGTCACCTCCAGTGACTTGAAGAGTGAGTCGTAAGAGAAACCAGTGAAGAGCAAGAAAAGGTGAAAGGTACTCTTGCTGAGTAAAGCAGTGTTGGTGACGTTCCAAGAGAGCTTGGCACAAACTACGGATGGAGAGTCATCAGTGGGTAGGAGACCACATGCCTTTGTTTGCCACGCATAGTCTCTGTGTAAGTCCTGAATATTCATTAAGAAAGCTTTCGTGGGGCCTACAGAGATGGCTCTGTGGTTAAGAGCACTTGCTACTCTTGCCGAAGACCCAGGTTCGGTCCCCAGCACCCAGGTGACATCTCATAACCATCTGTAACTCCAGTTCCAGGCCATCCAACACCCTCTCTGGTCTCCCAGGAAACGAGGCACACTTGTGGTGCACATGCACACACGAATGCAAAGCATTCACATAGCCACAATAAAAACAAATGACTCTTCGGTTCATTTGAAGAGAGAGCTTTTGTGGACTTGTTGAAGTGTCACCAGGAGAGCAATTCTACTGTTGTCTCATTTGTGTGGCTGATGTATTTAAGCTAAGAGGAGCGCTACACTGAACGAAGGGTTGGGATAATTTCTGGGTTTGTAGATCAGATAAAGGCACTTGGATTTTTTTGTGTGTGTTTGTTTGTTTTTTTTTTCTCTTCAAAAGTCCAAGAGCAGTAGGTACCAATTAAAGAGGCAAATCAATGATAATACTACTAGTTAACATTGTGTTTAAGATTTCTATGTGCTTGAATTACATGAATACTTTAAAGTGGTAGGTACTGCCATGGTCTCATTTTATATATGAGAGATGAAGGGGCTTCCAGGAATACATAGCTAGTGGTGGAGGGCTAAATTAAGGTCAGGCCTCATTCCAAAGACTGGGGACTTAACCATTCTGACAATGCCAGTGTGAAACTCTTCTCTTCTGAATGGATCCTCTTCAAGAGCTGTTGCTTTTCTGAACACTTAGCTGACTTTGGTACATGCTTTTTGAGGCAACTGATGCCGCCTGACGCCTTCCCAGTGGCATCTCCTTGATTTCCTCCATGGAACAACAGGGCTGGGTATTTGAAGGAACACAAACACCAGAGCATAGTTAGTCCTCATGGCCTTGGGATTCCACCAACTTTGATCTGAACTAAGCCACTTTCCCTCCCAATTTCCAGCTCTCAGCAGAAAAGGACTTGTCCTTGACCAGGGTGTGTCTAAAACCACCCCAGATAGGAAAGGCCTATGAGCTAGAAAACAGCCATAAGGATAACAGTGACAGAACACATGGCTAGGGTATAGCTCAGGGGAGCTGGTTCTTAGCATACAAAGGACCTGGGTTCCAGCCTCAGCACCAAAGACAAATAAAGGTTCTTTTCCAAAGTACTCTGTTAAGTGATTGAATGAGCGTTTCCACTTATCTTTAATGTTAGCCCACAAGTTATCACTATTCAACAAGAGTATAAGTGACGTCTAGAGGATTAAATAGCTTGTCCTACATCACAGAGCTAGAACTCAGTGCTAGCCTAGTAGACCTCAGATTAACACCGTACAGTGTGTGATCCATCAAAAGAGGAGGCTCTGCAACATCTCACCTAAGGTCTTAAGAGGACAGAATAGGAAGAAGATGTTTAGCAATAGAAGTGGCAGGTGGACCTCAGGGCCAGGCTCATCCAGGCCTTGAAAGGGACATGAGGTTTCCAGAAAAGTCCAGAGATGATGCTAGCATCTGTTAGGCCATAAAAGGCAACTTTTGCTTGTAAAACAGCCTTTTCTGTGAATAGTGGAAAAAATGTGAATATACTCCCCCTGCTTGATTTTTTTTTTCTTTCTGGTGAGCTCTTGAGTGAATTAACTTAAGGGAAATTTAACACTGTCTTATGCTTTTCCTCACAAATCAGTCAATGAACATTGAACAGGCAAGAATCATCTGTCATGAAGCCTGCATTAGGAATTAACCACCTAACAGCCACTATTTTATATTCTGTATGCCATGTTTCTCCGATAAACTTCACTTGAACACAGGTTTCTCTGAATATAGAGCTTGTGCTATTTACTTACTAGCAAGGTTAGCTCCACCGTCAAGCCCTCCCCTTTCCTATGCAGGTAGACAATATTGTTTGTTCATTATACAATTTTGTTACACAATTACAATAGGTAATTGTGGAAGGGTGTTGCCAGAGAGAGAAAAGTTGGGCTTAGTGACCTCCGGGACCATATGTTGATGCTGTCGTTTATCACTCTGGGCCTCAGTTTCCACACTTATAAAATGGGAACGAACACTAGCACTAGCGCCCATGTTTCCTGACTGCCCTGAAGATTTTATGCTGCCTGCCCAGTGTGCTGCCTGGCAAGCAGTAAGCCATCAACCAAAAGAAAGATGATCAACTGAGTCTAAACAAGCTGGTTTCCGTTATGCTAACCAAGGAAGATGCTGCAGTGAGCCCCTCAGCTCAGTTGTCTGGTAGTTTCCTATCCTCTGGTCCTTGAAAGGAGGATTTCATATAAAATGGGTGATAATGATTGTTGAAGAAAACAGCCACAGCACCAAAAATGTGTGCATGGTGGTAGTGAGAAGACAGTCTCTCGCCTTCCAGCATTCCTGGGTTCTGCAGTTACAGCCCAAGGGGGCATGCCTTTCTGAGCAATGACTGTTGGAGACTGGTGGCTCTTGGCCACAGTTATATTTACCTAGCTGTGGGTCTGATGAAGAACCCAAGTCAGACTGCAGCATCCAATGGTGCTCAGTCTGTTTTAGTGTAGTATTTTAACACCACCAAACTACAGGAGATTTTGTCACAAAAGGAAAGCTCCTATATGTTTATGTTCTCCCACACACCCAATACTTTGTACAGCCATTTTCATCAACCAAGATTAATATCTTGGGTTTACAGTGTTCCTCTCCATTTCTGATTGGACACTTTGTACTTTGCCTCAAATTCTTAGCTCCAATACTAGTAAACCTTTTGTGCTCCTTCGAAGTTAATCTTTGCTTTCTACTTGGACTCCTCTACACTTTGCAATTAGTGTTGACGTCACAATCGTCTTATTCTATCTGTTTTCTACTAGACTGAACTCTGTATTACAAACTCTGCTTCTTTTGTTCTTTAGAGAACGCCTCGAACCTACAGCAAGTACTGGAACCGTTACTGCTCATTAACAACTTTGAATGAAAGGATGAGTGAAAAGAAAGGCTCTTCACAAGGTGAACTGCTGTACATAGAGAGCCTTGCAGATAGTAGCAGGAGTTTTTCTCACCCCATCATGTCCACTTGAACTTTCTGAGCATATGTGCTAGCTTGCTTCTCTTTGTATTTGGCTTGATTTGTCACGGAACACAGTAGGGACTCGGCAGATACTGGTGGAATGAACTAATAAGTATTCAGCCTTCACTGTGTTGCCTGCAGCAAAGCATGGTTGTGTTAGATTTCGTATTTGCACAGTCACTGTAGCCTGACCTCCTATCTCGTGGCAGGCCCTGAGCCTGGACCAGTCACCGACAAAGTCTGTGTGAAGACTACAAGAACAGTAGAGCAGACACAGGGATGCTAATAGAAGGTACAAAGTGGGGTGCCTGATCCTGAAGTGGTACGGAGACGTCTAGGAAGTAACCAGGATTCTTTTGTAGGAAGAAAAAGATTCCTAGGAGATGACGCAAGTGGAGCTATGTAAAGTCTAGGTGTTACCCACTCTGCCCTGCAGCCAATGCATCCTTACCACGTTGGAGTCATTCTTCTGTAGATCAACTATTAGAGGGTATACTGTTTTTGACAGGGCCATGGAGAATCCGGATTATTGGCCAAACACTGTTTTAGATGTGCTTCTGTGAGTGGTTCTGGTTAAGAGTAATAGTTAATATCTGAACTGATAGACTGAGCAAAATGGGTGGGCCTTGGCCAGTGGGTAAAGAACAGAATAGAACAGAGGAAGGGCATTGGCTCAGGGTATCTGTTGCTGTGAGAAAACACCACGACCTAACGCAACCTGGGGAGGAAAGGGTTTATTTTATGCTATAGTTTATAGTCCGTCATCCTACGAGTTAGGGCAAGGACGGACAGAGGTCACAGAGGAATGCTGCTTACTGGCTTGCTCCCCCTTGTTTACTCAGTTTGATTTTTCTATACACTCCAGGATTACCAGCACAGAGGTGGCACCACCCACAGTGATCTGGGCCCTTCCAAGGAAATCATCAAGTAAGAAAATGCACCATAGGCTTGCCCATGGGTTAATCTGGTGAGGGCATTTTTCTCATGCGAGCTTCCCTCTTCCCAGTGACTCTTTGTGGTTTTTGTTGTTGTTTGTTTATTTTGCTAGGGGGGGGGCATTGAGACAAGTTTGTCTGTGTGATAGCCTTGGCTGTCCTAGACGTGCTTTGTAGACCAGGCTGGCCTTGAACTCACATCGATCTGCCTGCCTCTGCGTCCTGAGTGCTGGGATCAAAGGCACGCACCACCATGCCCGGCTGACTCTTAAATCTTTGATTTGACAGAACACAAGCCAGCATGGGCATCCATCCTCCTGCCTGGCTGCTGGAAAAGGCCGCCCTCCCTTTTGGCTTTCCAGGCTTAAAGGAAAAAGTTGGCTTTTCTTAGGTCTTAAGTTGCCATTCAGACTGTGACTGACAGCACAGACTCTCCGGATCCTCTTCTCCTCAGACTAAACGGGAACCATGGGTTTCCTAAAGCTCCAGCTGGCTGACTCCGGAGTGTGGGACTTGGCAGCCTCCATAACCACATGAGCCCATTGCTTATAGTAAGTCCTCCCTCTGTATCCTGCCATTATCCATCTCTATATCTATCATACCTACCATATCTATCTATCTATCTATCTATCTATCTATCTATCTATTTATCTATCATCTATCTCCCTTCCTATCATGTACTTATGTATCATCTGTCTTCTTCCTATGGGCTCTGTTTCTTTGGGAAAGCCTAATGAAGAAGACTTTGAACACAGACTCTTTCCTGAGCTGAACGCCACAGAAGCTGGGCTGGGTGATCCGCACCTACCACCTCTCCCACTGCAGCCCTCTGGAGTGAGGGTGGATATCATTTTTAGGTTATGGCTGAGAATACTGAAACTCAGAGTTGTGAAGCAGCGTCCCCAAGTGAAGGCAATCAGCAAGGGACCAAGTCAGATTGAAACCTCATTGCTCCTAACTCCACCACCAAAGTCACTTCTCCCCTACCTAGCCACAACCTTCTCTGCCTATATAATTTCTCTATTACACAGTACATTTTTGTGGAGAGAAAAAGTTGTATAATAATAATAATAATAACAACAACAGTAATAATAATAATAATAATAATAATAATAATAATAATAATAATAATTTCTACCTGCTTAGTTTTAGGTTTTGTGCCTAACTCAGTATCTAGTGCATGAAAGTGAGCAAGGGGGTAGGTGGTGGTAAACTTAGATTATTGCATGATCTGTCTGCAGTGTGAGATTTCCCCTCAGGAAGGACTTTGGAGGCCACCTAACTTTATTTGGCCTTACGTGAAGTCCTGATCTCCTGATTACCTGTGCTGTTGCTAGTTACGATATGGCTACAAAAGCCCACAGGAACTGTGAAACAACTTGAGGGTTGGCTCCTCAGCTTGGGGAGCACACCTTCTCAGGAAACATGCCCTTTCAGCATGTCACCTTTCCACAGGTACCCAGTGCAGCCAGATCTGCACTCAGGCCAGAGCAGGGAGGAAGAAAGATGTGAGCTGAGGAAGACAAGGGACACCCTGACAGGCTCTGGGCCTCTGCTAGTTGGACTCTGCCTATAAATAGAAGGCATATGAAGCAGAATGTCTTTTTAATATGCACATGGAATTCATTTATTTAATGAAGAATTTTCCTGGAACAGAGAGCCTGCCATCAGGGCTGAGCTATTTTGAGTAGGATGTGAAGGGAAAAACTCAGGAGAATTATTTGCTCTTTGGATTTATGCATTTAAAATAGGCTGCAATAAAAAGTAAAAGTATAAGAGTAGAAATAAGGTCTGTGCTTGCCAAGGATTGGGGGTAGGGCCAGGAGATTGCCTGGAGAGAGGTATGATGGGACTTCTGGTTATCATAGGGACATTTATCTCTAGTGTAGTACTTATTTACACTGCTGTGTATGTTTGCCAAAATGTAAGCAACTATTTACCCTAAATAAATGACTCCCACTTTGTAAATGACACTTTAAGAACAATTATACATGCACACTACTAATTTGGGGGGACAGGCAGGAACAGGGAACGGATGCTGTCCAACGCCTGCTTCGGGTGAGGTTCTCAGGGCTCCCTTTGTACTTGGCCTTAGTTAACACGCGCAAAGCACACTGCACCAGAGGTCACAGGTTATTTTCTGAAGTTCACAGGCAAAAAAACACCTGCAGTCCTAAAAGTCTGAGTTCATTTCCCAAGGTCACACATTAGCTCCCCCTGGACTTCATGAGGAGGTTTCGGAATTCCAAAATGGCTTCCCTCCACCTACGTGGAGATTCAGGGACAGGGAAGCTGGCATGAAGTCTCAGAGGCAAGTCATTCGTCAATAAAACACTGTTGACCACATCCATGCCTTCTCTCCAAAAATGTCCCTCCATTCTGTATTCCTTGGCCATTTCAGACTGCATCTGGGAAAAGGTCTTAGTAAGGTGCTAATGGTCCTCAACAGCTTCATTTAACCCCCCTGGACCTCCCCCTTTATCAAGTGTGCTTGGCAGTGAGGATGCTTCAAGGGTGGGTTGTGCTCTCTAGGACCTGCCGTCTTCCTGCATCCTTTTCCCACGGCTGATGCTATTAATCAATCAAGGTGCTTTGTGAACCCTGGCTTGACCTCACAGTCTTTCATAACACAGCCTTCTGGGCAGAGTAATTACAAACAGATTTGAGCTGGCACAAGGATCACAAGCCCAATGGCTAGACTGCCTGTGATGCTAGCCCTGACCCAGGTGCATTTATAAAGTGAAGCTGAAGTCGCATCCTTTCTACATATTGGACCTGGAACTCTGGGAAGAGTTCATGTCTGGACAAAAAGGCAAAAGTAGAAACAACGTGGATTTGACAGTTGCAGCTGGGTATGGATCCAGTTCTTGTGTCTTCCATCTTACTCCCAACACCCATTTTTCTCTGTTCGTCGAGTGGGATGATAACAATAGCCGTCTAAGGGTGTTGAGGTGCATCCAAAATCCAACGATGTGTCATGCAGGAAACAGAGGCTCACTATGTCCCAGGCTCTGTGCCACAAACTTTTATAGCCATTTATTTTGTCCAATCCTACAAGAAATGTGCACAAGAAACTTTCAAATATGCACAGCACAGAAAACGGTCAATTTTGTTCAAGTCACACAGTAAAAGGTAAAGCTGAAAATTAAACTCCGACGTGACTCAAGCTCATGGCTTCAATCTCAAGCCATGTGGCTTTTTGTTCCAGGCATGGCACAAGAGCCCTTGGGATAGTGAATCCTTTATCACAAGGCTGAGAGGACTGGCAAGGCCTCAGGCCAGGAAAGAGCTCACACATGAGCCTGGTGTAGACACTGAATGATGTGAGGAACTGTGCTGTGTAGTTTTATGTCAAATTGACACAAGCTAAAATCATCTGAGAGGACAGAACCTCAATTACAAAAATAAGATCAGGCTATAGGCAAGCCTGCAGGACATTTTCTTAGTTATTGATTGGTTGACGGGAGAGGGTCCCACCCATTGTGGGTGGTGCCATCTCTGGGCTCTATAAGAAAGCAGATGGCTTGGTGGTTGAGAGCACTGCCTGCTCTTCCAAAGGACCCAGGTTCAATTCCCAGCACCCACATGGCAGCTCACAACTGTCTGTAACTCCAAGATCTGATACTCCCACACCAATGGAAATAAATTAAAATTAAATTAAATATTAAAAAAAAAAGGAAAGCAGCTATTAGAGGTCTGCGCTTCACTTTCTTTCACTCCCTTCACTACGTCTTTCCTCAGCCCCTCCCACCTCCCACCTCCCCCAAAGGACATGCTGGAAGATGCCTTCAGACTTTAATGTAGAGCTTGCCGTGCTTTCTAATGTCCACAGGTACTTCACTGCTGGGCTCCGTCCCTCGCTGTGTACGGTTGGACCTTATTTTCCCCAGTATAAAAGAGAATGATTTCTGAGGTCTCTCTCAGTTCTACCACACTAGAATTATCTTCCCAGAACCTGACCTTTCTGACTAATTCTGTAAGATGTGAAGGTCTTGTATATTGGCGCCTTTTTTAGCATATTGGTTAGCGCCCAGGCAATGAACAGCTGCAGTCTGGCATTTTCATAAGGTCTGCTTTGTGGGTGGGTCTGTTTTGCTTAATGGGCATCCTCTAACGGGCTCTGGGCACCCCCACAAGCAGCTCCATAAATCCTGCCTGTCTGACAGGTATGTTGGATGGGAGGCCAGTTGGACAAGGATGCACGAGAAGGCTGGGGAACACAGCGGTTCAAAGCTTAGGGCTGTGCTGAGCGGCTTTCCAAACGCTCTCGCCCTCCAGGCTTTGACTTCAAGCTCCATCGGAAAAACACAAGTGTCTGATTCCAAGGCAATGGCTTCTAGTAATAGTAATAAAAGAGGGCTTTGAAGGCTTCTTGGAAATCAGTTTCTATAAAATAGTGTTTTGAGCTTTTGAGTGTAAGTCAAGCAGAAACATGGATTGAAAATCTCCCTTTCCATACTTACTCTTTCAAAAATCAGTTTATTTTTAAATGGGGAAGTAAGGTGTGCATATGATTAAAGAGTGCAAACAATACAGAAAAAGTATAAGATTAAAGAAATTGTGTCCAGGTTCATTCTGCTTTCTTATTCCCAGTCCCACAAGAACAGCTTTTTTTATGTGTGTGCAGTGATTGCTCTGTGAGCCTAAAGAGGTTTTCAGGAAACTTTCTTGTGAGGTGGAGAAATGGGTATTGGGTAAAAGCACTGGGCCATGAGAGGCTAAGAACCCAAGTTCAATCTCAGCAGCTCTGTAGACATCCAGATGTGGTTAGCACCTGTAATCCTCATAATCCTACACCAAGATGGGAGCCAGAGGCAGTAGATCCACTATGGCTCAAGGGCCACCCAGCCTGGAGTCAAGCCCAGAGCAGCAGAGAGACAGGTAGAAGGTAAGAGCTACCTCCTGAACCTTATAACCTCCATGGATACATCGCAGCTCTCTTGCACCTGCGCGCGCGCGCACACGCGCACACACACACACACAGACACGCACACACACCTTTCTTGGGGGGCAATATACCCATAACCTAAGGCTTCCTATTCTACATTTAAAAAAACTTTTCATTGACTCTTTGTGATTTAACATCACGCACCCTAATCCTACTCATAGCCTCATCCCTTCCGATCTGCCTTCCATCCTTGCAACCTGCCCCCAAAAGGAAAAAAAAAAAAAAAAAAAAAAGAATAAAACAAAGAAACAAACAACAACAACAACAAACCAAAATCAAAACGAAACCATGTAGGGTGTCACAGTACGTCCCACAGTGCAACCTTTGTCCACACGTCTTTACTTTCATTGCAGCAGAGTCATTGGTCTAACCATTTTTAACCATGCTGTTCAGTGGTACTCAGTATGTCGGGGCACTGTGGTAGAGCCAGCATCTTCCAACCCCTGCTTTACGCCCTTCCATCTGTTGCCAACATTTCAGTTTCTGTCTGTGAATGTGATTGTTCAAGGTACTACATGAAAGGAGAAAAAGAAATATTGTACTTTCATGACTGGCTTTTTTTTTTTCTTTTCAGTTAGGGTGTACAATTTTATTTTTTGACTTTTTCATTTTAGTAGGCTACTGAATAGGTCTAGCGTATGTTTATATAGATTATCTAATCTCTCAAACAATTTAAAATCATTTGTAAAATGAACATTTGGGGATAATTGCTTTCCTTCTACAGTTTCTTTACCTTCTCCATTGCTCATGTGGTTTAGCATTATTTTTGTATTTTTTCAGGTTTATTTATTTTTATGTGTATTGGTATTTGGTACACATGTATGTCTGTGTACTAGCGTAGGTATGCCTAGTGCCTGAGGAAGCCAGAGAGGGTTTTGAATTTTCTAGGACTGGAGTTACAGATGATTTTAGCCACCATGTGAGTCCTGGGGATGGAGCCTCTGGAAGAGCAGCAAATGCTCTTAACTGCCAAGAAATCTATCCAGCCTAAGATCATTTTATTTGTTTTATTTTATGTGTAAAAAGAGTTTTGCCTGCATATATCTATATTTATCTATTTCTATATCATCCTTATCCGTATCACACCATCTATAGCTATATAATTTGTATCTATGTCATATCTACCTATCTCTATCCATATCTATCTATTATCTATCTATCTATCTATCTATCTATCTATCTATCTATCTATCTATCTATATCTATCTATCCTCCCCCCCCCCCCCCCCGTGTGTGTGTGCCATGTGCATGCATGGTGCCCCTAGAGGCCGGAAGAGGGCATTGGATCCTCCAGAGTTATAGTTAGGAATGCTTGTGAGAACCACATAGGAGCTAGTAATCCAATCTGAGTCCTCTTTGACAACAATAAATGTTCTTTTGTTGTTGTTGGATTTTTGTTTGTTTGATTGGTTTGGCTTGATTTGGTTTTGGTCCCCCCCTCCCCACATAGGATTTTTCTGTGTGGTCCTTGAACTCTGAGATCTGCCCGCCTCTGCCTCCTGAGTGCTGAAATTAAAGGCGTGCACCACCACCTTTATTTACTGCTGAGCCATCGCACTAGCACTCTTTAGATTTTTTTTGTTTTTGTTTTTCAAGACAGGGTTTCTCTGTGTAGCCTTGGCTGTCCTGGGCTCATTTGGTAGACCAAGCTGGCCTTGAACTCACAGAGATCTGCCTGCCTCTGCCTCCCTGAGTGCTGGGATTACAGGTGTGCACAACTGCGCCTGGCTCACTCTTTAAATTTTAATAGTTCCTTTTCTCTACTAAACTTTAATTCATGTCACCAACTCCATGTTTAATACGTCCACGTGACATCTGACAGACTACTCAGATGTGTACTGTACTCCACACTGATGTCACGGTCTTCAGCTCCGTTCCCTTTGGTCATCTCCGTGTGGTCTTCTCCAGGTTTCTCCACTCGGCAAATTTCAACCTAGATCAGATCTCAAACCGTGTAATTCTCTAGTCCTCCTCTTCCTCTTCCTCCTCTTCCTCCTCTTCCTCTTCTTCCTCTTCTTCTTCTTTTTCTTTTTCTTCTTCTTCTTTTTCTCCTCCTTCTCCTTCTCCTTCTCCTTCTCCTTCTCCTTCTCCTTCTCCTTCTCCTTCTCCTTCTCCTTCTCCTTCTCTCTCCGCGCTCCTTCTCCTTCTTCTTCTTCTCTTCTTCTTCTTCTTCTTCTTCTTCTTCTTCTTCTTCTTCTTCTTCTTCTTCTTCACATCATGGAAGTTTTATTTAGATGTGATTTTGAACTATCAATACAGATGCCAAGTTAGGACACAAAACATCCACAGGAACTGTTTCCATTTTATTGAATCACTCATATACCCATTTCTCGCATACTTCAATACACAACAGAGACATGCACATCTTTTTTCTTTCATTGTGCGCACAATGGAAACACAAGTATATATATGAAGTTCAACTAACAAGACACTGGCAGATTGGCAGTTTTACATCTGTAGGTGAGAAATTATCTAACAAAAGTGCTGGCCAGTGTTTGCCAACTTGCTTCCTTACAAATCTACATCACCTTTAAGTGGATTACTGGAGGCTTCCATCTTGTCTCATTGTACTGTCCCTGCCCTCCTGCAGAGAAGTCACTAGATAGTGATCCAAACCATTCTTTCCAACCAGTCAGCCAGCCATTCAATGGAATCAGTTTTCCAGCTGCTCCAGACAAAAGGTCAAAGGCCTTCAGCTACCCAGGGGGTTCCATACCAATTTTAAACTTTAATCTGCACAGGATTTACTTTGGGCTCTTCCTGGAGTGCGTATTGTGACCCTGGGGCCCCTAAACCTACTGGTTAGAGAACCAGTCTCCTCTGCAGACCTACATCCCCACCTTGCCCTGGGACTGCCACCTATTCCTTTGCTCACTGACTTCCTGCCCTGGCCCTACCATCCCTTTCTGCATGTTGTGCCACTAGCTCTTCCTGCTCTCTCACTCGTCTCTCCAAGGTCTAAGGCTTCTAAGACTCACTCCTGCTTCTTCAACAACTGCCAATATTGGTTTCTCCTGAGGCTTTCTCTCTTCTGTTTTAAAGTGGCAACTCTTCTCCATGACTCTCAGGTGGGGTTAGGCCCACTGCCTGCTTTTGTAAATAAAGTTTTATTCAAACCAAGTCACGTGTATTCATTTATATGTTTCTTATTACTATAGTCCTACTATAATGACACAGTTAAATATCAAGACAGAAGCCCATGGCCTGTAAAATCTAAAATATGTACTGTCCATATGTACAGTTTCCTGATCTCTGCTGTGTAGTACTGCTTAGCACCTAACTTACTAGGTAAGGACAATGCTTCTTTCCTTATTTGCAGTTGGGTTTTGCATCATTAGAGCATTGAGACTTTGGGACACAAAGCGCTCTGCCTAGTTCCTTCATTTTACCTTCCCAATACCTAGAAAGATGCCAAATGTAGTCATTTAATTATTATTTGCTAAGTGAATGAGTCTCTTTCTGAGTTTAAAAATATTCTTGTTTAAGATTTTCACTTTGTTCTTGTTTAGGCAGAGTCTATGGACTTCTTGTCCTCTCAGAAGACTCTATTGGATGATATTTTTTTCCCTTAGGTCTTCCCTTCCTTCCTGATGGTCACCATGGATGTATGTATTTCCTGATGTACTGTCAGTGTTGACACCACATACATTCTGCACCTAATCGCTAATAAGTATTAATTGTTCTGCCTATAAGTTAATGCCGAAAATGGCCAAACACCCATGAGAAAGCATTTTTAGATATTTTAATTGGGTAACACTGTTTTCAGTTGACTCTAAGCTTGTGGCTGAACATCGGGAGAAGTGGTGACTTCAAAGGTAGTTCATAGAGAGAATCAGCCCCTCCTGGGAGCAGCAACAAGGTTTTTCTTTTATTCTCCACCAACTGCTTAAAAACGTGTAGTTAGGCTTTTATATACAGCTTCTAATTTCTGTCCAAGTTCCTAATGCTTAGCCTCTTAAAAATACACTGAGCTATGCCTTCAGCCAATATTTAAGGTCACTGAGCTCAATCCTGGACACTGTGCAACAGGAATTTTTTTTTTTTTTAAGTTGAATCTTAGCAGGATGCTTGCTGGATGCTTTGCATGACACCCAATTTGCATTCATATTTTGTTTCTGGATGACTTTTCTTATATTATAGATATTTCTCTTTCTTAGCATCTGCCTTCATTTTGTTATTCCATACCCTCAGGTAGTTGTTTTCAGAAGGGTACTATTGGACTTTACTGTCTACTCCCTGTTTTATTTTGTTTGTTTGTTTTGTTTTGTTTTTGCTGTGACAGACCAACACCAAATTAGCAGCTTAGGACAACACAGATTTCCTATCTTAAAGTTCTCTAGGTAAGATGTCCCACATAGGCTAAGGCCAGGGCAGCAGCAGGGCTGGCTCCTTTCTTGGTGGCTTTTAGGCAAATCTCTATGCCCACGCCTTCCAGCTTCTGGAGATTGTTCACAGTCCTTGGCTAATGCATTCACTCTTCTGCCTTCCAATTCAGCATTTATATCAGTCCGGTCACTTGCAGGAACAGCTCCCTCCAACCAGAGGGGAAACTGGCCTACTTAAAAAAATATATTTTACATTTTTAATTAACCAAGATTGTATATATTTGTGGTGCATGTTTTGAAATGTATATACATCCAGGTGGTTGGTGATGGTGCATGCTTTCATTTCAGCACTTGGGAGACAGAGGCAGGCTGATCTATGTGAGTTCAAGACTAGCCTGGTCTAAAGAATGAGTTCCAAGACAGTCAGGGCTCCAACCAGAGAAACCTTGTCTTCATGGAAAAAAAAAACCAAACCAAACCAAATAGACAAACCAGCCAACCAACCAGCCAACCAAAAACCCCAAACAAGCAAAGAAACAGCAACAAGAAGAAATGTGTATACATTGTAGAAGATCTAAATCAAGCGATTTTCATTCACATTAAAGTTTCTTATTCTTAGTGATCTGCCATGTCCAGCACGGCCTCCAGGGATGGACCTGACTGGTGTGATGAGGGTCCAGCATGGCCTCCAGGGATGGGCCTGACTGGTGTGATGAGGGTCTAGCACGGCCTCCAGGGATGGACCTGACTGATGTGATGAGGGTATGCAGAAAAAGACAGACACACAGACAGAAAGCTGGGATAAGGCTCTGGGCTCTGTGTTAAAGAAATCACAGCATCCCAGAATTTCAGCATGTTTACTATATAGAGATGAACAGAGAGGTGAGGTTAATCCAGACAAATAAACAAGGAGGCAGGGTTTGTGGTATGCAGCTGGATCAAGGAGGCAGGTTTGGCTAATCTTGGTAGGAGCAGTCTCAGCAAGGGAGCAGTCTTCTGTCCATAAACATCCATGGGTAGAAAGGTTTGGTAGACACTTCCTGTACACACTATCAACAACCATATTTGGGCAAGAGGAAGACTTTGCTTTGTCTATGGTTTTCCATTCCTCCTGAATATGAGGCTCTGGGGCCCTTGACACGATCAACTCATATCAAAAACACACACTGATCCAGGACTTAACTCACTGGATCTTAAATCACTCCCTACAGTGATACAGTCAAGGGCCTTTATTTGATCATATCTGAAAACATTTCTATCTCTACCATGTGAGGTAGATACGGTATTCTGAAATTAATATGAAGACACATTTGGTAGGGCACTGTATGGGGGTATCATTATTGTACCTATTAGATTTATATAGGTTATAATATAATCTATAATTACATTGTCTATATTACTATAGATTAATAATCTAGAGTGTATGACCTATATAATTATATATTATTGTGCTTATATTTATATAGATTATTATACATAATATGATTATTAGGTATATTAGATTTTAAATATAATATGTCTTTTAGATACATACAGATCATATATATTAAAATCAATCTCTCTCTCTCTCTCTATCTATCCATCTACCATAAGTTCCAGAATTTTGTAGCTTCACACTGTTCATAGAAGTTTAGATTTACTACTACTCAGTCAGGAGACTTTTCTCCATTGTCACCTGAAGCCAAGTTCTGAGTTCCATCTGAGTTTTATCGGTGTAGGAACATGCCCTGCCATTTCTTTCAGGACTGTCTCCTTGAAATTGCACCAAGTGTGGCTCGGACTTTGTGACTTTGTTTGCTTGCAACCGACATTGAGTCACCCTGAAATGGCTCCTGCAACCTACACAACAACACCTCTATTTAGGATATTTGCAAGGATATTTCTTCCTTTCTTTCTGTTTTCAACTACATCTACACCCCCTTAATCTTCACTTCTGCTTCTGTTTTCTTTATATTAGAAGCTCCCATTGGAGCACAGCGAATCTTCTGACTGTATCTCTATTTAGTTTAACTTAGTGTTCTCATACTTTCCTTCTCTTCTCTCTTAAAGGAAAATTATTTTTATTAGTTCTTTGAGAAGATCATACATGGTCTTTGGTTATATCCATCCCAGCTCCTCCTTCTAATTCCTCTTGGATCCATCCCCACCTACCCACCCCACTCCCAACTTTGTGTCCTCTTAAAAAAATAACCCATGGAGGCTACTTCATAAGTGCCATATACCCTTGGGTGTGAGGTCATTCATAGGAACATGGTAGACCTAGCAATGGCTACAGGGCAACACCCTCCATGTTGGACTATTGACTGGCTTGATTTTGTACATGTCTTACACAGGCAACCACAATTGCTGTGTTTATGAATGTAATATTCCTATCATGTCAAGAAGACACTGGCTCTTTCTGCTCCCTCTTCTGTGATGGTTCCTGAGCCTTGTGGGGGAGTGTAGTGATGCCCAGTTTGTGGCTGAACACTCTACTAGCAATCTCAGCACTTGATTTTTGACGAGTTTCTGCATTAACCACTGTCCACTGCATATAGAAACTTCTCAGATGAGGTCTGAGAGCTGCATTATGGGTATTGAATATGCACTTAGGGGTTGGTTTGATACTATGTCAACTTAATAAATAATACTACATCCCTAGGGCATGTGAGCTTCCAGCATGTGTTCTTGGAGACATTAATAGTACAAAGCATGTGTTTGCTCCTGTGGAGCAGGTCTTAAGTCCAACCAGAAAGGAGTTGGCTACCTCTTTAACATTCATGCCATTATTGCATCCATGGGCATATCTTACCACACTAGTCACTATTGTAGTTTGTAGCTCACAAGGTTCAAAGCTGGGTAAGACTATTGATGAGTCTACCCTACATCTGCCAGATGCCTATACAGCACCTTCCAGTGCTATAAAAACTAGCCAGTATTTCCATCTGCTTTTTCTGAATACCAAACATTTTAGTTACTTTTCTATTGTTATGACAAAACACCATGACCAGGGCAACTTATAAATGAAAACATTGGGAGTTCATGGTTCCAGAGTCATGGCAGGGAGTATGGCAACATGCAGGCAGTCACCGTGTTGTAGGAGTTGTTGAGTACTCACATGTGATCTACAGGCACCAGGCAGAGAAGGGCAGGCGAGAGAGAGAGAGAGAGAGAGAGAGAGAGAGAGAGAGAGAGAGAGAGAGAGAGAGAGAGAGAGAGAGAGAAAGAAAGAGAGAGAGACATACAGACAGACATACACATACAGAGAAAGAGAGACAGAGACAGAGAGGGAAGGAGAGAGAGAAAGAGAGAGGAGAGAAAGAGAGAGACAAAGAGAGAGGGAGGGAGAGACAGAGACAGAGAGGGAGGGAGAGAGAAAGAGAGAGAGGAGAGAAAGGGACAAAGAGAGAGAGAGAGAGAGAGACAGACAGACAGACAGACAGACAGACAGAGAGGGAGAAGGGAGGGAGACAGAGACAGAGACAGAGACAGAGACTGAGATGGGACATTCAAACATTTGGCCTGTGGGACTATTCTCATTCAAACCACCACCCTGTGGTATTTTCTTGCCTCAATTTTCAAGGTTACTGACTTGGTTTTCTCCCATGACCTATGCATTATTCGTTCCTTTTATTGGTTTAAAAAATGTTGACTTGTTTCTCAGAGAAACAGTACTTCTTGCATTTCTTAGAGGGGGATGATCAGATAGAGTTTCAAAATTCTGCTCTGTTTCTTGCTTATTTCTATTTCTTCTTAATATTTGTTGTTTATGAGTTTTAGTTGGCTTTTATTATGTGTCTTTTTATTTATCCTCAGTTTTCCTCAAATGTTGACCAACTGTCACTTTTATTAATGACTCTTTGTGCAATTGCATAGGTAGCAGGCTTTGGTTTCCTTCGTAACATAGAAGATTGATTTTTTTCCCAGCAAGCCTGTTCTTCAGATGGGAGAGCCTCAGGGGAGGTCTGTGTGGAGGAATGGATCTTGTTGAGTGGTAAGTTTGCTTTTACTGTGGATGGTGGGAACATACCAGCTTGCTTGTGTGCCCAGTTTCTGCAGTGAAAAAACTGTTGGCATGGTGAATTACATAATTATATATTTATTTATAATTTTATACAGTTTATATAGATACATTTAGATATAATTATTATATCACATTATATAATTATATACAAATAATAATTATGTATTTATATAATTATATTAAAATATATAATATATTATATAATTATAGAGATTCCTGAAGAGGAAAAAGCAAATCTCACTGCTGAGCCACAGGTAGAGCCCATGAACTCAGTGTTGGACATTGACAGAATATGGCGAGTGTGTCAGCAGTGTCACATGATGCAATGATGGCGTGGGAAAGCCTCTGCGTGGGTCACTATAGAAGGCTCAGGGTGGCTATGGTGAGGGAATCAAGACCAGAGTGGGGAAGGCCTATGGCTCTCATGCCTTACCTGTGCCTCAGCAATACCATTTGCCTTTCTCTCTTCAGGAATCTCTATAAGTCTCTAGTATGTGGAGAAGATAACTCTCTTTCCTGAAAATGAAAACTTCCAAGATTTATGTAGTCTGTTTTAGGATCTTACGAGAATTTGGGATGCCTTCTCTGCCACTTCAAACTAGAACCCTGAAATTCCAAGCCTAAACTGTTAGGGTTTGAGACCAGCTCCGCACTGACCACTCCAACAGCCGACTCAGGTAGATGGAAGTTTACTGAATTTTGAACAATGAGTGGTCATGGACACAGAGTGGACTTGGGAGCCACACTGTGCCACCAATCTGTTTCTATGGCAGGCTTTGTATAAGAAAAGCCTTAACCAGGTAGCAACCAGGTAACCAGGTGTAGAAAATAAGGGGAGGGTAGCATTTGACCAGTTAAACAAAGCATTTCCAAGTATATTGTATCTAGTTAGCTAGACAAAGCATTTTAAGCTGAGCAGCTAGGATATAGACTTGGGACACTCCAATTCCCCACCATCCTGGGGGAAAGGAACATAGGGTAATGTGCTTTTGTTTAAGTAGAACATATATCATTAATTCAAGTAGAGCATTAATAAGTATTGAGTTGTAAGTGAAAGGCTAGTCAAGCTTCCAGGCAGGCAGGGCCTGAGAAACTAAACTTAATTCCACCTTATGATCAAAATGGAGACTTAAAAACAAAATGCCTGCTGTATGTAGTTTATTTTACACACGTATAATAAAATAAATGTACATGTTAAAAAAGAAAACATACTGAAAATATTGAAAAAAACCCAAAATGCCTTCTGCTATGCTAAAGACGAAAGCGCGTGTTAACAGAGGAGCTAGAGTTGCTGAGAACTCAAGCAGGCTCAACGGAGGGGGGCGGGGCTATCGTTATGCAAAAAGTTAAAGCAACACAAACTTTATTCAATTTAAAGGAAATTTGTACCTACTCTATTTGGAATCTTGTTTCCCCCATTTCTTCCCATTCATGTTAGAGGGGACTTCTCCTCAGGACTCTAGTAAGCACATCTTGTGCACTGTCCCATGCCTCACTGGGTAGCTTCTCAGTTCCTGGATCTTTGAGCTGCGCCTACAGTAGGTACACAGTGACGCCTCCAGACTATGAATGTTATACATTCATACCCTCTGCATGGGTATGTACACTCAGAGACCATGGGAATCCAAGGGGACAGCATGCGACTTTAGCCTTCTGGGGAATTAAAGCACAGCGATGTGCACAGACATACAAATAGATACTTCTAGAAGGGTATAAAAAGAGTAGATACAGAACGTGGAAAAGCTGTGCCCAAGGGCTTTCAGGAAATGCCTGTCATACAAGAGCTTTCCAGAAAGGAAAGATAGTCATAGAAGCAGAATGCCAGGAGAAAGGAAAGGGCCAGAACACACAGAGTGCCAGCAGCCTGGTTAAGCATTTTGCATTTTATTCTGAGATGAGGCACTGGAAGGTTAAAACACTGAGTTCTGGGTCCGACAGACAGTCCACAGACTTTGAATGTATTTGAGAGGAACAAGTCCTGAAGACTTTGGCCCTGAGTATAATATTCTAAGGTGCAATGAAGAAGTTTCAGTAGGAGCAAGCGTTGTGATGAAAGGAGACATTATCATGGTGGTATTTACTTCTTATTTTATTTTATTTGTGTGTGTGTGTGTGTGTGTGTGTGTGTGTGTGTAATTGACACAAACTAGAGTCATCTGGGCAGAGAAAGCTCAGAGGAGAAAGTGCTTCCATCAGCTTGCCTATAAGCAACTCTGTAGGACAGTTTCTCCACTAACGACCAACTGGGAGGGCACAGGCTGCTGTAAACGGTGCTGCCACTGGCCAGGTGGTCCTGGGCTACAGAAGAAAGCGGACTGAGCTAAGCACGGACAGCAAGCCGCTAAGCAGTTCTCCTTCACGCTCTCTGCTTCAGTTCCTGCCTCAGCTTTTCTTAGATGAAATTGTGATGTGGAAGCATAAGCCGAATAGACCTCTTCTTCCCCAATCTGCTTTTGGTTATGGAGTTTATCACAGTAATGGGAAAGCAACCTAGAACGGAAATATGTAGTAAATGTCAAAAAGATAGAACAGATAGAATATAGTGGCTGCTTGATGGGAAGGGAAAAGAGAGTTGACGAGGGCCTTTCCAATGCCAGGGTTTTAGGATCTAATGAATGCACAGACATGAGCAAAACCGGCTCAGTTTCAGAGAGCCATGATACCAGCTTGCTTCTCGACTGGGAGTAGAATGTTCTAGAAAGATACATGAGATCAGCTTCTTGTCATGCTTGGATTAATTTTTAAAAATTGGATTAGCATCCAACTAAAATGAATGTCATCCACTAGGAATGCATCTTTGGATCTGAGTGATTTTGATACGAACCAAATGCCATCATCTTGTAGTCCTTGTTTATGCAGAACTGTTTTAACTTTAACTCCTTGGAGTGAAGCATGTATCCCGCTTGTTTTGTTCTTGTGTTTTTCGGCATTGTTAGCAGGAAACTTTTCTGTTCCTAACATATTTGGATTCCTACACACACACACACACACACACACACACACACACACACACACACACACACACACACACGTTCAGGGATAGAGGAGGAATACATTCTCCCTTATACTGAGTACCTTCTGTGTCTCAGACATGTCCCATTAACATCACGGTCTCTCACTACCACACTAAGGGCGAGACTCAGCAGCTCTTTTTGAAAGATTTAGAAGTTCACTCTTAAAGGTGTCTCTAATGTAGCAAGCAGAAGTGGTGGGTTCAAATCCAGACCCATAGGATGCATTGAATGCCTACTAGGTATGAACTGACACTATGCCTGTGTCATTTCCCTTAATCTCTAAGCAAAGGCTTAGATCAGAAAAACAAGAAATAACTCCCCACAAAGCACTCTCTAGAGATATCCTGCGTTCCCCCCTTCCTTATTTACTTTATTATATCCTACAGGGAGTGTTTAGAAGGTAATGGAGATATTATAGACCATTGCAGAAAAATCCTATAGAATGTTATTTGGATATGAAGGAGAGGGATTTTAGGTTCAGGAGCAAAGGCCCCTGTTTGCTTGAGGTCCCATGGAAGTGACCACCAGGTAGGCAGAAGCTAGCCTAGGCTCTTTACAGCGAGTTGTGTACAATTGTTATACTCCAGGCAACAGTTTGGTTGGGCATGGCAACTCCTGCTTCCCAAATGGCTAATCTGAATTTCAGAAGAGATGATTCTAAAGGTTCCTACCTTGGTCTTCCCTTCCCAGTGCCATGGTTTTGCCAGGACAACACTGACACTTTAAGAACAGCTCCTTGGAAGCAGGCTCTGCAATTGGTATTTCACTTGGCCCATACCATTTCCCTGGGTAGGTGGTGTAAAACCGCCCTTTGATGAAATGTACAGATGATTCTAAATTGGGTCCTTGGTAAACATGAGCAACATTAAAAAAAAAGTGATATAAATGATCCCAAAAGAGGGAGGTTAGAAGTGCAGACAGGAAATAGCATGATGGGCCTGATTACCACACGGGAAATTCTGGATTAAAGCATCTGGGCAGGCCAACATGAAACAGGCTCTAACATAAGCACCTTTCAGTAGCTCTGAACTCTGTAGAGGGCAGGAGTAGTCACTGCAACCAGTTGCTTCATGTATGGATGAGGAGACTCAGGCGGGGTCAGGAAATTATCTAAGGCCACAGTCAATTACAGCAGAGCTGGATAAAACCCATGTCTTCTGCCTAGTAATTGGTGTCCCATCCATTTAGGAGTCAAAGGGACGTAAGTCTAACTTCACCATTGAGATGCTGGGGTCTTTGGGTACTACTTATCCTGCTTGGAAGCCCGTTTTCTTATCTGGAAAAGTGGCAAGTGAATATATAGTCCTTATAGCTATTTTGAAAATTTGATGCCATCAGGATTGGCACGTGGCACGTGGGGGTTGAGGAAAGACTGAGCTCTTTTTTAATAAGAGCAGAGAAATGCTTTGGCTCCTACAGTGATGGCTTAGGTCATGTATTCCATATAGGTCAGAATTCCATATATGAATGCTGGCTGTGGGCTTCTGGAGGGAGATCCGCAGTGGGTGCAATGGAGTTGGGTGGTAGGATGCAGCTATGCTTGACAGTCTTCTCAAATACATGAAACACAAAGAAATCACAGAAGACCTACTATGTGCAAGGTAGACTTCATGTTCCCTACACCGATCAGACCCCAAGGGATTCAGGAAGGCAGAGCTGAGTGATGATGTCACCTTCCACTGAGGCCAACTGGGAAAAGAACTAGAATGAACGAGGAGACGATCTGGGAAAGAGTTCTTTACAGAGATAAGATTTGGGAAACAGCTTCTGCATTGTGTGCTGGGTAATGTGGAATAGGGGGCTACACTTAATTCTTCAAATTGTTCAAGTGACAAGAAGCTTAAATAAGCGTTGGCCTAAACTACCGTAATCTACAGAAGAGATGGCTTTAAGTTGACTCTGTAGTTCTTGTGTCCTGTATCCACATCTGGGAGATAAAAGATTGGAAACTGATCAAGAGATAAAGGGATGACAGGATTTGTTGGGTGGCGATGTGGCTCAGTGGGTAAAGGTGCCAGCTGCCAAACCTGATGATCTAGGTTCGATTCCAGGACCCACATGACAGAAGGAGAGAACTGGCTCCCAAAAGTTGTCTCCTCTCTCCCTCCCTACCGCCCCCCTCTCTCACACACACACACACACACATTAAAAATGTAATAAAACTTTTTTGAAAATAGGACTTGTGAAGGCTGTGTTTATGGAGTACTTAGAATCCATCCCTCAAGGGGAAGACCTGGGGTCGAGCCACGCCACCATTTCTTCAAAGCAAGAGTAAGGGCCTCCATGGAGCCAGAGGTCGAAAATGGGCCTCTGAAGGAGGCTGACATAGTTGTTTAGCTCTGACTCCTGCCTGGGTGAGTAGCCAGCAGACAGAGCCTGTCAGAGTGACAAGAGAAAAAGAGGCACAGCGTTTGTGATAAACGGCAGAATTTCTTCCTCTTTTTGGGAAAAAAGTATTGTATTGTAGGTATATATACACAATTTTATATGTGGGTATATATATATATATACATATTATACATATGATATATTTATTTATCCATGTATTTGTTGAATAGAATCCCAAGTACAGTTTTATGTAGTTCTATTTTTAATTGTGTGTGTGTGTGTGTGTGTATGTGAGTGTGCATGTGCACACACGCACCCGCATGCATGTATGTCTGTGTCTTTGTGGGGTTAGATGCACATGAGTGCTGGTGCCCAGAGGGAGGCAGAGGGAATTAGATGCCCTGGATCTTGAGTTACAGGCAGTTGTGAGCCACTGGACATGGTTGCTGGGAACTGAACTCTTCCTCTGCAAGAGCAGTGTGTGCTCTTAGCCACTGAGCCGTCTCTTCAGCCCCTACATCCAGAATCTTGGCTATCATGAACAACACTGTAATAAACCTAGAGGTGATCAACATGGTGACTTCATGCCCCTTGCGTGCATCCAGGGACAGGTCTGCTGCAATATATAGCAGTCATGGTTTTGAACTTCTATTGAGCATTCATAGTGATTTCCACAATTAATGGTTAAACTAATTTATATTCTCATTGAGTTGGCTATTCTTTGTGCCATTCTGCCAGTCTCTGCTGCAGCTTGGGGACAGTTAAAGTAAGTTTCATATTTTGGGAGCTCGGTCTTGGTGTGAAGGTGTGGAAGCTAACAGAACCTTCGTTGGTGGGACCTAATGAGACCTTTAGGTCATTGGGGAGATGCTGATGTAATTCCCATGACTTAGCTGTATGTAAACACGTGGACAGCCTCTCTGTATCCTGACTTCTAGTTGTACCATGTGACCTCTCACTGCTCACTCCTGCTATGGTGCCATCCACCCGGGGTTAATAAGTAGTAAAGCCTCTGCTGAATCCAGTGCTATATTGCTTTTGGGGGTTAAATAAATGAGTTTGCTTTATAAGTACCCATTCTCTAGTGTTTTATTAAAGCAATAGTAATATGGAAAATTGGTACCAACAGGTAGGGTTGCTGCTAATAATGAGCACATGGAGATATGATGGTGGCTCTAGAATTGGGTAACAGGCATAGGTTGGAGGAATTTGGAGGATGAGGCTAGGAAGTGCCTAGAATGTTGTAAGCAGGACATGATAGGCAATTCTTGACAGGCTCAAAAGACAAGAAGACCAAAAGAATGAAAAGATCACAGAGGTGGGGTTATTTTTTGGACCAGGATGTTGATAAATGTGGAAAATACTCTATTTGGAAAGTAGAGTAAAAGACATCATTGCAAAGAATTTGGCTGAACTGTGTCCACACCCTAGAACTTCAAGGAGGGCTACATTTAGAAGTGATGAACAGGACAGCTGGAGAGATGGCTGAGAGGTTAGTAACATTTATTGCTCTTGCAGAGGACCCAGGGCTGGTTCTCAGAACCCACAAGGCGGCTTACAACTATCCTGACTCCAGCTCCAGGGATGCAATGTGCAGGGATGCCATGTCCTCTTCTGACCTCCAGGGATGCGATGTCCTCTTCTGACCTCCAGGGATGCGATGTCCTCTTCTGACCTCCAGGGATGCGATGTCCTTTCTGACCTCCTCCAGGGATGTGATGTCCTCTTCTGACCTCCTCCAGGGATGTGATGTCCTCTTCTGACCTCCTCCAGTAATGCAATGTCCTCTTCTGACCTCCTCCAGGGATGTGATGTCCTCTTTTGATCTCCTCCAGGGATGTGATGTCCTCTTCTGACCTCCAGGGATGCAATGTCCTCTTCTGACCTTTTTGGGCCCCAGGCATGCACATGGTGAACATACATGCTGTCAAAACACTCATACATGATACATATACAATTAAAAAACAAAAAGATCTGAAAAGTAACAGAAATGATAAATGGGGGTGGGGGAGGGGAGCGGTAAGGGCACACGTAAACAACAAAGCATGAGACTGCTATACTGACTACTTTTGATTGTAGACAGTAGCATCTCTAAGCAAGGGCATGACCTACATCTGGACTATCTAATTAAGAAGGAGGCACAGTAGGAAGCTTTGTTACACTTACAGCCTGGCCAAGGGGAGAAAAAGAGCATATCATTTTGAATTAGCAATTTCTTGCTAAGGAATAACATCATGGATATAAAAGGGTATCTTTATGTAAAATTTATATTATTAGCCACGAGTGCAAAAGGAGAGCCTAAATCCTAAATTCTGCAACTACTGTTGAAGTGCATGATTCTTTTTGTAAGACTTGGTCTTCAAAGACTGGTAACGAGGACCAAGATGGACACGAGATGTTGTAAATGAGGGCTGGAGAGAGAGAGAGCTGAGCAGCGGAAGCTGTCACCGTACATGCGACAGGCATGCATGGCAACAGGAGTCCAGGTCCCCAGAACCTGCAGAAAAGCAGAATGGGCGTGGTGAGCCCACAGGCAAATCTTCCTTGAAAGGTGGAAATAGGAGAGCCTGGAATAAAATAGGGCTATACTCATCTTCTTAGGGAACTCTGGACTTAACAGAAAGAATGAGATGGAGAAGAGCCAAGGAAGACTCCACATGCTAGCCTTGGGCCCTCACACACACAGTCCCACACACATTTACACCACGCATATACAACACGAACACATGCACATTGCACAAGAAAACCCAAAAACATTACCAGTTTTCTAGAAAAGTTACCTTAAATTCTCTCTATAAATCTATATCTACATTTATATTTATATCTTCCCCTTGCCTTCTCTTTACATGTATGCTCATATGAAAAATATTTGTATATATATGCACATATATATATATACACAAAAAAATTATCCTCTCCAGTCTTCATAGTTTCAAGCCACCATGTGCGACCTGTGAGTAGCAGCCCTAGAAAAAAGTTTAAGTTCAAAGATCACAGATATGTAATTATGTTGATGGGTGCTGAAATAAAGCAACATTATCTCAGTTGTGGTGCCAAGAGCTTGGGCTTGGTGTCAGAGGATGTGTATTTGAGCCCCACTCCCACCCTCCCACCCCCCGCCCCGTTGGGTCATACACCATCTGACGCCCTTTGCATGCCAATGACCATTCAGGGTTGCATTTAATCTACACTCAATTAAGTTAACAAGATGCCCACACCCGTCTTGAAGCAGGTGTGTCTTTTTCTTATCTATGTTTTTAACATCTGTTAGAGCATCTGGCTTTCAGTAGTGCTGATGATATAAGTCACACAAACGACTCTTTTAAAGAGTTGGATGTACTAATTTTCTTAATCCTTTGAACACCTCTGTGTGATAGGCACTCTCAAGTTTTAATAAGTACCTGGGAAGTAGATGCTACTAACCTATCGGTAAATAGAATCAAATGTGATATTAAGCAGAAGTCATTTGTAGACTTCAAGTGCCATAAAAGATAAGGTCACATTTTAGTGTCCCTGTGTCTTCACTTTGCTCCTAGAGACTCATTGCTTGGGTTTATCACTATTAAGGAAAGGTGGACAATGCACAGATTGTACACGCCTTGGCTCTTTATGCTGTTTCACTGAGACCTTTGAGGAAGTTAATAACAAGCCTATGTTGTAGATTTAGAAGCAGAAGTTCAGATAAACGTCATAATTTAGTAACTTTTTGATAATGGCTGCCTAACTGCTGAGTGGCAAACTGTTGACCTCAGTGAAAGTCAGAAATTTCCAAAGCCCTGGTGTTCTGGGACTGGCTGATAAAGTGGAATGGAAAGGAGAAATGAGATGGATGGGGTCCAGGGGTTAGTTTTAGGGCTCCAGGCCTCAGCCGAATAGGGAGCTAAAAATGTCAGAAGGGCTGGAGCCTCCCACCTGATATTCCCAGAGCACCTGTTCCAAGGAAAAGGCCAGCGGTGACTGTAGGAACTGGTGAGGACAGCAAGAAGATGATGATGTTTCTGAAGAAATCCAAGGGGGTAGGTGGAGGACAAAAGGAAGGCGTGTGTCTGTGGACTCGATGTGAGTGTGTGCTCAGGTTACAGTTTTGGTTCTTTACAGGTCAGCTGTGGTGTCAGCACAGTGCGGGGATGGGGGTTGGGGTGGAGTGGGGGAGGCTTGTATATTAGGTAACAGCAGCATGTATAGTCAAACCATATGTATATATATTAGACAGTGCCTCACGTAGGCTAGACTGACCTCAAACAGACAAGCTGAGTTTCCTGCCTTCAGATCTCAGAAGCTGGGATTATAAGCATCTATTAGTTAGATTTTCTTTCTTTTCTTTTTTGTCATAACAAGTAACTGAAAAGACTGATTTGAAAAGAGGAATACTTCTTTTTCGGCTTTTTTTTTTTTTTTAAAGAGGCTTTAGAGTCTGCTGGCTCAGCCTGTGTGTGGGCCTGAGATAAGACTGAAGATCAAGGCAGGAGCAAAATAGACATACTGTTGGGTGAACTGGAAGCAGAGAGAGGGAAGAGGAAAACAGAGGGGAGTGGGTAGGGGGAGAGGGAGAATTTTTCTATGGCACATCCCTAGAGACCTTCATCCTCTAACTAGGCCTACCCCCTACATTTCACCACCTCCTAATAATGCCCTGTTATTAAGGATGTCCTGAGGGACTAAGCCTTTGAACATGTCAGGACTCTTAAAACCCAGCCACTTCCCCAAACCCCAGTACGTGATTCTCTAGGAAACCACGCATACTCAAACACCAACATGGCAGACTGGAACTCTAAATTACTCTCCAACCTTGGGCTATCCCAAATCCTTCCCTCCACAGGCTCTCATTTTCCACAACTGATTTACAGTTGGCTAGGCCAATGGATTCACCCAGGCCCTTCCTGCCTTAGACTATAATCTAAAGTCTCTGTTATTTTTTAATCCTAACTTCCCACACACTATGGAGGGTGGCTCAGGTCCAACTTTAGGGCAAATTCCTGACATTTCTAAAGCAATATTCATTTATGCCAGATCGGTGCTTAGCTCTCTAGCCAGCAGCTTTTGCACATTTCCGCGCACTGCTGCCAGCTCTGCACTAAGTAATCGAGATGTCTGTCACGTGTGATTAAGTGGTGTGGGGGCATGACAGATGGGGGAGGGGAGTGGTAGTGGTTGTGGTGGTGGTATCAAAAAGGTGGATGTATGTTTGTAGTCTTCACTTCTCTAAAGTGAGTAACTTCTGTCCTCTACAAAGAAGGTAGCTGTAGGATTGCGTTGTTATCTGGAACAAATCTGTTCATTTCTCTAAGAACTTGGAAATCCTGGCCCCTGGTGAACACTTTGTGAATTAAGTTATGTTCAGAGTTTCCTGCCAATGATCTTCTGTTATGAAGGAGAAAGCAGATTCTCAGACAGTTTAAGTAAGTCGCGCAAGATGCTAGGACAAGGGGCTGGAGAGATGGTTCAGAGGTTAAGAGCAGCACCGTCTGCTCTTCCAGAGGTCCTGAGTTCAATTCTCAGCAACCACATGGTGGCTCACAACCATCTGTAATGTGATCTGATGCCCTCTTCTGGCCTGCAGGTGTACATGGAGGCAGAGCACAGTATAATAGATAAATAAATAAATCTTAAAAAAAAAAAAAAAAAAGATGCTAGGACAAGCATATGGCAAGAAGAGAGGCAGGCGCATAAGGATACTTGATTTAATTTTAGTCTGGGACATGGTAGTGGCTAGACAGTGTCCACCTGCTCACCACTCCTTCCTTGACTTGGTCAGTTACTGCCTCAAATGTGGGACAGGTCTCTAAGAAAGGATGCAGAATATATAGAGGCTGGCTCCTCCGAGGTACCAGTACTCTCAGCATCAACCAGCATCCTCTCCCATCCACCTGGGAGCCAGGAACCTACTGAGCAGAGAGTAGAAGGTACCAGGAGTGATAAGAATGGTCCTGCAGGGGCAGCTGTCACTTTACCGTGTGTGGGCAAAATGTCATACTCAAGGCACTTCACACACTGGTCCCCTCTGCACAACTCAACACCATTGTCCAGTGTTTGTGATGCAGCCTCTTGAGTTTGGGAGAGCTCTCCCTGTATCACAGTCTACCCCAGTGGTAGTCTGTTCCTCTCCCTTTAGTCTTTCCTGCTAAGACAGATAAAAGCTGATTCAGGCCATCTTATTTTTAGTTTGGATGTAAGCATCGCTGTCACAACACACTGATGCTATTGGAAATAACATCCCCAGGGCACTTTGAAGGAAGATGAGCCATTACTACAAAGTGAAACCGACAATGACTCAAACTGCATCTGCCAACCTTCCTATTGACTACTCTTTTTGACAAAAACAAAACAAAACAAAACAAAAAAACTGTACTGTCTGGTTTGAGAAGTTATATTTTATAGACGTAATGGTCTCAAAATAAAATTGACAGTAAAACTATTATGGGATGAGGCATTAAGTGGACCCAACATATATATCAAGTTTCCGTTTGATTGAAATGATAGCGGGTTCATGTTGAAGCACCTAAAGGGGAGAAAGTAGCCCCCACTTGGCTCAGTATGGGGGTGCATGAGATGTTTATGCACAACCATGCTTATTGTACCATTTGACATTGAAAGGGTCAGGTATGCAGCCCACATTTCATCCTAGCATTGGCTCTAGTCTTTGAAATTGTAAGTCTTTTTTTTTCCCCCTCAACCCTATTAGCAGCAAATAAGTAAATAAAGTAAAGTCAAAAGGCTTGCTATGTGCCCAACCCCAGGGTGCTGCTGGCAAGTCATTCTTCCTTAGGCCAAAAGTAGCTTAATAAAAAGAAAACAAAAGATGCCCTCAACAGCAGAACCTAAAAGCCACTTAAGTCCTTACATAAACTCTCCCATAAAATGTCCTTCCAGAAAACACTTTCTTTGAATGGATTTTGTGACTTTGGTCATTTGCCCGTCGTTGACTAAATGAGACGTCAGGCGCACAGAGGCAGGACACATATGGTAAGTTTAGCAATAGGTCTTCCCTAATACGCAGAGGAAGTCACAATCCTTTTTCCCCGCCCCCGCAGGAGAAGCCTTGGATATGGTTGATGTACAGCTTGCCAGTCTGTGCCTCACTGGACTGAGGAGAGTGCCTCAGGTGGCTGGTGGATGGCAAACTAAAAGCAGGTTTGGCACGACTGTTACCTATTTCCATGTTTGCAGAAGAGGCAAACACAGAGTGGATGCTGATCAGAAACTGTGTTCAACAATAATTTTAGCATGAGTTAACCTAAAATCGGTGGAAATCGGCATGTTGGGTCATTAACTCATTCGACAGATGTCTTACTAATCCCTTTAACATCTGTTTTTATCAAACTGCATACTGGGTGAAGAGGTGAATATAACATTCTCTGTGTCCTCAAACAGCTTGTAGGCCGGAAGGATGACAGGGCTCTGATGTTCAGACTGACCTCTGGTCACTCTAGGAGCCTCATTAGTCTGGAGACTCTACAAACAGGCAGCTAGCTCATCCACCCCCAGACTCAACATTGGGATGCATCTGCTTTTGAAGAGAGAATAGGCCAACTCCTCACCTGGCACAAAGACACCTTTCTATCTCTCAGCCTCCTTATACCCTTTAGGGTGCCTTCTGCTCGCCCTGCTCTTTGCCACGTATTCTAGAAGGATGATCAAACAGTCAACACACAGCTAGTGTTACGAGGGTTAGGGTGCACCGAGAAATCTCCAGGACTAAAATGGTAACAAAGAAAAGTCCTTTGTCAGCACACTTAGAGCAAGTGGGCCTATTAGGGCACAGTACGATTCCCTTGTAACTCTGGACATTTGAGAGTTAGGATCTTCTGATCTATTTAACCTGGGAGAATTTCCCCTAGAAAGTTCTTCACAAATGAGAAACTCAGGGCTATTAATTAGGCCACGGGACAGCAGGGAAGCTGAGCAGGAGAAATCAATGAAAGGAGTGCTGATCATAAGCGCCCTCTCTGATTTGGGGAAACTGAAATCCCGTGTGTTTTTTCAATAAGCACTCCCTCAGAAGCCTGCTCATCCCATCAGGCTTTGCTCTTTCACGAGTGCAGCAAGAACCACCTCTGGATGCTGGCAGGCCATAGGCAAGTATGAAAATGTGAATTCCACGGGTCACTGTTTTTGCCGCCGCCAGATGTGGATGAAAGAGGAAGGGTGTTTTATTGTGTTTTTTCAAGAAACAGAGAAGGGTCTGTCCTGAAATAGGCCTGCTTCCCTCCCACACAAGTGGCCACCATGTGGCCAGAGGACAGCTAGCTAATTTGCAAGATTAAGCCTTTCTAAATATTTGGAATTGGTCTCTTCTGTCTTCAGCTAATAAAATAGATTTTTCTCCAAAATGGATTTAGGAAGCAGGCACAAGGGCTTCTAAGGGCTTGTTGGCAAGTTACCGGTTAACAAGGTCCATCTGTCAAGTGGATGGAGGATGGGCAGGCTATGTACCGATCATCACTCACTTGACCTCCCAAAGATGGCTGCCTTCAGGCAGCGGTCCTTCCTCAGGAAGGGGGCGGGGTCTGGTGCCAGCTTGTGCTGGATATGAAGGACATAGGCTGACTCTGCTATAAAACCAGGAGGTAGAAGGGCATGAAGAGCAACTATAGACTAAAAGCAAAACTACGCACCAACAGAAACCCCTATTAGCTGCAAATATCCACTCAATCCAGTGATTCATCCTTTAACTTAATGCTGCCTTTCTGTAATGTGCCAAAAGGTCTGCTGGGCTCTGGGGGGAATAGATGAAGTAAGCCACGGTCTCCGCTGTAAAGAAGCTTATGGTTTATTTGTGGAGACAGGCTGGTAAACATCTGTAATAGAAAATGTCATAGGCTTTGAAGAAAGAGGCCGGGCTCTGTCTGGGGCAAGCAGGGAAAGTTTCATAGTGGAAGCAGCTTGAGCTCCAAAGACAGATAGTAGAAAGGTTTCTGGACGCACCAGGGGCAGGATGTGGTGCTGGATGCCCGGGTGCACCAGGGACGGGGTGCGGTGCTGTATGCCCGGGCGCGCCAGGGCCGGGGTAGGCTGCTGTATTCTCGGGGCTGAAGTATAGGGCTTTTTGAGAGAATGTGCTGTTGGAGAGAGCGGCAAGTTATTCTTGTGGTTGGGTTCTGAAGGAATAGAAAAAGGGGAGGTGTCTACCAGGAAATATAAGGCTAAGGAAGGCATGGAGGTGTTCATGATAAAATGCATTAAAGTTGCGTTTGTGGGTAGTGCAGGGGACAGAGTGGGACAGCATCGTGGTCATGCCTTGGTATAAAGATAGCTCTGAGTGAGGCAAAACTCAGCTCAGTCAGCGAGGCCTCCCTGCTGATAAGCAAGAACAGTGAGCTTTACCTTGGTCAACAGTCTTCCCTCGGGCCCTGCATGTGTACCTGCAACCCATCCCGACCAGGCTCTGGCCCCGGAGTGGAAGATAGCCGCGGCTTCCGCTCTGTTTGGGTAAAGTTGGATTCGGCTGAAGGAGGGCTAGGCAGGAGACAGAGAGAAGGGAAGACCGGGTCAAGGTATTTACTCTCCTGAGTTCTTCCCTGTGGGACTGGTTGGGTTCATTTTGTCCCTTGATGGGAGACACAGTCCTCTCCAAGTTGGCCTCTCTGCTGGACACTCTCCATCCAAGTTCCAGTATCCCTCCTGTCCCCTTTCCCTCAGGCACAAGGTGCTAAGCGCATTACCAGCTACACTGTTTTTCCGTGCACGTCTCTAGATAGTGGCCACGCCTTCACAAATCAGTTCTTTGATTAAGATTTCTGGAGCTACTAAAACACGAGTGAGCCGCCTTTCGGTAATTTCCTGACTGTCACTGTACAAGGAGGGAGGACAAATGTACACATCAGCTGTTAGTTATGTCTTGGGTAGGGGGAAAAAAAAAGAAGGAAGAAGGTATGTCATAGGGAAACGACAGCACTTAAGACTTGTATTCAAAGAGGTGACCCAGGTCCCCAGGCCCAAGAATGTCTAAGATTTTGGTGTAGCATATTCAAAGGCTGACGTTAAAGGCTAAGATGCCCACCTATTGTTCTTTGGGGGTGATACAGGAAGAGGGGCCTACTAAGAAGAATTTAGATCAGTGGCTGTTTGAGCTGGAAGGAGAGATTTAGATCCTGTGCCTTCTTTCTTTTTAATTTCTGTTTGTTTGTTTTTGCTCGCCACACACCACTAGATGAGCAACGTCTGCCACATGTGCCAGTGTGTGCTCGTCACAGGCCCCAAGGCAGTGAGCCAACTGCCAGTGGACCCAAACCTCCACAGCCGTAACCCCAAACAAATATTTCCTCTCTTTAGGGCCGATTGTCCCAGGCTTTTTGTTGCAGAGACAGAAAACTGACTAGCACAGATACGCTGTACTGAGGTAGCAGAGTGATGGAAGGAAAGGCTGAAGGAAGTGTCAGTGCTCATGCAGAGAGCAGCAGCTGAGGGATGCTGGAAAGTGAGGCGAGGAGGAGCAGGGGAGGGGAAGGTAGAGATGAGCTGAGGTGCAGCTGTAAGAGCGGTGACACCTGCTTATTAATCGTGTTGGACTCTATAAGACAGGGCCAAAGACAGGGCCGGCACTGGAGAGGTGCCTCCGACAGAAGATCTGAAGGTGTTTAGCTTGGAGAAAAGCCCGGCGGAGTGCAATCGTTGCCCTCAGATATGGCGAGGACCCGGATAGCAATATGGCGATATGTATTGTGAGCTCATAGATTTTGGCTCAGTAATTCTGTCTAGGAATTTAGCTCAAGGAAACACTCCAAAATGAGGGCAAAACCTTCTAGACAAAAGCCTTCATTACTGTGTTAGTTATAATAACCAAGCGTTAGCAAGCTAAATGCCCAGTACCAAGAAAGGGGTGAAGAAATTACAGCGGGTCTTTACAATAGTATATTCTGTGGTTGCTGAAATATAAAAACTTTAAGGGTGTGAGAACATACTTGTAATATCATGGGAAGTGGAAAAGTAGGATATAAAACATCTTGTACAGAAATGATCTCAGTGACATAAAATAATACGAACTAAACATAAATGTTTGAGTCTTACTTGTGGTTATTGCTGCAGATATGGTTCTGGGTGACTGAAATGGCCAGGCTGTTATTGGGAGCTGGCAGTATCATTGGATACTGCCAGGACCCCGCTTTATGAATGAAAGATGTTATCTGGACTCCCAACACATAAGTGCATGTGGTTTGCTCTTTGTAGCCGTCATTAGAGATGTTACTGAACATGCATGTGTAGAAGGCATCATCTGGTCACAGTCTGGCATTAGGGGCTCTATCCAGGTCTTTCCACGAATAAAAGCTCCACGCTCCACAATGCCCTACTTAGTCGTTCCATCTGGTGTAAATGTTCCCCTGTCCTTGAATTTCTCACTCTATCCATTCTTCTTTCTTTCTTTCTTTCTTTCTTTCTTTCTTTCTTTCTTTCTTTCTTTCTGCTTTTTAAAAAAATATTCATTTTTATGTATATGAGTGCTCTATTTGCATGTACACCTGCAGGCCAGAAGAGGGCATCAGATCTCATTATAGATGGTTGTGAGCCACCATGTGGTTGCTGGGAATTGAACTCAGGACCTCTGGAAGAACAGACAGAGCTCTTAACCACTAAGCTATCTCTCCAGCCCCCATTCTCTTTTCAGAAGAAGTGGTCCAGAAATGATCAAGTCCATGGCAGTGGTGGGAGAGCTAAGCTTCCAAGCCAAGCCCACGATCCTCTTGGGATTGATCTCTGTCTCCTCTCTCCTGGCCTCTCTTCTCTGTTGGACCTTTCATAGGATCGCACAGCGTCAGTAGTGTGGTCTTTGCTTTTCCAGGAGTTGGAATGGCTTAGGTCTCCGGTCCCTGGCTTCCCATGATAACTTCAGCAGCTTGGGTGGACTTACCCAAGTTACACAAATGAGCAAGGCGGCTGCCTGGGCTTGGTGAAGAGTCTTCCCTTCTGTTTTTACAAGCCCGTCCCTTACCTGTCCTCCTCTGTGGTAAAGATTTTTGAAGTAACACTCTCGTAGTCTTAAAAAAATGTAAAAGCCACATTTTATTTTCAATATGCAAATCTTTAGCAAGATATGGTGGCCCTGTAAAAAAATTCTTATGAGCTTGGAAGTGGATTTTTTTAAAAATAAAATTAAAAATTCTACCTGCCAATTGTTTAAAATCTAAAAAAAAAAAAAAAAATTTTAAAAGAGAGATCAAGACACTCAATCTTAATGAATCTTTGCTGATTATGGTCTTTGCATGGTTTAATACTCAGTGAAAGCCCATCCCATCACTGACCACTTGTTTTCCTTTAATAAACCACTTTATTTTCATTTCACTTGCCTCTTTTCTTTCATAGGATTCTTCTTTGGGTTGACAACAGAGCTCTCTTTCAAACTATGAAAAATACGACAATCCGAGCAGCTTTGGCTTCCTCTGGTAAAGTGGGAAGGAAGAGTGTGTGTGTGTGTGTGTGTGTGTGTGTGTGTGTGTGTGTGTGTGAACAGTCACATCAGAGAGCAGGACGTGCTGTTCTGCTGAATTCTGATTGATTGTCTGGGTGCTAGGATTTACAACCACCTGGTGGGCAGACCTGTGCGCGTGACTGTGAGGGCCTTTCCAGAGAGGCGTTCCCACCACTCCAAATGTGGGTGGCACCGTGGCTTGGGCCGACTGAAGGAGAAGGGGAAAGCCGGAGGAGTGTGAGCCTCCATCTGACCTTGCTTCCCTATTGCAGAGCTGAAGGGACTAGTTTGCCTCACACTAGTCAGTGCCACTGTCGTCCTGGTCACGCTTCCCTACTGCAGTGGTCTGTACCTTCTAAACCATGAGCCCAATGAAGACCCTTCTTCTTCAAGTTGCTCTTGTCTGGTACTTTGCCAGAACAAGAAAAGTATCTAATAGGTGGGCGTTTGGGAGGAAGGCTCAGATCAGTTGCAACGATTCACAGTGAAAAGGTAATTTTGTTTCTAAACTGCAGCTGAATTGTAGGATTTTCTTTTTTCCTTTTTCTTTTCAAGACAGGTTTCTCTTACAGTCCTGGCTGTCTTGGACTCTCTTTTTAGACCAGGTTGGCCTAGAACTCACAGAGATCCGGCTGCCTCTGCCTCCCGAGAGCTGGGATTAAAGGCGAGTGCCACCACTCCCTGCGGAACTGTAGGCTGTTTCTTTTTGTATTGCAAAATGTACAGCATTTATTCACATACAGACAAAAAGGCACAAATTCTACTGAATAGTTCAACAACAAAAAAATACAGCTGTCTTCAACTAGTTTTATAAATACTTTCAAAAAGGGGATAGAAATAAATACAGGACTGGGCCATGTAATATAAAATAGTCATCTCTACATAGACTTTGTTTAACTTCTGATTTTAACTCTTCATGCACTTTTTTTTTTCTTTTCAATTTCAGCTGAATGGACACCAAGCTAGGCACATAGTGAAAAATCCTCTGTACAAGGTTACAAATGTAACGACAAGTTTGTCCATTTTAAAATAATTAAGATTTGTACACAACACATAAAACCCTTGGTGTCAAAGCATTACAATCTATCTACTAAGGGGAAGCAGAGAGAGATGGAGCACTTTCCGAACACCACTTTGGACAAGCCCAGCTTGAAGGAAAACATTTAGGGGAGGTGGCTAGGGCTCCTGCTCTTCCACTAGTTTGACACTGATAAATTTGAGGGCCTCTGGAAAATTCCAACCATCCATCATTGGCAAAACTGATGAGAATATGTTTGAGATATGGCTTAAATGATGCCCAGTGGATGATGATGAGGGACATAAGCTATTGCATGTCTCAGCTATACAACTCCGGTGTATGTAATTTATAAGGACCCAGAAGAACTTTAATTCAGTGTACCATGGAGGTATTTGTATGCTGGAGTTATTGCAGCAATAGCCACGTCAGAATCAGTGTAATTGTTTAACACCCAAGGAATAGACAGACTGTAGTGTGTACACAGTGGAGCTTAGTCATCCACAAAAAGAATGAATGATGTCAGTCCTGGGAAGGTGTTTACAACTGGGGACCATCACAGTAAGCAAAATAAGTGTGACTTTGGAAGACAAATACATGTTTTCTCTCATTTGTGGATCAGAGATTCTATACAGCTAGATAAAAATCACACATACACATACATATTTATATCTGTACCATTAGGAATAAAGGTGACTAGTAGACATGGCGAGAGGGGGAAGAGGAGGACGTGGGAGTGAGTGTGATGGAATCCACTGACTTGGTCCACTTGCATGGGTGGGTGACTATGACTATAAAGAGTCCAGCGAGCACACATCAGCTGGGGGACAAGATGTTCCAGAAGGAGGCAGCTGTGTAGAGAAAGGCCGGGCACTTTCTTACACAGAGAGGTAATGAGCCACAGGAGTCTTAGTCTGGACCCGCTTCGTTACCAGCCCACTTTTGATGGAGAAAATGGAAGGGGCGTGTCTATTTCTGAGAGATGGAGTTTCACCAGGTCCTCTCTACTCCTGTTTCAGTACTCAGAAACCCACCTGCCATCCCGAGTGTGGCTGCCCACAGAGGTGGACCATGTCATAACAAGGTGAATTTGAAGTGAGAAACCACACTGCTTCACTCACCGTGACAGCCAGACTTTGCACTTAGAGAGAAATTACATATGAGCATCTTAAAAGGCAAGGAAGGACTTTTAGGATAGTACCCCAAAGGCAGCTCCAGAATTTTCATACATGTTGATTTTTATTAATAGTATAACAAATACATGCAAACGAACTAGAAAAGGTCTTTGTTTAAAACTTGTTTGTTTAAAACAAAACAAAAACCAAGAGTAGTGGGGCAGGGGTGGCGCACACCTTTAATCCCAGCACTCGGGTGGCATAATGCAGAGGCAGGTGGGTTTCTGTGAGTTCAAGGCCAGCTTGGTCTACAAAGTGAGTCCAGGATAGTAAGGGCTATACAGAGAAACCCTGTTTAAAAAACCAACCAACCAACCAACCAACCACCTCCCCCCCCAAACACATAAAAACCAGGGGAGCCAGAACATATTCGTTTAGATTGCTAATAAGTTCCCGTGTGTGTGTGTGTGTGTGATATTTTTTCTGTTTTTTTTTTTAAAGACAAGATCTCAGTTAAAATTTTTTTGTTTGATGGTTTTATACACAGTCATGCGTGTGCATACACACACACACACTGAATTGTAGTCTTTGTCACCTTCATTGTTCTGTCTCATCCCACTCCCTCACCTACTAGAATGCTTCCAGAAGGGCCCCTCCTGTTTTGATGTCTTCTTTTTGTTTCTGGCCAGTTGAGTTTAAAGTTTCTTGTATGAGGGAGGCTGGGGGATTACTTACTAAGTAAAGGCAATTTAACAAAGGTGAGGGATTCATGGGCACCTCTGCCAGCCGTGATGTGTTGACAAACTCAACCTTGTGCAGATCTTAGGAATATTACACTAGCAGTTTATTCATATTCTTTGTGGCTGGAGGAGGTCCCGAGACTGGAAAAACTCCACCCCTCCTGTCCCCTCCCCTCCCCTGCCCTCCCCTCCCCTGCCCTCCCCTCCCCTCCCCTCTGTCTCCTCCCTTCCTGGTCCTCTCCTGTCCTCTTCCCCTCCCTCCCTTCCTTCCCCATTTCAACTCTTTCTCCTCCTATTACCCACCTCCTTTTCACTTACTTTTTCTCCTTTCCAAAGAAGAAAGGGCTTCTGGATTAACAAAACCCCACTCGGCTTTCACGTGCTGCCCCAGAATTCTTGAGCAGCAGCACTAGAAGGGTGCTGGACACTAGCGAGCAAAAGAAAGAGATTCGGGTGGGGAAATGACCCGTGGAAGGCCACACAGGCCTGGCAACTCCGCCCCATCTCTCATCTACCACTTTCCCCGAAGCCACTTACCTCTCACTCAGCAAACCTCCTCCAGGCTTTCCATCCCAGCGCAGTTTCCTGTTTCATCTCCAAAGGCGCCCGCAGCCAGTTGGGCCCCCACGAAACATCTGGCACTTGACAGGGATGCTCTCCCCTCTTTTCCCTCTCTGTAGGGTGCTGAGGGAACAGGCCATGAATTAGATCTTGACTCTACAAGGCCAGGAAGAGAGCAAATAAACAGGCCCAGGGAAAGCACACACACAGAAGGAGAGAAACCCACCCCACTGTGAGCTGTCTGCTGTAGGACAGCCGGCAGGTCTCCCCACAGGCAGGCACCGAGGATGCCTCTCTCCTTATCCAGTTCCCCAAGACCGCTGCTCTCTGCCCCACCCCCCACCCCCTCTTCGCAATGAACAACTGCTCCTGCTTGCTATGGCTTGTGGCATTCTGCATACTCAGGTCCCCGTGCTTGCATAGCAAATACTTGTGTCTGATGAGACATGTTCCCAATCCCTGATAAGCATTGTAAAAGTAGAAGTGTGCATTATGGATTGCTTTTGTTTTGTTTTATTTATTTATTTTGTTTTTTGTTTTTGTTTTTGAAGAAATGAAGCTTAAATGGCTACCTGACAAATAAATTGGTTGTGGTTGGGAGAGAAGCACTCTGAGAAGGCCTGGAAACATGGGTGGAGCTCAGTAACCATGAGAAAAGCTCTACAGCTGGAGTGTGGCACGGAAGGTCTCCGTAGCTGGAGTGTGGCACGGAAGGTCTCCATAGCTGGAGTGTGGCATAGAGCTCACTGTGAAGGGCTGTGTTGTAAATCATGCTTGGAAAGAACATTCTGGCTGTGTTTAGGACAAAATGGAGGGTGGAAAGATTAGAACTAGGAAAATAAATTATGGCCTGCTGCTATTGTCAAAGACACTAGTGGTGATGTCTGAGTACTGGGATACTGCTTAGTAGCTAAGATGCAGAGGGATGGTGGTGGGGGGTAATGTCAAAGATGAATCCAGGATTCTGGCCTGAGCAGTCACTGTGAAAGGACGCAAAAAATGGATGGATGAGCTTGGGGACTGGGAGATAATTGGTTCGGTCTTAATCATGCTGATTTTCAAAGCCTGTGGAATTTTCTGGTTGGTTCTAGTCAAGGGTCAGGATTAAAAAAAGGCAAGCAAGCAATAAATAAATAAATAAATAGATAAAAAATAAAAAAATAAAAAGATAAAAAAAAAAAAAGAAAAGAAAAAAGAAAGAAAGAAAAGGCAAGCAGTCACCATATTGAGCAAAATGTAAGGATTCTCTCCGGATCCCTTAAGTACAGGGTCAGAATACGAGACTCTGTCTCCTTAAATTTTATACCTCAGGCAACTTGCTTACCTTACTAGTGTCAGCCCTGCCTGGGGCCCGAGGACAGTCATTTGGGCTGGAGTCACACGTCTGGATACGTAGGTGATACAGTAATGCTGGGTCATTGTTTAGCTTCCCAGTATTGATTTCTACTTCCTAATGGGACTCAGTTCCACTTTGGATCACTGTCTTACTCCATTGTGCGTCTCGATGGGGCATTGTTTGTGAAACAGGTTCCTGCCTCTAATAAAAAAAAATCCCGAAATGGCCCCAGAAGAACATACTTTGGGTATTACAGCACAAACTGCTTTCTCTCTTACTTTCTATCTCTTTTAATATTAAGGAAAAGGGGGGAAGGAAGGGAGGATACAGGTTTTTAGAATAAAAGGTAGATTATTGAATCTACTAACTCCAAAAATCCTACATTGGTATTGTAGATTGATAAAAATTTAAGACTTTGATTGATGGAAATTTAAGACTTCAACTTTTGCTTCACATTGATAAGAACTTAAATTGTATACAGTCATTCATTTTTGCCTTATGTATTGTATGTTATATGTTGACAAAATATTATATATTGTATGTTAGAAACTTGAGTTCATTTTGTTCAATGTTTATTTAATGTATTATTCATGTACCACTAATGTCTTATGAAAAACTATTAATAATCTGTTTAGGAGGATCGGGGATAAAAGTTGATATTTAGTTACATAGAAATCCTACCAGATACTAACTTACTTTGTCATAGAGCAGGTTTGTTTAATTTCTTGTATATGTCTTCAAAGGAATAGATTGATAACGGTAAGAATTGGTCTTCAAACTCTTCAGAGATCCACAGAATATGGCATTTAAGGATGAGGGCTTTCCTGACAGAGAGAGACATCCGCTCCTGGCCGCATCTCCATTTGCATCATTGAAGATGGGGGCTTCAAGAGACGCAGGTGACAGAATGGTCACTGGACTGAGAAACTGCTCTTATCTCTACTGCTGATGAAGGAGAGAATCTGGTGACTGTCCAAGCGGTCTGCTCTCTCTGTCCTATGCAACTTGGAAGTTGCCTGCCAGCACTTCCTTTATTAGATAGATTTTCCTTCTTGAGTCTCTGATGGGATTGAAGACTAGATAGCCACAGTGTTACTAGAAGCTTTAGTTTAAGAATTAAAAATACATTTATAGACTGATAATTGCAATTTCTCATGAGAGAAAAGGACTCTCTTTGGTAGGATAGTGGAATACTTTCTCTCAGGTTAACAAATATAAAAGGACTTGGTTATGTACTTGATATCTGATGATTATGTATATATGTATATATGTATATGTGTGTATATAGGTCTTAATTTTTTTTTAAAAGAGAAGGGGATGTGTGGGAAAGATTAAGCTTTGTCACAGGTGGAAGCAGTCTTGGGGGGCTTTACCCTTGGGGCACCCCATGAATACCTTGTGACAGACTGAGTGGAGCCATCCTGGGCCTGGAATTCAGAAAACAGACCTGGGAACCCCACCTGGGCTATTGTTTTTCTAATTGACCCTCAATGGGAGAAGGAGACTGCCCTTCCCACGTGACTCAGGCAGGTGGGGAGGAGAGAACAACAGGTTCAGCCCGGGCTTGAGCGTGTGTGGAGCAGCGAACAGGCCGGACCAGCACGTGGGCCAGAGAGACACCTAAGGACCCGTCCCGTGGACCGGATACCGGAAGGTTCACTCTTTTTCCCTTTAACCTTTTTTCCTTCTTGTGTAAGCTAGTTGGGTTGTATAATAAAGTTTAATTGTTAAAAAAACAGAGCCAACAAACTGCAACTGAGTGTCTAAAACTAAATGAGACATTTGAAGAAGAAAACTCAAAGGCCACCCACCCCTTAAATGTGCTTGTTTTCTCAGTCTCCTCAGTGGTGATTTCCAATGCTAATCGAGCCGCAGCACACATACTGCCAGGAGTGGAACAATTTGAGGTGTGAACCTATTGTAGAAAACTTTGGTTCTGCTCTTGAAACTGTTTGGGGTGGGGTGAAGGCTGATTGCCACACAGGGACCCGGTGGGGAGAGGCACAGTTAGAATCTTAGAGTAAGAGAGACACCACTAGAAGCAGGGCAGAGGCAACAAAGGAAACCAGAGCCTTACTGACACCAATGTTGAAAACTGCTGAAGGCTTATTTTGTTTGTTAGTGTTTAATTTCTTGAGTTCTTTCTTTATTTATTTATTTATTTTGAGTCAGGGTTTCTCTGTGTAGCCTTGGCTGTCTTGGACTCACTTTGTAAACCAGGCTGGCCTCCAACTCAGAGATCCACCTGCCTCTGCCTCCCGAGTGCTAGGATTAAAGGTGTGCACCAGCACACATGGAGAGTTATATATATATTGGATATTAGTCTATGGTCAGATGTAGGATTGGTGAAGATCTTTCCCCAATCTGTAGACTGTCCTTTTGTTCTATTGACAGTGCCCTTTGCCTTACAAAAGCTCTTCAGTTTCAAGAGGTCCCATTTATAAATTATTGCTCTTAGGAACTGAGCTGTTGGAAGTTGTCTCTTGTGACAATGAGTGCAAGGCTTTGCCCCACTTTTTTTTCTAATAGATGTAGTTTATCTGGTGTCATGTTCAGATCTTTGATCCAGTTGAGATTGACTTTTGTGCAGGGTGATAAATACAGATCTATTCATTTTTTTCTGCATGTAAACATCCAGTTAGACCAGCACCATTTGCTGAAGATGCTTCCTCCCCCCCCCCCCCATTGTATGGTTTTGGCTCTTTTGTAAAAACTCAAGTGTCTAGAGGTGTGTGGGTTTGTTTCTGGGTCTTCGATTCAATTCCATTGATCAACCAGTCTAGTTTTTTTTTTTTTTTTTCAGACAGTGTTTCTCTGTGTAGCCTTGGCTGTCTCGGACTCACTTTGTAGACCAGGCTGGCCTCGAACTCACAGTGATCCACCTGCCTCTGCCTCCTAAGTTATGGGATCAAAGGAGTGTGGCACCACACCTGGCCAACCAGTCTATATTTATTCCATTACCATGCAGTTTTTATTAGTAGCTTGAAGTCAGGGATGGAGATACCTCCGGAAGTTCTTTTATTATATAGAATTGTTCAGGGTTTTTATTTTTCCATATGCACTTTAGAAATGTTCTTTCAAAGTCTGTGAAAAATCATGTAGTTTGAAGCCAGGGTAGGCTCCTGGGAGGATATGAGGGGAACTGTAGCACAGATTCCTCCTAGTAGGGACCATAGAGACTGAGAAAGACTCACCATAACCAGACTAGTCTCCTAGTAGAGGAAGGGGAACACCAACTCACCCACAATAACTTTGACTCTAAGTTTGCTCTGCCTGTAAGGTGTGCAGGAATAGAGATAGAACACATAGAGCGGAGATTGAGGGAATGTCCAACCAATGTCTGGCCCAACCCAAGGCCCACTCCATGGGAAGGAGCCAGCCGCTGACACTCTTAAAGATACTCTGTTATACTTGCAGACAGGAGCTTAGCAGAATGGTCTTCTGAGAGTCTCCACCCAGCAGCTCTTTGAAACAGATGCTGAGACTCATAGCCAAACACTGGGCAATGCCTAGGGCATCTTGTGGAAAAGTATGGGGAAGGAGAAAAGGACCTGGAGGTGACAGGACCAACAAAGCCAAATAACCAGGGCCTAGACAGGGCTTACTATGGACTGGACCTAGGCTCCCTACACAGATGTAGCTGACAGGCAGTCAGACTTCATGTGGGTGTCCTCTAATAATAGAAACAGGGGCTGTCTCTGACATGGACTCTATTGCCAGCTTTTTGATCATTTCCTTCTGGCGGGACTGCCCTGCCAGGACACAGAGGAAGAGGTCACACTCATACCTGATGTGACTTGACAAGCTGAGGTGGATGGGAAGAGGGGCACCCCTTTTCTGAGGAATAAGGGAAGGCAAGTGGGGGGAAGGGAGCGAGGGTGGGACTGGGAAGGGAAGAGGCATGGGGCTACAATCAGGATGCAAAGTGAATAAACAAATTTAAAAGAAAGAAAGAAAGAAAGAAGAAAACCCCTGGAAGAGATCTTGTCTGAAATGAGTTGGAAGCTAGCTATGCTGTTGTATTCGGTTCCCTAAAAAAAGGACCCAAATGAAACAGATGTTCATTTGTCCTCACACTATACTCTAGAAGTTTGCATATGAAAAAATGTGGCTTTTCTATCTGGGGCCAAGGAAATTATAGACCCACCTTAGGCCAAAGTAAAAGAAAAAAAAGAAAAAAAAAAAAAAAAGCAACTTTCTCCTCTTCCCCTCCCCCTCTTCCCTTCGATTAAGGGAGAATAGATCTAGATGGTTTAGTGACTAGGTTTTGCCAAACCAGTACATTCTCTTTATCATTTCCAGAAGCCAACTGGAGTTGAGTTTCAGTTCTTTGTAATAAAATGTCTCCTAAGGATTCAAGCAGGAGCCCTTGCTCTTGCCACCACCCCGTTATGGTCTTTGTAGGTACTCTGGCTCTGTGCTTGCTGAAATGAAGTTGAATTGAATTTGCTAGGGGAAGGAGACCCAGCAACCAGCCTAAGATGACTGTTGGTTGCACCCAGTGTCCTAAGTCATGTACGAGCTTGAGTCGTTCAGTCTGCAATGTGGCCTATTTTTCCCTTTTCCTTTAAGTCTCTGGGCTTGAGGTGAGGAGAAGGAGCAGAGAGGGTAGCGTTTTACACAAATCGGTACAAGCCTTGCTACAGCTGTCATTTGAGTCCTCTCTGATTTAAAACTGGTCTTTTTTTGAGCCGGGTGTGGTGGCGCACGCCTTTAATCCCAGCACTCGGGAGGCAGAGGCAGGCGGATCGCTGTGAGTTCGAGGCCAGCCTGGTCTACAAAGTGAGTCCAGGACGGCCAAGGCTACACAGAGAAACCCTGTCTCGAAAAACAAAACAAAACAAACAAACAAACAAATAAATAAATAAATAAAACTGGCCTTTTTGTTGTGCCGCAGGTATCACCGTAGTACTGAGGTTGGTGGTGGTGTGAGAATTAATGGGGCCATGGGAGGTCAGGAAGATGTGTGATGAGTGGGTAAGAGAGTGAACATAGGCAGTAAGAGAGCCAAGTGCCTCTGCCCCGTGTGTGTGTGTGTGTGTGTGTGTGTGTGTGTGTGTGTGTGTGTGTGTGTCCCCAAGAGCACCAAATGTTCCCGGACTCTGCTGGCAGGCACCTGTTCGTTGGCTAGGTATTTATTTGAATGTAGTCTCTGGAGACCCAAGCCTTCCTTGACTTGGAAAGCATGGGGAAGCTTGTTGACAAAATGGCTGCATCACTCGAGTCTGGAAAATCATGAAAGTCCATGCTGCCTGTGGAACAGCTGCTGGGTAAACAGAGGAAGGGACTGTTAGCATTCTGCCCCAGTCAGCCTAGCAACCTATTACCTACCTGCCACTAGGCATGCCCCTGCTCTCTCCCTCTCTCTCTCTGTCTCTCCCTCTCTCTCTCTCTGTCTCCCTGAGACACCCCCTTCTTTCTCTCCCCATGATTTCACAAGAAATCTTATACCGTGTACCTGTTGTGGCAAATATTTTATATTTCATACTTAAAAGGGACTTTGTAGTACAGGACAGTGAACTGGGCAGCAGGGTGGGGAGTAAGTGCATAGGCAAGCTGGATTTCCAGGAAGGAAATTCTGCCCTGCCCACAACTCCCCAGCTGCCTCAAGGTTGCCTAGTCGTCTCATTCCTGAGAAAGACCTCTCACACGAATTCTATTGTCTGGCCTTCAGGGATGAGAGTCAACTTGTTCCTTAAGGAGGACAATGAAGATAGCAGCAGCCAAGGACTCCGGGCGGAAGCCGGAAGTCCTTGAATGCTCTAAGAACTCAGAATAGGGGTTTTGGATAAGGGTTCAGGTGGCTACACTACAGGAAGGGCTGAGCCTGGGAGGGGCGGCAAACAGAAATCTGTCCTGGTAAGTGCCCAACCCCATGTCCTTGCAGGCTTTGGTGCCTGGCCACAGCAATTGGAGCATCCAGGGTGCTCTTCCACTCTGAAGGATGCCCTCTTCTGAGCCAGACAGAGCTGCTCTCTCTTTCTAGAACAAAGTCCCAATGTCAGCATCCCGACTCCTCTCTAGTGTGTTATGTCCTCATGAATGTCACGCCCATGATAAAATGTCAGTGTTCCAGGAAGCCTTCCTTGACTGCTGTGGGCAGTGACGTACATCGGCTTTACACTGAGATCACACTGCTCTGCATGTGCACAGAATCCTACAACTTTTAGGTGCTCAGTTAATACACATAGATAAACAAAACACTCTGATGGTCTTTCACTGCTATTTTTGGTAAAGGTTATCCTTAAAAATCAAATATGGCCAAACCGTGTACGCTCTTGGATGAAATTCACAAGCTCTTTTGTTGAAATCTGTGTCTTAATGTTTGTGATTGTTCTTGCTTCATCAAGCATGGGCATGGACCTGTTTGAACCCGCAGCCAAATGGCGCGGGAAAGCAGCGTCCTGTCATCTGAAGGTATCCTTCAGCCTTTAGCTCTCCAGATCCGAGTCTCTCAGCAAAGTGCTTGCGGCTAAGGCTCGCTTCTGCTGGAAAATGCTCTAGATCCAGGCCTGAAATACCTGTTGGGATCTTGGAGTATTTGCATTTTAAAAGGGTCACAGTTAGAGGCCAGTCGCCTTAGGGTTGGGACTTTCTGGAGGACTTAATCAGATTTAAAGATAAAGGTGGAAAGCTCTCCAGACACAAGAGCTGAGGGCACATAGATCCTCTCTGCACCTTCCATACAGAACCCTCATGAGCTTTGCATGAAGAGGCCTGTCGCTAACCCAAACTTGAGCAATGGAAGACAGGCGTGGGGTAGGGGTGGGGAGGGGGGTGTGGGGGTGGGAGGAACACAAGTGCATATTGCTAAAAGAAGCCAATCAATAAGGCTGTATGCCATACCATATGCTTCTCACAAAATGACATCTGTCCTGGTAGACACATAGTAAGGACAGTAAAAAACGCCACTGGCTGGCTATGGTTGGGTGAGAGGGCATAAGAGGTCAGAGTAAGGGCCCGTAAAAGTATTCTAAATGATACCGCAGTGACTAATGCCTGATACACAGTCGTTGAAATCTACAGAGTATACAATACAAAGAAAATCCTAATGTGAAGATTGGAGTTTGGTCAGGAAGTGTGGCAGTGCTTGCTTAGTGTTTGTTGGACCCTCACGCCCAACTCGGGAAGGGGGTCGCAGTGAGAGACCACACGAGGCACAATGCACTGACGCAAAAGCAAAGGTTTATTGCTGACGCTCCAGGGTCCCTCAGCACTCGAGAGGCTAAGGACCCCCAGTGACTGTTACAGGCTAGTTTTAAAGGCTAAAACCGCAAAGCAGGTGGGGTTGCTTATCAAGTTAGATCATATGGACATTAGGACATCTGGCATTGGGAGACCTCTTGTGGGGACTTGGGTGTGGGTCCCTAGGGCAGTTACTGGAAACTGTATGGGACCTCTGATATTTAGGAGCTCGCATGTAGCTATTCTGGGAACTAGGGTGGAACTCCTGAGACTAGCAGTAACGAGAACTGGGAGAAGTCTCTGGGTAGGCAGGGCAAACAAGCGTCTTACATTTTATAATTTTACAGTTTCTCATGTTAACTGTAACAAATGTGCTGCATCAGTGCAAGATGCTAATAATATAGGGGAGATAATGTGTGGAGGGGAAGAAGCTACTGAGAACTCTGTAGCTTTTGATAATTTTGTTATTAAGTCTGCAACTTCTCAAAAAAGAAAAGAAATTTTATTTATATAAAAAGGAGCACTCCCCTAATGATGACTGACATTTATATTTATATTTATATTATTTATATAGCGTGCCACACACAGGTACTGTCCTAAGCACTTTGTATAATTAACACAATACAAATATTCTCAAACCAAGCCTGTGACACAGGTGCCACTAGTCTTATGGCAGATAGGGGAATGAAGCTCAGCAAGGTAGGTGACCCTCCCCAGGCACACACAGAGAAGCTCAAGGCCTGCCTTGGTCCCACACAGTTGACACCAGCTTGTAAGGCACTCTGCTATTTAGCTGTGCTGATTGGGCTATCTGTCACCCTGAGGCACCTATGTCACCCTGACAGACACCTGGGACAACACGTGCAGAGAAAAGTTTTGCTCTGGCTCACAGTCTGCTGGCTCCTCCGCTTTGGGCCTACAGTGAAGTAGCAGCGTCATGACAGGAACACACAACCCAGAAAAATCTCTCACTTCATGGTCAGGGAGCAAAAGAGATGGGGAAGAGACTGGGGTCCTACAGAAATTTGGGGACATACAGCCAGTTACCAAGGTTCTCACTAGGCCCTACCTCTTAGAGTTCTGTTATCTCTCAGTAGCTACATCATAGGCACTAACCCTTCCCCATGAGCCTTTCTGGTACATTCAAAGTACAAAGTATAGCACATTTGAATATGTATGATAGTCTCTCAGTCTTCCTTTTATTTGGCCCCGAATGCACCAGGCCTTTCAGAATTGCCACAGGCTGGGAACAGGGGACCCTCCTCTGTACTCTTGTGACATCTGGTTCTTCACCTCTGAAGACACACCGCTTACCCTATCTTAAGTCATTGCTAAAGAAAGTCTGTGCATATTTTATCAAATCTCAGGGATTCACTCAACTTCCAACACAGCTTTCCCCACAGGCTGCCTGGCCAGGGATCAGTGTGCTCCGATGAGCTGTGGCTGTGTCACTGCTGCCATCTCCAATTTCCTCTCCGGTCGTTTCATCAGGTACAATACTTGTTCTTGGGGTCAGGAGTCCCACGGACTTCTGCTTGGGTCTCACTTTTAGAAACGTCCGTGCTGCTGCTTCAATGCCTTTCCTTCTATGCTGCTCTCACTTGCCGTGCTTTCTTCAAACCCAATCTGGAGAAATCTCACTTCTGGGGTGGGGGCTCACCCAAGCCAGAGATGAGAACTCTGAGAAACAAGAGGGTTCCCTCATTGTGATACCTTGATGCTAACTTCCCTGCCAGTGAGGATGAAGAAGGGGGTGACATGATTCGGCTTCCCTTCGCCACTTTATTTGCGTTGCACAACGGGGCCCAAGGAGTGGCCGTTCATCATTCCCTGTTCACTGTTGCTTGGATGACGACCATCAACTACTGAGTGAACTGGTAGGGGTTTCACTCTTGACAAAATAGCCTTGGGAATAGCTGGCCTCCCCTGGACTTTAGGAGCTGGAAAGAAGGCAGCCACGCCCCTGAGCAATGCAGGCTGAATAGGGTTTGGAAACTGCACTTAGAAGCTGGCAGTGAGTGGAAGAGGTGACCCTTGCCTCAAAAGCTAGTTTCTAGATCAAACCATTTTCCTCTTTCCCCCATTCTCCTTTCTGTCCCATTTCGAGTGAGGTCCTTTCATGTCCCTTCTCACGCCCTACCTCCTGCCCACCCCCCACCCCCCACCCCTGCTCTAACTCTTAACCTTTTATCCAATCTCAGCAGAAATTCCAGTGTCTCTGAAGACCTACTTCAATTTCTCCTGATAGTTAGAAGGCTGGTAGTGGGGCTCCATAGGGTGCTGACTGCCCCCCAAAGTGTTCATCACACTTGGAAGTAAGGAATTATGCCTTCCTGTCTTCCCTCCCTCCCATTTTCCCCTTACTCCCCTCCCCTATGACTGTGCCTGAGGGGGACTTCCTCCCCCTGTATATGCTCATAGGGTATCAAGTCTCTTCTTGGTAGCCTGCTATCCTTCCTCTGAGTGCCACCAGGTCTCCCCCTCCAGGGGACATGGTCAAATATGAGGCACCAGAGTACATGTGAAAGCCACTCTATCTTTTTATCCTGTATTGCAGTACCTGGGACAGAAGAAACACTCACTTGAAAGTTTAATATTTGCTGAACAAGTGAACGGACTTCAGAGGACCACCCTGGAGTGAGCGGGAAACGGGTTGGGTGTTCTGTGTCTAGGCCAGAGCCACCATCAGGCAGGGCAGCAGAAATAGCCTGTGCTGGCGGTTAGATTCTGGTCTCCATGATTGTGATAAAGGAAGATTTCACTGGGTTTGGACTGGGCTGGCTTTAAAAAAAGAAAAGAAAACAAAACAAAACAAAAAACCTACAGTGGAGCAAAGCACCTTTCCCCGGCCTCATAATGATCTGTGTGAATACAGTTCAGTGGACCTTTAGTCAGAGAGAGGGGCAAGGTGGAGGAAGAGGGAGATGGAACACTTTCTCCCCTCTGAAGCACTTCCTTGTGGATGCACTGAGACACAGTGAATGCCCAATTGAGCCACCAGCAGCCACATTAGAGAGAGAGAGAGAGAGAGAGAGAGAGAGAGAGAGAGAGAGAGAGAGAGAGAGAGAGAGAGAGAGAGAGAGAGAGAGTTGTCCAGGACTCATATTACGTAGGATTAATATTAGGCATCTCTGCTCAGCCCAGTGAAAGGCCTCAAGTGTCCTTGGAATTTCAGCGACCTTTCTTCATCAATGAAGACATTGTTCTCTTGGCCCCATGGCTTAATTCATAGGAAACACAGCACCCGTCTTCATCAGCACTGCCCACCACATCTGGGGTGGGGGGTCTCAGGACCTGGGAGCATTGAACTCAGGCCTTCGACACGCTGCCTGTCTCTTGCACAAATCTCCCAGGCTTTGGGAGCTGCTGGTTGTGATTTCCTGAATATCTCTGCAATCTGCTCAGTGGTTTTAGCTGAGAATTAGAAGGCACTTGCACAGGTTGTGGGAGCCTAGCAGGTCTTAAACCTGTCATCAGAGGAGCTCCTCTAATTCCATTGAGTGGAGCTTCTGATGCTAAACCACCTAGTCCATGGGCAATGAGAGAAGGACCTGCAGGCCAGACGTGGTGCTTCCATTTCAGGAGAGCACGCTGCCTCTAACAAACTGTTGACACATTTGTGTCTAAAATCTTCTCTACGGCCAGAAGAGTTTTCTGTTTTTCTGCCTTTCTTTCACAGATGCCAGGCTTGGCTTGGGGCACACAGCAATTAAAGGAAATGCTGGGATTCAAGCACAGCCTACTTGGTGGCAAATGTGGGCTTGGTAGTGATGTCTACGGAGGACCCAGGTGTGTTATGCATCTATCTAGGGGTTTCAGGGTCCTTTGGCATGCACGTCTCATGCTGACCTTGCGATGTAGACTGACGCTAAGACACACTGCTAGGTGGTCTTTGTTTTTATTTTCTTGATGGTATGACCAAAGTAGAGACGAGGTGAAAAGCTAAAGTTCTGCAGATTGACGAGAGAAACATACAGATTGGATGAGGGCTGGGAGGAGACACAGCCTGTGAAAGAAAGCAGGGATGAGTTTTGAGGTCAGCTTAATTGACAGTGAGAATGCATTGTCTGAATAGACAGTGGTGGCAGGTCCTGTCTCTGGAGCAGCGCTCCTGAGCCTGTGAGTTGTGACCCCTTTGGGGTCACCTATCAGATACGCTGCATATCAGATCTTTACATTGTGATTCTTAGCTACGAAATAGCAAGGAAAATAGTTTTATGGTTGGTGTGGGCCCAAGAATCCCTGTGGGACAATCTGTGCACTGGGCAGCTACAGAAACACTGACGGAGGGTTGGCACTGACAAGCATCAAGAAGCAAGAGACCGAGGAAGCAGAAATAGCACTCACTGCCTCTGTTCCCTCATCTCCAGAGTCATCAGCTCTACCCAGGATGCTTGGGGCACAGAGTTGGGGAGATTTGAATTTCCCTCCTAACCCTCGCCTTTTTCCAGAAGCACATTTGCAAGAGAGATAAAATATCAATGGCTTTATATCAAGGTCCACCTTGTTCCTGCGACCGTATTAGTAGTCTCCTGGGAAAGGGGTACCGAGGAAGCTTGGAGGCTGCTCGGGTCTCCTACAGAAGCTTTCCCAGGACTGGGTGGAAGGTGAAGGCCTGGCGCTTGCTTGTCTTCCTCCTTCCTCCAGGCACTGCCTTTCCCCCAATCAGCCCCAGCTTCCTGCTGCACTGATCTGAGGCTGTAATAGAGCCAGTCTTATTTTATTTTATTTTTTTTATTAAGTTCATGAACTCTAGAGGAAGGAACCTGGAAAAAACGGTCTCATTACCTCAGGAATGAAGGCGCATGCTTCTTTTAATGCCAGAGGTTGGCGTAGCCTTGCTTGTTATAGCCACAAATAATCCGGGTGGAAATTTGCAACAGGGTGGCAAGACACAAACAGGATGGCTGCTTACTTAGGGTAAGCAGGTGGGGCGTGGTACCGGAGGCCAGTGCAAGGTCACAGTGCTAGCTCCTGGGCAAAGGCTTGCAGGGGTCGCCTACAGCTAGGCGCTGTGCTGACTCCTTCTGGGAGGTCAGGAGCTAAGATGCTTTCCCAGACGACAAGAAGATGGCAAGTGCTTGGTACCTGACTCGAATCTTAACACTGCTATTTACAAACTAATTGTCTACAGCTTTTCCGAACCCCTCGCTCATCAGTTTCTGTATCTCTAGCACATAGAACGAACAGGTAACTTTCTGGACTGGGTGGGGCAGGGGGAGGGGCAGGACAGATGGAAATGCAGCGAACTGACCTGGAGCGGAAAAGTCACATTCTTTAAGGAGAGGTCTCCTTGAATGACCCAGGAGAGCTTTCGCCCAGTTTAATTGTTAACGGATCAGGAGGCTGATCAGGGACTGAAATCTACCTCCTCCACAGAGGGCTTGGGATGAGGGGTTGGCCTTCAGTGTCTGAGCTAGGCCCGCCTTTGCTAGACGTTTCCAAAGACGAGACTCTCCCGGGGCCCCTTATTAAAAGACGAGTCTCTGGCTTCCCCCAAGTCCCACTGAATAAACACACACAGGGGCTCCGCGCTTCAAACAAAAGCAGCAGACAAATCTTATCACCACAGACTTTGAAGATACGTTCATTAATCATTGCACGGGACTGAATGGGTAGCGATAACACACTAGGTAGAATAGGAGCACCCTACAGAGAGGAACTCAGAGACCTCGCTTTGTTCAACAACGTCTCTTAACTGGCTGACGCTTGGGAAGAAGATGAGTCGTGGTTCTAGAAGAAGGGGTTTGTGCTGCTCTGCACCATTGTCCTCCTCTCTTCCCTACTGGAACCTTTCCTTCACTGGTCCCCTCTGATAAGTGTACCCCTTTCCCTAGAATCAGTTTCAGACCTCTCCTTCAGCAAACCTTCCCAGATTCTACCAGGCGTTCTGTTTTGTTTTTGGTTGTTGGTTTGCTTTTCTTTTCTCCTATTCCCTTTGCACCTTTGTGACACATATTCATCATAAGACCGTCATATCGAGGACATTATGTGCTTGCATTGTGTTTCTGGTCCATGTGTACAGGGTTCAAAAGAAACCGCAGAGCACACACTGTGGTCTCTCTTTGCAGGACGGGATCTGCAAGACACACTGACAGGAAGACGGAAGAACACAGGATGCCCAGTAGGCAGAGACTTGCACAAAGGGAGCAAGTGCAGAGCTCTAGAAGCCACCGGCGCATTTTCTTTCCGTAGCAAGCTGTTCTCTGCGTTTATTTATTTGCTTGTATATGTGTGTTGGGTGTGTATGTATACATGTTTACCTGTGTGTGGGTGCACACGTGTGTGTGCACATGCATGTGCATGTGTGTCTTCCTCGATTTCTCTCCATGTTATATATTTGAAGTGGAGTCTCTTGCTGATCCTGGAACCTGCTGGTTTGGCCAGCTTGCTCCAGAGTCCCATACCCTGGGATTACAGGCAGGCGACTACTCCCAGCTGGCCTTTATGTGGACTGTGGGCATCTGAACTCTTATACTCCTGCTTGCATGGAAAGGCTTAACCTGCTGAGGCATCTCTCTGGCTCCTGAAGCTATTCTTAATGACAAAGTCATCTTTTTAATGAAGCCTATGAGGTTTTGAAATATTTTCAGCATGTCACGTGTCTCTTCATTAAGCTTTATATGGAAGGCCAGAAAAAGAACAGTTCTTATTCTGAACATATTGTCACTAAACCAAAAGGTGCCTGGCTTAGATCTGGTGCCCAGACCTCAGCGCATTTGCAGTGTGATACACTCCCGTCCGTTTCAGAAGTTTCTGCAATCAGGCTCCTCCCACTTGCTCCCTGGGTCTTTGACTGAGTCACATACATTCTATCGGCTTCAGATTTCTGCACTTAAAACAGAAAGTTCGGAGACTTTTCTTGCTTCTGTCCTTCCAAAGTTCAAAGGAAACTCTAAAGTACACTACAGATTTTAAAATACTTGAGACAGATGGGATCATTGGGTGATCCATGACGGCGACGAATGCCAAGTCCAGAGTTCACGAGTGCAGTGGAAACATGGTCTTGAGGAGAATTGGTTTGGCAGAAGATCACGTCAGACTCTCCAAAAAAACCTGTTAGAAGTCAGGCTCAATCACCCTCCCTGTGACTAAGCTGGAAAATTTAGAAAGCGAGGTGGTACAATGTTGTGTTAGATTTCTATCGCTATGGCGAACGTGAGAGGTAATGAGAGAATGTTTATGTTGGGCCACAGTGTTGGAGGTTTTAGCCCAAGACCAGCTGTCCACGTTGCTCTCTGCACTTGTGATGAGGCATCGCATCACAGTGGAAACATCAAGAAGAGAGAAACTGCTCACCTCATCAGCCAGGAAGCAAAGAGCAATAAGGCGGGGTCAGTGTGGCAAGGGCCTCTCATTAGGCCCGCCTCTTACAGGTTACGTCACCTCCTAATAGCACCGCGCTGGAGAGACTGAATCATCAACACACAACTTTGGGGGATTGCTTGGGCAAGCTGCAGTATCTGTGTAATTATGGAAGGACAAGAAGAGCGCCCACCACCACTGGTGGGATTGATTTGCATGGTTATTCTGAAGGGCAATGTGGCATTTCTTGGGCCAGTTAAGTTTGTACATGTTCATATTTCCCTAGCCCCACACTACTTTGTGATAAATTAAAGCTATGAGTTTACCCAAATTCCTTCTAACTGCTCCGCATGAGATAAAAGGTAAACATCTGTAATTTCCAGGTGTTTTTCTTATTTCTCAGGCTCCACAGATGCCCCATTTTCCTCTGTGCAAATGCATGTCAGTGATCTTTGGAAGATAGAAGTATTTATCACAAGACCAACAGCTTTCCTTTGCCGTCTCCACTGTTTTTACTTCTGTGAATGATCGCAAAGGCTCATAACTCAGCAATTTCTTTTTAAGAATATGTGTGAGAGGGTTCTGATATCTGGATCTACTTCAGAGAGTGCTGGGAAGTCGGTCCCTGGCCAACTCTTCACTATTTATGGTTCTGAGAGACGGGTTGTGGATTTCTAGCTTTCTTCATTCGCTTCAGGTGGCAGAGACCATAAGTCTTTGGAATTGTTGTTTGTCAATCAATTTGGATCGTTCTTCCTTCTAATAGTTTTAAAAATAGCAAGTTACCTTCATTAGGTACATTTTGGCTTAACTAGTTAAGAAAATTTGGCAACTTCAACTGATGCCATAAAATATTTCACAAAGATAATATGAGTGGGGTCTTCATCCCAATGCTCCAGGCAGCAGCCAGAGATTTGAAACATCACCTGTTTGACATCATTGAGAAGATGGGTTTATAAAACGAAGTAGATGCAATCTTAGGAATTCACCGTACAAGATTTAAAATCTTGTGGATCTCAGCCTGTCAGTGGCAATCCCTTTGGGGGTTAAATGACCCTTTCACAGGAGTTTCATATCAGATATTCTGCATATCATAAATTTACATTATGACTCGTAACAGTAGAAACATGTTAATACACATAAGTTTATAGTTGGGGGGTCACAACAACATGAGGAAGTATATTAAAAGGTCACAACTTGCTGGGCGGTGGTGGTGCACACTTTAATTCCAGCACTTGGAAGGCAGAGGCAGGCTGATCTCTGTGAGTTCGAGGCCAGCCTAGTCTACAGAGTGAGTTCCAGGACAGTCAGGGCTACACAGAGAAACCCTGTCTCCAAAAACAAACAAAAACAAACAAACAAACAAAAAGCCACAGCATTAGGAAGGTTGAAAGCCACTGAACTAGATGGTTACATGGTGGACAGATCTTAATAGCAATATTTATTTTAAAAGGGAGGGCATTATAAAGTTTAACAAATAACATAATTTATATAAATCTTAAAGTACATGCATAACATCAGCTACACAAGGCAAGATATGTCCCCTGGTGCAATAGTGGCACATACATCATGGGGATAACCAATCATTTTCTGATTGGATCCAAGGCACAAGATTAAATCCAAACCTGGGACCATTATTAGGCCTAGAGTCTATAGCTAGATAGGTCATAGGCCTTGGGGGAGAATCTATTACTATTATCCTGCTAAAGTGAGGTAATGCTAAACTGCCTCCTTGTGGCTTATTACTACAGTTAAATACTGCTGCATCTTGCAGCCCTCTCCAGAGAAACTTATATTGTCAGTAGACAGTGACTAGCAAAGACTTATAACTGGCCACGGTGCAGCGAATAAGGAGCTGCAGAATGCTCAGCCCTAAATGGAACATCTATATTACGTTTCTTCTTGCCAACACTCAACGATGATTTCAGAAGAGCAGGTGAAAGGAACAGAGGAGCTAAAGGGCATGGGTGACTAGAAAGAAACTGCATTCTGGGTACAATAAGGTAAGCTGCAAGTATAAACTCTCGGGGCTTCTGACAGACTACACAAGACCCCTACAAATCCAAGCCAGACACAAGCCAAACATAGAGGCACAAAGTTCCACTCGTAGCTTAGGAGTTACTGGATGTCCACAGCTGCTGGGGGGTGGCGTGAGAGGGGTGAGACACACACACACACACACACACACACACACACACACACACAGAGAGAGAGAGAGAGAGAGAGAGAGAGAGAGAGAGAGAGAGAGAGAGAGAGAGAGAGAGAGAGAAAGTTTTCTCTAAGAATGTACCATGGTAATATGGAAAGCCACAAATTGGTCTTGATGGGTTTAAAAAGAAACCCAAAGACACAAAATTGAGGGGAGAGAAATATGGGTATGGATCTGGGAAGAGTTCAGAGTGTGTGAATGTCATAGGAAATTCTCAAAGAACCATTAGAAATTAATAAAAGATTCAGCTACCTGTTTAACAATGACAAAAATCCTTATTCCTTATTTAATTATTACACATTGAAATGAGAGTGTAGTTGAGAAAGAGGATTAAAAGCAGAGGATGCAGATACGGAGGACAAATGAAGAAGTGGGCGTGGCATACAGTGTCCATGAGTCTCTGGGAATGGCTGCAGACATCACTTGAGATGGGTGATGTAGGAAGGACCAACGCCCCACCATGAGAGAAAAACATCTCGAAGTGCTTCTTCCACCACATCCGTGGCGCAGCATTACTCTTTCTGTGCCATTTGTTGAAGGACGGTCTCTGAGGAAGGAACACAAAATGTCAAGGGGCCATGAAATGTGTTAGAAAAGCAATGCTTTAGGACCTTGGAGAGTATTCAGGGGTGACGGAGAGGAAGGTAAGGTCACCCACTATTTCAGTTGCCCTGAAACTTGCTCCATTTTAAGACTCCAAATTCTGATGGTTGATAAATGAGAGGGCACAATTACTATCTTCAACTATCTGAAGAGATCTGACAGAGAAAGAGAAGAAGTAAGTAAACAGGCATCTTACACCTCCAGAAGGCAGGCTTCAGACTACTGGGAAGAAGAGAATTGAGGAGTGGAAGGAATGGTTTGCCTCTGCACATACAGGGCCTCCTAATAACCAGCTGAGACCCAATGGGCAAGCTGCCTTTGGAGGTGCTGTTGATCACCCCACTTACTGGTGCATGCTCTTCTTAATTCATTACCTTATTGTACTTAATTTTAAGAACAAAATTTCCAAGGTCAGACAATTAGAGCTTTGGACACAGTGGCTCTGTGACTCTAAAAGAGCCCGTCCTTATAAGCAGGGCTTTTCCAGATCCTTTTAAACAATCTGTCAACTCCAAGATGGTAAAAATAAGTGCTATGTTGCATGTTGCAGACAAACAGCTTTCAATGGAAGCCGGATGGAGTAGTCCGAAATCAATCTGACTCGATGTTGAAAATAGCCGATTCTCCTAAGTTCAGCAGCAGACTCGACCCTAAGTGTTCGTGGCTGGAAATCTCAACACTCAATAAGGGAAAAGCTCCGAAAGGCTTTCCAATGCGCTGACTACAACAGCCCTGCTGAGCCCTCCCAGTGCAGGGCTTTGAAAAACAGGTGTAGTTTCTGTTGCTGGAGGCAGCGTGGGCAACTAACAGTTGCCACCCGGTTGAATAGCGATAGCTGCTGCCTTTTCCTGTGTGTATACTGTGTCCCAAGCATGCTGTAGAGCAAGCGCTTTATATAGCAGGGTCTATCACAGGGACATAGTAGATGTTCAGTAAACCCGACGAACAAAGAATCTCACTTGGTTTTCTGCTGTGTAACCTCAACTTGACACACTTTACCACTATGGCAGGTCCTGCCATGCACACTGAATAAACAAACGGTGAGGCTGAGGCTCAGATATGGTTCATACTGCCTCTGACATGCCTAGTTTGTATCTTACTACCATTGTAATGATGGCTAGTGGGAGAATCTACAGATGTGTCTTTCTTTCAGCTGACATATTAAAGCAAGTCACATCTATTGCTTCATTACAGAGCATATAAACCTCAATTATTGCATTTTTCCCCCTGTGCTGGTGAACTTTGTGCCTCTAAGCAGGTCACTGAGCCACGTGCAGAGCCTGTTTTGCAATATTTTTAACAACATTAATAATTTCATTTCTTCTGTTGCTTTTCAACTATTTTTTCTTGCCAGTGGGGATGCTTAAGAAATAAAGCATTGCTCTTCATGTTTCCCCCTTAATTTTTTTTGGTTAGAGGTGTTTTCAACTTGATTCTTTCATCTACCACTTTCCAAAATCTTGCCTGCTGACAAAGGTTGCGAATGGCTACATTTTCTAGGCCTGACATTGATTCTGCTTTATAGTCTGTTCATAGGTTGAACTTCTTGCTTTGTGACTATTTTCTGTATATCGACCTTCTGCTGACAAAGAACAAAGAGAGTGCTCCATAGGCATTTGCTGAATGAATGAATGAATGAATGAACGAATGAATGAGTGAGTGAACTGGATAATAAACTGTTAACTGATCCATTTCTTCAGTTGTTAAAGAGGAAAGGCAAGAAGCAATGGCTGCTATCTTTCCCGGATGATTTTGATTCATTCACCATAACTTTTTGCAATACGGAGATCTCACCAACCTAAATGTGTCTACCATCTTCTTGCCAATCTTTCCCTCTCACCTGGACTTTATGTAGCGTTTGTCAAACACTTGAGTAGGAACTCCTGGGAGCATCTGTGGTTTGTAAAGTCTACATACATCTTGTTTAATCCATCTTTGAAACATGCTCCTAAACTGAGTAGTAATCAGTTATGGGTTAATTTGTCCAGAGTTTCCTAAATTCACTACTAGATGCTTAATTCTAAAACTAATGTTTAAAAAGGATTTTTTTAACTTTTATTTTATGTGCATGAGTTTCTGCCTGCATGTAGGTATGTGCATGCATCATGTTTGTATAGAAGCATGTGGCAGCCAGAAGAGGGCTTCAGTTACCTGGAGAAACGCATGGTTGTGAGCTGCCATGTACATTCTGGGGTCCCAACCTGGCTCCTCTACAAGAGAGGGAATATTCTTAGCTGCTGAGCTTTTCTCAGTCCCTTAACACTGATTTTTAAATATCTCTCTTGCCTCAGGGAATTTTTCAACTCCTTAAATATTTTAAAAACTACTCAAAGTGGTTCTAATATCTCAGCTCAGGTACACATTTCTCTCTGATTAGATGAATTTAATAACTTACATCCACTAGCTAAAAAATAATTTATCCATCCATCTATCCATTTAGTTTCTGCCCTTGTTGAACATATGCAATTTGTCAGGTTTTTATAAGATAATTGTGATACCATCATGAGTGGTGATGGGATGGATAACACAATTATATGGTTTATTAAATTACGTTGGAGATTGCCTTCTGGGTAATCTGTGTCTTTCAAGTGCTGGTCGTTGAACTGCAGCTTAATTGCTAGAGGGAACTTGGTTAGATAGACTCATGGACAGGACATTTGCCTGGAACATTTGCATCGGGACAAATGAGCAACCGAGGCACAGAATTGATGGGCGTCATTCTTTCTCGCCAAGGCCCATTAACAGATCTCCATCTGTCCTGTTTTTGAACGTTTCAGAGGATGGGCAGCTCTGGGCCCATGAGGCAGCAAACTTGTCCCCAGAAGTACATCAGCAGGAGATGAGGAACTGTATAAAAAGAGTATTGCCCCACGCAATCATCCGCAGAAGTACACATTCCTATAGGCATGATGGGAAAGCAAGAACAATTTTATAAAGTGGACTCTGAGGGAGCCCATATTGGTTTAAGTCTTATTATGAGCACATGTCTTATATAAGCAGACTAGTTACTGCCGTGTGTGCCTTATCCCAGTCACAAAGCTGCCTGAAAAGCTAGGATTTATATTTATCCATTGCTGCACTGTCTGTAATCAAATAGCTTTAGTTTTGACTCCCACAGCAGTTTTCATTTAAATGAAAATACAACCGAAATAAAAAATTGCATTGTGGGCCTCTCGGCTCCTCTGCCATTTGCAAAATCATTCATTCTCATTACTTGACCCCAGAAATCAGAGCCTCTGAGATGGAAGAATGTGGTTGGGTATGTGCCACTCATTTGTCTCTAGAATTTGCTTATTCCCAGGGTCACCCCATGAAACCACCACCCACGACGGTTTCCTATGGCCCAACTAAACAAGTGTTTCTTCAAGTGGAGAAGTGGAGAGCCCAAACCACTCACATCAGAACCACTCAAAACTCTACCAAAAATGAAGATTTCCCTGGACTCCATACAGACCCTCTGCATTAAAATCTTTGGAATAAATTTCCATGCATCTGCTTTTTCAACACTTTCTGAGTGATTCACTTAGTACATAAATGAATGCTGAACACATCTGCCAGTGGCCAACTTGATTGAAATACCTTTACTTCCCCTCTCAAGCCACGTCCGCAGGAATGGTAGATTAGCACACCGATCATTCTGAGATGGGACACACATCAGGTTAACAAAAGATGTCACGGCATGGTGGTGGGTGATGAAACACAGGAGCTCCATTAGTATTGAAAAATCAAAGTGTATCTGGGAGTGGTGGCTCATACCTTTAATCTCAGCACTGGGGGAAGCAGAGACAGGTGGATTGCTGAGAGTTTGAGGCCAGTCTGGTCTACAAAGTGAGTACAGAACAGCCAAAGCTACATAAAACAAACAAACAAACAAACAAAAAAAAAAAAAAAAAAAAAACTCTATCTTGGGGAAAAAGAAAAAAGAAAAAGAAAGATCAAAGTTCTCAATTGATTTTAACAAATATATACATTTACTATAAAAACTTTTAAACATACGCACTGTGCACTGTGGTGCAACTGTGACTGTGACAATGACAGTGGTGGGACATGCACATAACGCAGTAGCATGAACCTCATATATACTGCACACACCACAAGACTTTGTTTCCCTTGGCTAATCAACTTCCGCCCCTGATTCTGCACGGTAGTCGGCTTCTGCAAATCCCAGATTTCATGTCATTTCACTCATAGGAGTATGGACAGTGTCTTAACCAACCAGAGGATTAGCATCACACCTAAAGAAATTCACCCTGATGCTCAACACCATGCTCCAATTCCTGCCATTATCACAGTAGTGTGATATTATTGTGGGTTTGTTCAAATTGAAACCTAAAATAAAATCTACACATGTGTTATCTGCATATTGCATTTCTCAAGGCTCTGTTGCTCTGGAATAGGTTTGCCTCCCTACGGTCTTTCTCTGTCCCCTTCTTTTTATTCTATTTACTTATTGACGAGATTAGGCCACAAGGAATATCTCACATCCTGAATTTCTCTGCTTCTTTGTGATGTCATTTAGCTGATTTCTCCCTTCCCCTTAATCAAGCTTATCCCTGTCTTGCTTAATTAAAGGGAATGTTAAGTCAAAAGCTTTGAATAGATTCAAGGCCAAGCTTTGTTGATTTTTTTGTGTGTGTGTGTGGGGGAGTATTTCCTTTTCATCATTGGCATGATAATTTGGGGCACATAAAACATGGTTGTGCCATTTTTGATGATGTTAATATGTCAAGGATGCTGTTGGCTATCATCGGTATCTCCAGATTAAAAGCCTCTTGACCTTTCATCTAATGGTTTTATGGGTGACTGTGCTTACTAGGCAGTTGTTTCACCAAGGTTAGAAAATCGGCACTTCCTGTAATTCTCTTATATTCTCCCTTATTGCCTAGAGTTCTTCAGCAAAAAGCGATTGTTCCCAAGCTATGGAAAGGTGATTACCTCGAAATATATTTCATTGTGGTGGGGGAAAAAACTAAACCAACCAACTAACCAACCACAACAAAACAACTCCATATGCCTATGTGCTCCCAACTGCTGATTTCACAGTTGGTCCTTAGAACAGGGAGCCTTGATACACTAAAACTGCTTCTCTCTACTGGGTGTCCGGTGTGGTGGGTTCCACACTCACAGTGGGACAGTGCAGTGCACACAGCCTTCCTTGTCCCTTTATTGTACCCTCAGCTGACTTTGATTTCTTTCCTACTTCTGTTCTGGGACAGATCATCCTTGGAACTTTCTCGTTCCAGACTTTAATCACCAACCATTCCCAGGAGGCGCCCAGGTTCCTCTGTGGGGAATGGAATGTGTAAACCATAGCTTAGGTGCTAGGCATGTGCACTGTCCAGGGGTTGTAATTGCTTTGAGGCCATTTTAGTGGGCAGGGCTACAAAATACTTACTTTCTAAACAAGCACTGCTTTAACCTTATCATTTTGGACCCCAATATAGCAGCAAAGGGTTTAATTTAATTTGTTGAATTTATACTTTTGTTCCTTTGCCCCTTAACTGAAACTCGCCTGATCAAATTAGTACCTATTTTCCACGTCTATAATATATTCCTATTCTCTTCGTACGCTCACTGGCATTTCAATGTAATTTCTTGAGTGGGTGTAAAGAAGTGAAGTTTCAGCTGGCATGGTTCTCACCACTGTGTGTCAGGTCTTTATTAAACAATTAAAATGTAGATGGTTCATGCTTAAGCGCTTGACTTATTTAATCTTCACTCCAAACCTATGTGATGAGTACTTTTATTATTTTCGTGGGAAAGCTGCTCAACCATTAAGCTTTAACAACTTTCTTTCTAAAGATCGTGCAGACAGCAAACAGTAAAGTCAGACCTGAAGCAGTAGGCTGGGCTGAGCATCTTCTCCTCATAATTATGGAGAAATGAAAGTCACCTGCTCTGAGTGGTAGTAGCAACAGAGATCGGGAGAATCCAGTGGGGCCCAACCCAAGCTCTCCCGTCTTCTTTCCTTCAGGGATGATTTCCTGGGCTCCATCTTGTCCTTGTGTTTCACTACTTACTGAAAGCCTTAAATGGTCTTTTCAGGCATGCTATATAGCCATCCAGTCATCTTGCAAGCACACTGGTTCAAATGTCTGCTGAACAGGACGAAGGTCTAGTGTGTGCTTTGAGGAAACTGGGGTATTCCCATCTGCATATAAGCTGTGTTTTTGAGACTCAGAACATGTTCTAATGAGAACCTCCGGAGTACTAGTCTTCCTCAGCTTCATGAAATGAAATGAAGCTCTGGGCTACGTTAGGTTTCGCATGCAGGAAGCTAGGGGAGAAAAAAAGTCTACTTGAGGCTCTGGCCACAGAGCTGCTGTGGGCCTGCAGGAGTCTAGCCCCAAAGTATAGAGGGCGACTACTGACTCAAATCAAGTCTAGGTAACATGGGCTAAATGATAATAGGACTGCTGGGGATAACCAAAGATTAGCCAGGAAAGAAGAGGGAGACACTAATTGTCCTTATTAGGGGAAGACGATGAAATCACAGCATAGAGTCAGGCGAGCGTGGAACGAGGTGGACCATCCCGTACTAAGGTGATGCATGAAAGAAAGATATGAATCAAAGTCACATTTATGTGACACTCAGGGTGGATTCCCAAGGGGGACCACCATGCTTTAAAGCTGGGCTACAGCAAGCTGATCACACACTCCACTTCTGTCTCATCTCAGATCTACTGGAGCAGAGTCTCCTTGTTGGCGAGATCATCTGTCATTATTGGCGAGCACATCCAAGCCCGAGGGCAAGAATCAGTCCGTTAATAAAAGTAGACCAGGATGAGGATGGCGGCTCCACATCTCTGGGAAATGGAGTGTTCTTTGCAGGCCGTCATGAAGAGCACCACCACGACATACACTTAGCACATGAGGCCGTGGCCGTCTTCTCTTCCTCACAATGACCTCACATATAGTCACGTCCAAAATAAACCACCAGCACTTTCATCCCTGACTCAGACAGCTGTCTAGAGTATGAATTCTAAATGAAACGTCAAATGACGCCATGGAGTGTAATTTGGGCAAGTGGCATCATCCTGTTTTACAGACTCTAGACATGTGAGGGCTGTCCACGAGCTTGCAATTAGCAGACGCAGGAGCCGAATCGTTTTCCTAAGTATATTGGCTTCAAATCCATGCAGCTCATCACTCAATATTCAGCTAAAGTTTATAGACCATTGCTAAGATGACGGAATCCCCTCCCTCAGTCCTCTCAAACTACCCTAGAGGCGTAGGGATTATCCCCCTCAAGCTAGGGATAAGGAAGCCAAGGCTCAGAAACCTGCTGCCTTTTCTTAGGATCACACAGCAAGTCGATGGTAGAACTTGGACCAGTCTGTGTTCTGCATTATTACATAAGAGTTAACAACCCCCATTCAGATGTCTGCCTGCTATGCAAGGACTGCCTCCGTATCAGTGAGACTTGCCCTAGGCCATGGCTGACGACATAATCTGAAAGCCTCAGAAGCTGAGAGTCTCTGGATAAAGGTCTCAAAGGAGAGGGCGTTGAACTAGCCTCTCACTGATAACCTCTCATTTTGCTGAAATACTTTCTATAGAATCCTCCATGAGAAAGCTCAAAACAGGCTCACATTGACCCCACCTTCATCCCCAGGTACCAGAACGATAGCAAACTAACATTCTTAAAGTATAATAGAGAGGTTCCATAGAATACGTTGCCTATGGTGTCAGCATTACAAGTGGATTGGCCTGCTCTGCCCAGCCCAGCCTCTGATAATGTCTCTGGGAATACTAGAGGGTTCTCTAAGGAAGGAAATCCTTGATTTCTTCTTTCTGCCTTTTCTTTAGGCTACATCATTTGTGGGAAGAAATGCAGGAAGAAAAAAAAATCTCCACCCTAACTGGACTGCTTTGAAAAGCTATAAGGTTTGAAGTACGGCCTGGAAGAGAGTCAAATAATTGGAAAATGACCTTGAGATGCGAACATGACCTTGCAACGGAGCCAGCACACCTTTGGAGAGCAAAACCTGTTGTCAAGATGGATCCGTGTAACAATTCTTTGCAGCCAGTGGCGATAGTGAAAATGATGCCACAGAAAATTGAAGCAGACCGCATGGACATTAACCTGATTGGTTGGACCACAAACAGGCTGCTTCTGATGGAGGCAAGTTGATGGAGAACCATATATCCGGCCTTGTATGAGCTGTTTGTTTGTTTGTTTGTTTGTTTGTTTCTGTAGTGAGCCTCATTGGCCTGCCATTGTACCAGCTCCCTTCTTATTTTCCTTACCTCCAGTGTGAGCTCTTAAACCTGACTATGGTATGAAACCCATGAACATTCCTCCGGGATGCGATCCAATGCCTGAGTAGCTCATAAAAGGCCTCTCATTTGCTCCGGCATTGTTTTCCAGGCTTGTTGGCATTTGCTTTCTATTCTACAAGTCAGTATAGCTCAAGAAGGCGAGGGTGCAATAACAAACAGAAGTATAGTGGCTTGTGGGGGGTGGGGAGGTGGGGGGCTGAGGGGGACATGAGGGGTTGGCAGGGGAAGTTGGAGGCAGCTTGCATCGTGCTTTGCTGTGTGTTCACTATGTTGGCTGGAGTCCCTGTCACTCAAAAGCCAAAAGCCTTGGGACTTGTGCCACTTCATTTGCACTGTTCAATTTCGTAACTGCAGCCACATGTGGCCACGGAGAAGTTAAAGTGGCATTGTTCCAAACTGCATCTATGAGCATAAGAAAACACTTTTTAGAGCACATCATCCATTTAATCCAAGTGGAAATTCCAAATATCTCATTAATTTCTATCAATAACATATTGAGATATTTTAAATGTACTGGGTTAATATGTTTTATATACATTAATAAAAATTAATTTGCCTCATCCACTTATCCTTTATTTTAATATGCTGATTAGAAAACTTAAAGTTAGATGTACGGAATGCACTTTATTTCTACAGGCCAGCACTAGCATCTCAGGTTACGCAGAGGGTGGGCACTGATTTTGGAATTCTTCCTTGCAAGAATGACAGCAGTCACTTCTCGTTGTTCAGTGCCCCATCCAACCTTAGAGATGTAGGGCGGTACTGGAGCAGAGAGTCATTGTGACCATTTCCCGAGATTCTCTGAATCAGGTACAAGGATGCTGACAGGTAATTCACTTAGGCAATTTACCTTAGAAAGATTTGTTCCCCCCCCCCATCTCGCCCCCCCACATCCTGTGGCCAACCCTATTCCTCCTGCCAGAGGCCACACAAATGTAAACTTTATTAGAAGTTTTCCAAGACTCCCACTCACCCAGCTACTGCCAGGCTTTCATGGACCCGTCTACAGTTTAAATAACACGTGAGACTTCTAAAGAATTGAAAGCTTTAGGCCTCTTGCTGGGGCAGACTCTCAGCTACCTTCTGACTTAACCCGACTTGCTGGGGGCACTGTATCCAGGCCCTTTACCTCCCTGCTCCTCTCCAGTCTCCCTTAGGCTCTTTTCCTGGTTTCCTTGGATTTTCTGGCCTCTGCTTACAAGCATCCTTCCTGTCTCTCCGCCTGACCGGAAGTTCTGCTCCTGTACTTCCTGCCCCCTCTCCCGCCCCAGTGACCATCAGATCTTTATTATAATCCATCAGCCATAAGCAACAGGCAACGTCTGGTCCATTTCTTTGGTTGCCTTAAGGCCTTGAGGCCTGCCTGACCTTCATCTTTTGGGCAGGTGTGGAAGGATTACCATTCACAAATAGAAAACTCAGTGATGGGACAAGCTCTCTGCCAGTACAGTAACCAACAACAGAAAATACAGAGACACCTCAACGTGAAGGATGGTCATGGAAACACCCAGCCAACACAGTGTCTAGATCTGGTTAGACTATTCCCTTGGGCGAATCTGACCTTAGGCCCCTCATCCACGTCCTCAGTGAAGTGTCCTCACAAATGTCCACAACAGTTCTCACCTCAGCTGTTGCCCTATCCCTAAGAACCTCTCACGCTGCCTGGCATGGTGGCATTCAGTAAGCGTTTAAAGCCACGTGGCAATGGAGTCTATAGGTCCTTTACTGTTCATTTCTATGTCCGAATGAATCATCTCCTGACTCAAGAAAGGAGGCTCTACCAGGTGGATCACGTCCATTTTACATATATGGAAGCAAGTTTAGAGTAGAGCCGGGAATTATCATACGGAAAACACCATAAAGTCAGGAAGAGAACATGAGCCACATGGCTTCTCTTGGGATTCCCTTCCTCAAGCCATCTCATTTATCAGACCTGGTTTTTGAGTAAGGATATTGCTGCTGGGTGGCTGGGAAGCAGTTAGTAAGACCAGGCAAGTGTCAAGCTTGCAGCCGTCCTCCTGTCTTTGCCTTCTGAATTGAGGATGTAAGGGGCGTGTCTCAGATTTGTCTGGATCCATCAAATGTAACGCAAAGGTCAAGATTCTTCTATGTTCTGCACATCTGCACACCCAGAATTGCTCTCCACCCATCCACCCATTAACACCATGTGTTATTACTGCTCATATCCTATGAGCCAGGGGTTGTTTATAGGACTATACTTTTGAGTCAGACTTCTCTTCAGTTTATCTTCCAGGTCCAACCCAAAGAGCCCCAGGAAAGCTTAGCCATTTTTTTTTTTTTTTTTTTTTTTTTTTTTTTTTTTTTGCCTCTCTTCCTCATGAGCAAACTGGGACAGGTAGTGACTATTTTCTGTAATACTAAATGAAGGATTTCTTTTATCTACCACTATTGTAATAACTCAAATGTAATACCTTAAAGTTAATACCCATTTTCATCTCAGAGTTAGGCAGAGTGGAGGTCTAGGCCCAGTGTGTCCCAATGTGTCCTGCTGTGTCCCAGTCTCTACTTCAGGTTCCCATGGCTGAAATGGAGGTGTTGGTGGTCCTGGATTCCTCTTTTGAGTATCTGCAGAAGAGTCGGCTCCCGAGCTTGTTCAAGTTGTTGATGGGATGGAATTCAACCCCACATAGTTGTAGGGCTGAGGTGTCCATTTCCTTTTTGACTGTTGGCCAGGGTTATTTCAGCTTCCCTTGAACTATGGCACCCTTCTTCCATCTTCAAAGTCAGCACACGTCACACCATCCCTACGCTTTCGGCTCCTTCATTTTACCTTCTGACTCCCATCATGGTTACTTCTAATTTTAAAAGTCTTATGCAGGTCAGCCTGAGCCTGCTCAGGTGACACAGAGTCCTCATCCCTTTTCATAACTCTTAGCAAGTCACACTGCAAGGTCCCTTGGTAATATAAGGCAATACTTCCATGTTCTGAGTATCAGTATATACTGTAGGCTCTGTTTCTTAACAATTAAAATTTATTATACAACCCAACTAGCTTACACAAGAGAGAAAAAAGGTTAAAGGGAAAAAAGAGTGAACCTTCTGGTAGCTGTTCCATGGGACGGATCCTTAGGTGTCTCTGGCCTGTGTGCTGGTCCAACCTGTTCGCTGATCCAGCTCACGCCCGGTCTGCACCTGCTGCTGCTCTCTCCTCTCTGCCTGCCTATGTCACGTGCGAAGGGCGGTCTCCCTCTCCCATTGAGGGTCAATTAGAAAAACAATAGTCCAGGTGGAGTCCCCAGGTCTGCTTCCTGAATTCCAGGCCCAAGATGGCTGCACTCAGTCTATCACAAGATATCCATGGGGTGTCCAAGGGTAAAGCCCGCCAAGACTGCTTTTGCCTGTGACAAAGCTTACAGTCTTTCCCACAATATACCATCTTGAAGTCAGAATTCTGGCAATCGTTAAGATTACATCAAGTATTGTACACAATACACTTTATATGCCTGACTACACTGCAACCACTTACTATGTGTTATCCATTATAGTTGCTGCTATGTTGTTATTAAGTTTACCATGTAAAGCTGGATGGTCAAAGCACCCTAGCTAATGGATAAAGAAGGGGCACAAGAGAGATGAAACAAGTTAGCCCTGATGGTAGGGTGCAAGGCCAGTGCCCAGCAAGGTGTGTCTGGGAAACATTAACCGTCACTACTTTTTGAGCAGGTGCGATGTTTCAGATTCTTGGCGGAAGTATTTCTCACTCTCACAACAATGGTTCAAAGGAGGAATCCTGAGTCCATTTTATACTGGACAAATGGGAAGTCAGCAGAGTAAAAACTCAAGGTCCTGGAGCGTGTAAGCAATGAAAGTGAGCCTCAAACCCCAATCATTGTTTCTGCCATTTGCCACCTCAGCATGCTGACCTCCTGGCTGGCCTTATAGCAGCAGATTAGCTCTCCCGGGATGCCCACATTCCACCAGCACTGTTGGTTTTAGTTTTTGATATGGATCTGAGATTCCAAGAAAGTATATTTCTAATGGTAAAGTACCGACTGGCGAGGATGGCATCTGAGCCTGGTTTATTCTCACTCTGATGACCTTGCCCCTCCTACCTCTGAAGTGTTCAGGACATTCATTGGGTGGCTTAGCACACAGGTGTTGCATGGCTGAAGTAGACATTTTGGCCCTGTCTCTTTCTACTTACTTCATGAGAAAGACAGCTGGCAGACACTGCTGCTCCACTGACCCTGAATTAGTCTCTTTTTCCATGTAAGGTATCGTGTGTTGAGAGCTACAAGTGATGGATGCTTCTACAGAAGTGAGAATTCTGGAAAGGTCCAAGCTGCCAGGGTTCTGGGTCTGATTTCTTCTGGGCGCTGACTCGGGGTCCCTGTGAAGTTATCAATCTTGGATATTAACAAGGTACTAGCTTCTTCCTTACCACATAGGTCTTATTTTAAAAAAATAAATTGAAGGGCCATATTAAGGAATCTGGGCTCTGAAGGGACGCTGTGAGGCACTCATGCTCCTTAGACTTCGCCCTGTTTCCTGCCTTCTTTGTACTCATGAAAGGCTGGCTAGGCTGTGTACTGGAGCATCCACTTAGGGCAGTGGTTTCAGAGGTTCCCAATCATCGAAGAAGGAAGAACAACTTTATGTCAGCAGCTTCTGATCAATCTAAACTATACTCCAGTGCAACCTTTCTGTCAATAACTGGCTATGTGGTTACATGTCAAACAAGCTATTGGCCTTTGCTATCTCTTAGATTCTGAGGTCCCCAAGCAAGGTGAATGGAACAGCCAGTAAAGACTGCGGGCATTGAGGAAATTGGACCCTGATTTGGATGCTGCCCCTTTCACTTATCAGTCACTTAAATTGAAGAAATTCGATCTATGCTTGGATCTTCAGTTTTCTTAACCCCCCCAATACTAATAAAAACATCAAACTACATGGGCTATTTGGGAGTGAAATACAGTGCAAAAGTGGGAAATGACTATGGCAGACAATGCTCAATAATGGGCACTGTCCTTATCACCAGCCAAGCATCTGCCACTTATAAACATGGGTGATGTGGGCAACTGTCCCAGCCCATGGGGGTTCGACTAAAACTCTGGAGGAGATTCACCTGGATGAGGGACAAAATACAAGACATGAAGGAGAGCAAGTCTGAACATTGATCAAACTCTCAAATTTCACTTTTCAAGCAGCAGCTTTTATAAGGCAGGAGACAAGGAAGCATATTGCTATGGCAACTCAGCTGCAGGCTATCTCAAGACACAGGGAATTCCAGGCAGGGTCATAACGTTCTGCTGCACTGAATACTTTGCTCTATCTGGCTCCTTCTTAATCTTATCTTTAATCTAACTGCCGAACCACAACAGGGCCAGCTGGTTTCTGGTAAATGACAGACTGCTGGAGAAATAGAAATCTAAAGGTGCAGGCTCTGACAAGACGGCTAAACACTGGCCATATGGCCTACTGTTCCCAACAAGCAATGTCATATGATTGACCGTCAGGACTCATGTGTCTTCAGAGGCTTTAACTCAGACTCTTGCAGAATGAAAACTGGGATCTTTCCTCAGCCTGGCCATCTGTGGTCTTCACTATCCCTTTGCAATGCGAAGCCCAGCACAGACTGTAATACCTCAAATTAAGCTGTGAGTCCCACTGCCCAGAGACAAGGTAACTTCATGGAATGCTGGGAATTGTAGTTCTTGGAAAATAACAAAACCTCGTGGTAAAGTATGGTGGCTTATAGGTTTGTCCTTATAACCCTTACAACACGTGGCCTGGGCCATTCCAGCTGAGAAATTGCAGTGAATGGTCCTGACCAAAGTCTGTCTCTTGGTCAGTATTTAATATTTAACAATGCTTGCTTTTAAATTGGCCCAAAATGGTAGAATTGGTCTTTCTCCAGTGAATCTTCAGATTAACAAGATCTCTGTGGACTGTCATTACAAAGCTGGTTGCCTGAGATAGGCCTGACTGCAGGCATTGAGTTTAGATCTATACCTCCACCTGGGTAATCACACTATATTGTTAACTGCTTTTCCTGCTACCTTGGTCACTTAACACTACTGTTATAATATTTGATAAAGGCCAGGCTGCTGCAACACATCTGCTCCAAGGAAGTTTATTTAGGGGGAAGGGCAGGGGAGCGGAGTTAGGTCCTGGAGAAAGGGTAGAGGATGGTTAAACATGATGACAGACAGGGGCAGAGCCATGAGGGCAGAGAAGGACAGAGAGAGAGAGCGAGAGAGCGAGAGAGAGAGAGAGAGAGAGAGAGAGAGAGAGAGAGAGAGAGAGAGAGAGAATAAGATAAGAGAAAGAGAAGAGGGGAGGGCACTCATGACAAAGAGAAAGAGTGAAGGAGAGAAATAGGGAGAGAGAACATGTAAGAGGCTGGCCGGTCCTTTTTATCTGGCACACACCTGGTGGCAGCTGTAGGTGATGACATCAGAGGTTTCCGGGACCCTAGAGGCAGGCTAGCAGGGCCGCCTATATGCTAACAAGGACTACAACAACAGTTCTACCAATAGTATACGTTTAATACCCTCAACTAGAGCCCAAGACTCTGTCGTTTTCACACTTGCACCAGGAAGCAATCAAGTTTCCCTCTGTCCCAGACACTCTTTGCTCTCAGTGTTGCCTGAGGGGCATAGTCTTCCTGAGGGATCTTAGGAAGGCTACCTGTACACTCACCTCTCAGGCTGTGGAGACGCTGCTTTGCGTAGTTTACTAATTCACACGGGGTCTCCCGTGAAGGACGGAATCCACAGAATAAACCCACTTAGACCTGTCTGGACTGTGGCCTAATGCTCCTTTATGTGTAGCTGCTAGGAAAGCACAGTGGAAGCCGTGCTGTAGTAGATGGGTAGGTCAGACTCGAGGATCAGCCCATTTGTGGTCGGTGCTCTTTCCTCCTGGTAACTGTGAGGCCTTTAGGAACCCAGGACGAATGGCTAGCTGAGCTGCCTGTTTAACATATCAAAGCAGGCACTGAACCACAGAGTCTGGTACTTGTCCCAGAGGCCTGGCTCCTCAGCGTGTCTCACCTCCATCTTCCTGGCAGCCCCCACCCCCTTCTTAACTTCTCCAGCCCCTGAGTTTGGCTTTCCTGCCCCCAGCATCTCTTTCCTACCATTTTGCCTCCGTGCTCTCTTGATTCTTGGCTCTGCTCCTGGACCTCTCTTCATCTGTTTGCTCTCTCTCTTCTTCCCTTTGTCTTCCTCTCTCCCTGTCTCCTCTCACGGCCACATTCAGTCTGGACCCTCACAGATGCCCCTGGCTGTACGCTCCCTGCTATCTACAATACCTAGGAGGGGTTTCACCCTCATTCTCATGTATCTAGTGCTGGAACCCAAGTGGCTTATCTGAGTCACCCTTCCAAGGGACTCGGCCTCCAAACCCAGCTGCTGATTTGATGCTCCTATGGTGTATATATTTGCTTCTGCCACAAAAACCCTGGGCAAATGGCTAACTGAGGCTCCTATTTAACACCGGCCGGTAGCCTATACAGGCAGCTTCTCTCACTTGCACTCTTTGTTTTGCTTTATGCTATTTACTATTATATTATTCATCATTATTATTGCATGAGACAGGATGGCATTATGTAGCCCAAGCTAGACCCGAACTCATGATCCTTTATGAGAGATCATGATCTTGGAACAAAGTAATGAGAGATGGTTCATTCTCATAGCGGGCAAAATTTTCTCCTGACAGAAATGAAAAGTAAGGTATATGGAGTTCTAGAAGCTGGTACCCAGACAATCAAAGTGATGATAATACTGGATAATTGCTATGTGAGACACTGTTCTAAGCCTTTTATATGTATTCTGTCTCTCTGACTCTGTGTCTCTGTCTGTCTGTCTGTCTGTCTGTCTGTCTGTCTCTCTCTCTCTCTCTCTCTGTGTGTGTGTGTGTGTGTAGGCCATATGTCATGCTTTATTGCTGTCCATCTTCTTCATTTGAGACAGGGTCTCTAACTGAACCTGAAGCTCACCATACTGACTGGAATAGTTGGTCAATGAGCTACCAGGATCTACCTATGTCTGTCTCTCAGTGTAAGGGCTATATACATGCAGCCATGCCAAGCTTTTAATAATCTTAACACGGGTCATGATGTTCATAAAACAAGTTTTCTTACCCATACAGACCCTGTATTTTCTCATTTAATCATCTTACAGACCTGATACAGTAAACACTATTAGTATTTGGCCTTACATATGAGGGAATCAGATTTTCCCAATGTTGAAGCTGATATTCCAAGCAAAGGGGGCCATTTTTTATTCCAGACGACACCAGTGTCTTTTAGTTCATTCCAGGACGGGGGCCTGTGTTGTGTGACAAGACTTTTCTTGGGGAGGTACAAAGCACATGTCTACTCATCCCAGATAGGGAGCCCACAATAGATCAAAGTATGGACACCACCAAAGTCCAACTTGTTGAACCAATGAATTGTACTGGGTTACTTACAGGCATATGGATGAGGAGTTACTTACAGGGCTATGGATATGTGGTTACTTACAGGAGCAGAAATAACTCAAAGACACCTACACCACCAAAGCCTCCACTGGCATCTCTGACAGCTCACAAAAACTGGGGGTCTGGAGCTCCTTGCACAGTCCATAGGCAGCTCAAAAGGTTAGAGACTGTCCTTTTCAAGTGACTCAGTTGGCCTGAACATCTTCCAGGTAGCTTGGTGTCTACTCTTTCAAACAGATTGTCTGATCTCTGAGTCTTCTTTGCAGTTTGGTTTTTCTGGGAGTGACTTTCATCACCTTGGCTAATTTACTCTTGGGAAACCCAGAACAGGGCCTTTGGATAACATAGTCCTGGGCAGAATAGTTTGCCTTGGTCTTTGGTGGGTTCCTTTGAAATCAGTTTCCTCGTTTCTAGAATGAGAATGACAGCAGGCTCTGGGTCAGGGTGGGGGTTATACTAGAGGCTGGGGAAATGGGACACTGGGAAGAAAAGCTGCGTGTGATTGAGGAATGGAGGTCTACTCCACACACATGTGAAGCCAGATGTGGGGCATTCACACCTCTAATCACAGTGCTCCTCAGGGGAGTTGGGAGGTAGAAACAGGAAAATACCCTAAAGTTTATGTGCTAGGTAGCTTCGTATATATAGCAAGGGAAAAAACAAAAATAAAAAACAAGCAAGCAAACAAAACCCAAGATAGATCCTGTCTAAAAGAGAGTGGAAGGTGGAGAATGGGACAGAGCTTGTCCTGTGACTTCCTCATGTGCCTCATGATACAAATGTGCTCAGATTCATGCACATAAATGCACATGTATACATGGGCACACACGTGCATGAACACATGTGCCCATACTGATAAAACAAAAATAAAATAAAATAAGAGTTAAGCTTAGTAAAAGGCCAGACAAATGCTTTGTAAAGAAATAAACATGCAGTTTGACTCTGTAGAAAGCTTTGTAAGAAGTGGCAGGCTGTGAGAAAGCACTGGAATTCCTCCTGTCTCTCCCGTCACAGGGATCCCTTTCTCTGCTTTCCTGCTCACATGCTTGCTGTAGTTTGTATTCACCGCGGTCCTACGTCTAGCCGCATCCGCCTGAGTTCAGGACCCTTGGCCTTGATTTAGACTCCCACTTGCCCTGAGCTCATTCTCCAAGGCTTTTTCCCCCCCCTTTTGCTGAGTTGGAAAATCTCTTTCTCCTCTTGCGCAACTTGTCTGGTTCCACAGCTGTGACAACCCACCTGGCAGGGAGCTCCGCTGTGGGACACCAGCTGAGCTCAGCCAGGAACACCAAGACCGGACTGCCTTGGCCCAGTGAAGGAGAGTGCAGCCCTCTGATTACAGGCAACACAAAGAACGGCACTATCTCAAAGCCAACATTTTTCAGGCATTGGACAATTTGATGGTGAAGGTTGTACTCTCCTCCCATCTGGCCTGGCTCATTGTGATCTGTCAAGTAGCCTTGGGGCCAAAAGGACTGCCAGATTGGGTAATTTTCTGAGAGAAGAGCTATAAAGACGAGGGATTCAAATGTGCTGTCAGCATGAATCATAAATTGCAGGCCCCAAGGCCAATAGGAAGCACATGTCCAGCAACAGGGGTTGGGCACACTAAGACAGAAGCAATGTTTGGTGTCCTAGGGCTGTCACACCTCAAGAGACAATTTTATACCTGTGAAATTTTCATGTTTGTTTTAGACATTTCAACTTGTCTTTCAGAATGAATTCTTTCTTGTTTGTTTGGGTTTTTTTTTTTTTTTTTTTTTTTTTTTTTTTTTTCCTGTTTTTTCGAGACAGGGTTTCTCTGTGTAGCCTTGGGCTGCCCTGGACACACTTTGTAGACCAACCTGGCCTCAAACTTACAGAGATCGACCTGCCTCTGCCTCCCGTGTGCTGGGATTAAAGGTGTGCGCCCCCACTGCTCAGCCAGAACGAATTCTTATCACTCATCATTTAATGAAATAGATTGAAGTGGCTTTACTATGGAGAAACGGTGTCCTGGCAGGTTGGCTGGACACACAGACATATTAACTGACAGATGCTGTATCTTATGATAAGGGATCTGGCAAGGGAGGTTCATGTGTACCAGGCCCTGATCCGGGGTGGGTGGCATTCATGAAGATGGAGGTGACTCACACCAGAGGGAAGTAATGTCACCTATACTAAAGAATACGGACAGAGGCTAGCTAGTAAAATAGAGGAAGAAAGTGGGGCTCAGGGGAAGAAATAATACCTGTAGAAACCTGGGGCATATAAGGAAACACCGTTTCCTAGTGGGACTGAGATACAGGTTAAGATACTGAAGACAAGCGAGAGATGAACATTCTTAAGCTTTGATTTCCATTGTCTCTTTGACGCCAGCTCATGGCATGAGCAGACTGTACTCACGAATATATGTGTCAGCTGGGAATCGCTTATACTATTAGAGGTAAAAAAATTCTTCAAGTTCCAATGAGATTTAAAAACTCACCCATTGGCGATCATATTGCCCTGCGTTGTGACTCATTCTCTGTGTGCCTCTTTAGCGCAGTGGAGTCCATCCATCATGCATTCATCCGTCTGTCCGTCTACGGGCACATCCACAGAACAGAGCTTAACTGCCGGTGCAACATGACTTTGAATTTTAACCTTAAGCCACTAAGCTACACCTGTGTGGAAGTTTTGGTTTATGGTATGTAAACATGTTTTTATTTTAATTCCAGGTGTGGGATATGGCGGTTGCTTCTGTTTGTCCCCAGCCAATGACTGGCTCATGAGAAGGCACGTGATCTTTGCCAAGCTGAGAACAGCGTAGTGTGGGGGCGTGGTCTTTGCTAGTGGGAATAAACGCAAGACTCAGAGAGACTGGGGCTCTGGGAATGAAGAAGGCTGCTGGTGCTTCCTCCCGCTGCGCCTGGTTGCTGTTTATGCAGTGTGATGCGAAGTCAAGAGATAGCCTGAAACGGAGCTTGATATTGTCCCCAAAGAACCCAACAACCCTAACAACAGGAAGTAGTAAAAGAGAACCACGCCCCTTCTCCCCACTAACCTTTCTCTTCTACCTGGTGTTGGGGTAGTGGAAGGGATTGGGAGGGAGAAGAAAGAAAGAGATATAAGGAACCAAAATAACAATATTTTAAAGATACACGTACACACATCAGAAGTATTTAAAGAAGGACAGAGTCACTGAGAAGAATAAGTGGGTAACATTTAAGAAAATAGACGGGAGGAAATGGGTTCAGATGCAGAGGAACCACATGGGAAGCAGGCTCAGTGGTACCACACGGGGAGCAGGCTCAGTGGCTCAAGCTAGAGATAATGGCCTTCTGAGTTGGCTTATTGACAGTGGGGTGCACAAGGAGAAACATTCTGGAGAGACAACCCGAGTGAAGCCCACACTCAGCTTCGTAAGACTGACCTCTTTTGTTGCTGCCTCCTTAATTAGGGCAACGGCTCTAGTCTCTGATCCTGCAGGAGATACTCTCGGAGAAGATGGAGATTTATTGAATTAAGATTATTGGTAAAAAAGGTGGGTGGAGGTACCCCTTTAGTTCCATCACTTGGACCAGAGACCAGCCTGGTCTACAGTTCCAGGGACATACAGAGAATCCACCTTGAAAAACCAAAAAAAAAAAAAAAAAAAAAAAAAAAAAAGTTGGGGATCAAGGTTTGCATTTTTAGGGGATTTTCTACACACCATAGTTGAGAATGGTCACCCTAGAAAGAGCTCTGCAGGCTTTGGCTCAGGACTGGGGGTGATCTGACCACTTATGCAACAGGTTCCTCAGAGATCGAAACATTTCAGCCTATAGAAAGCCTCTTAAACAGAAAGATTTAAAAACTCGAAATAGCTTCAGGAAGTCCCTAAAACTGGAACACATTCACTAGGCCCCTCCATGCCAGAGTAAACAATAAAAGCAAAAAACCAAAACAACTAACACGAACAAACAAAAAAACCAAAAGCCTCTCAGACAAGTAGAGTTGAGCTATAACGAACACTTCTAGACAAACCAAGCTACAAAAAAGGCTCCCAGACCAGACCATCCGGCTAAAAGAAACAAAACTCAGCCACGCTGCCTCAAAGAAGTTTAGACCAACTGCGTTTCTTTAAAAAGACACTTTCCAGCCCTTTGTGCTGCCTGCGGGTTGTGTGATGTCAGTGTGCTGCAGATTCCCGGCTTTCCTGAGCTGTGACTCATGCTGGGGTGGGCTCTGGTGGCGCAGCTGTCTTCGAGCCATTTCTGCTTGAGTAAGAAACCCCTCGTCCACATTCCTGTAAGTTACCCCAATAAAACTCCTTGGTTCACCAAGTTGGACTTGGACGATTTTCGTACTTGGGTCTGTTGTGGGCTCCCTATCTGGGAATGTGCATGTTTCCTTTCTCCAGAAGGGTCTGTCTGGGAATGTGCATGTTTCCTTTCTCCAGGAAAAGTTCTGTCGTACAACAATGCCACTGACATTAAAAATACTAGACAGGAGATGCGCACAGATACGTGGATGGATGAGTGTAGTAAGCTAATAGATGTTTGGAATCAGTTGTCTGTGCTTAGACTTTTTATGTAAGTTATCTGCCAGGCTGGTTCCTTATAATTCTAGATTCTGGACTTGCCATGGGCGAACCAACACCCTTACCAATACTTGGCCATTACTTCTACCCCTTACACATGGTCAGTGGTCTGTCTGCCTGTCTTTGGCTCGCGTGACGACAGAGTGAACCCTCTCTTTTGGCCACTCACCACCCTCCCTTGGCTTCCCTCGCAGTCAGCTCACTGGCTACGTTTCCTTTGTGTTAGTTGCTCACACACGCACTGGTTTTTTTTTTTTTTTTTTTTTTTTTTAAAGATTGACTGTGTCTGGGTTCAGTTCCAGGGCCTCCGTCTTCCTGGTCTCCACCCCTTGGATTGTATCATCTAGTCTTAACGGGTTGAAATGCTGTAGGCTGAAATGCTGACAAGCCCCCAGTTTCTGTTTCTGCCCCTGTGTCTCCTTTCTAATTGACGGTGTCATGTCTCCCAGATACCGACATAACCTCCAACCTTAGTTTTCCACAACAGAATTCCCCTGGTCCTGGACAGGGTCTGTTTCTCTGAGTCTTCCTCATTTTAATCAACAGTTCCTTCCATGGAATCACCGTCGCGCCCCGCCCCCACCCCACCACCAATGAGCTGCCTGCCCTGCATCTTCTCCTTTTGTTGCCCTCCATGTTTAAGCTGCCAGTTGCTTTGGAAATGTATGCCGATTGCCCCACCTCTCATCCCACAAGCACTGCCAGTCTAGCCTGAGCCACCCCATGTTGTCTTCTGTACTAACCATTGTCTGTGTTTTTCTTCTTGGTCCTCTACCCTTTTATCAGCACAGAACACTTTGAGATGTACGCCGCTCGATCCCACCTGACGGCTTACAACTTGCTAATAGGTTCTCTTCTATCAAAGTGAGAAGATGGGTCCTTACAATGATCTTCCGGGTCGGGGGTCGGTGGGGGGTCGGTGGGGTCAGGAGGCGGGCAGTGTGGTTAGGATTTGTAACATGAATTTGTGGAGATGCCATCGACCTCGTTGCACTGGGGAAAAAGCATTATCTGTAGGTTTGATCATCAACATTGCTACCCAGCAGGATCTTCTTGTTGTATATTCCTTCTGCTTAGAAATGCTTCATACCCAGCCAGGTATGTGTCTACTGAATTTTATTTTTTTATTTCCCTTGAATGCTCGCTCCTTTGATGACTTGTAATGCAGACCTCAGAGAAAGATTTTTTTGAAAGGTGCCATCTAATTCTCCAGCATGCAATGCAACCTTTAATTGCCTTTAATTTTCCATAGTATTTTCTGCCTCTGCATCTGTTTTGTGTTATAGTAACTTACTTACTATTCATTTGCACCATCACAGTTAGTTTTATTTTCTTCTGCATCCCTACGGCTCAGAAAGTAGTTGGCAAATAAGTAGAATGAGTTCTTGGAGTCAAGTGCAGCCTGGTTACAGCCCGGTGGTTTTAAGAGGATTTCGTCCTATGCCTTTTCAGTGGCCACCCCAGGGAATGGGGCAAGAGAAGTAGATCTCACAAGTAGATACATCAGGGGCATTCAATGCAGCAAAGGTTTATCATGGACTTTGTCTACACTAAGTTGCTTCTGGCCTAGAGGAGTTAATGAGCTACAGAAAGACAGAGAATATAAACCATGCTGCTAAGCAGAGTACCTTCTGGGTCCAAACAGCATGTAGAAAAATGTGGAGCAAGCCTGTGAAGAAAGGAGAGAAGGAAGGGCAGGTTACCAAGAAACACCCACAGAACTAGGATGGCATTTGAGATGTACTTGAATCAGATGAGGACACTATCAAAGAGACAGAGTAAAGGGTTCAGTATGGAAGAAGTACAAAACCAATAGCAAGTTCCAGTAGCTGACCCATTGCATTCTTGAGGTATGTCATGTCAATACTGAAAAGCACAGGGATCCTGAGCCTGGATGGGAGACTACTTTTCAGAAAGTAAACCATCAAATGACATTGACTCTTCTTCCAGGAGGAATTCTGCATCCACAATTTATTTTATGTCTCTAACCAATTCATTTATTTTATCTATTGTTAATCTATAGATTTGGCATTGTCACTCATTAATGCAACAGAATAGACATTGATGAGGGACAAACGGGTAGGCTGATCTAAGGAAGTAAATGACAAGGAAACTTAACCAGTGAAGAATCAGGAAACTTCTTTCAGAGGAAGTCATGTTGACATATTTGAATGAAGAATAAGAGTTGGCCATAAAGGAGAGAAAACTACCCCCAGAATAAAGGGTGCAGGAGCAAATGCTCTGTGGTGAAAAGCATTTTGTCTGTGTCACATGTTGGAGTCAGCACTGGCTTTCAGTACCCCAGAGAGGAACTGCTGCATGCCGAGGAAAGGCGAATCTTAGCGTCATGAATAGATGGAGATGTGAGCCAATGCAAATGTGATTGGCTACATAACATTCAGAATCTACTTCCTGGAGTCTGACATGGGCTGTATTTAACTGTGCCACTCACTACTAACAGAGGTCAAGTGTATCGGGCAGCTTCCATCATCACAATAAAATACCCGTGACAGTGACCTTAGAGAGAGGGGAAGCTTGCTTATCTGTTTTCTGCCAGTCCACAATCAGATGGCTTCATTGCTTTGAGCATCAGGCAGGAATGGCACACTGTGGGATTTGGGAGAGTATATGGCAGACCAAACCTGCTTGTGCCCCAAGCCACTAAGCAAACCAAAGAAGATGAAGAGACCTCTTCTCACAATCCCCTTTGAGGGTGTAGTCCCCAAAGGCCTAAAATCACCACAAAGACCCCCAAATCACCACTTGTTAAAGGTTCCTCCACTGCCCAAGAGCACCATATTGAGGACCAGACCTTTAATGGGGCCTTGGGGGGACACTTACCATTCAAATTTCATCCTCACCCTTATTTTTGGATATGCCTTGGTTTCAAAGAGAAAATACATGGTGTGTGTGTGTGTGTGTGTGTGTGTGTGTGTGTGTGTGTATGTGTGTAACAAAACTGTAGCTACTTGGTTTGGCATAAATCCGTTGTCCCTCTGGCTTTTTTACAAAGTCATCTTTTCTTACTGGAATTAGATTCAGAAGGCATCAGGGTGGAGAGGTGCATGGAAATCAGGTCTTCAAACCCTTGTGAAACTAAAATCTAAAATGACTGAGTGTCTTGTCTGTGTTTGGGAAACCGTTTATGCAAAAATGCTGGGGGCAAGAATGGTAGTGTGAGGCTGTTTTCAGAGCCTGAATAATAATTCCTCAAGTCTCAAAAGGCAGAGAAATAACTCTGTAAGGTGGTGGCTGGGTGTGTCTGTTGGTGGTAAATGTTAAAACAACAACAAATTCTGGATTTGGGCCTGAAAGAAAAGGAAATAAAAAGTAACTGTTTATTCAGATAGGGCCTTTCCGGCTCCGTAGAATAACAGAAAGCCCACATGAGCCTAGTTGACTTCAGAGAGCTGTAAAGACTTTACATAGGAATTTTCATTAGTTTTGACTTTTTCTCCAAGGCCCAAGTGACTGCCTGCAATGACTTCACCAGCGAGTGGCTCCTGTGGTGAGCTGTTCACTGTGTCCACAGAGTCTTCCTGTGCTGTTGGATTCCAAAAGTCCCTTGCAAAGGCCTTTCCATCCGTTTTCTTCTAGAGCACTTGATTTTACATATAGGTTGATGGTTTATCTTGAGCTAATCTTAGTTCAGCATTTGGATTAGAATGTTTTTTTTTTTTTTTTTAAAAACCACTTTTTCCCCAGGAACATGTTCATTCTTTGAAAACATCTTATATTGTATAATTTTTTACCTTTATTAAAAAGAATATCTATGATTCCTTGATCTAACATAGTGTCAATGTTACCGGATGGATCTGCATAGATCTATACAAATCTTGGAATTAGATAATGGAGGTAACCCTTCAACATCTTCTTCTTTTAAGTCCGTGTGCATATGTGTTCCTGTGTGTTGATATACAGGCATGCCTGTGTGCTTCAGTGGAGGAAGGATGACGCCAGGTGTCTTCCCCCATCACGCCTCATCTTATTCCCTTGAGGCAGAGTCTCTCTCTCTGATGCTGGAGCTCAGCCGGTAACCAGCAAGCCCAGTCACCTCCCTCTGCTAAAGCTAGAGCACATACACAACCAACCATAGCTGCCTTTTTACATGTGTAAAAATTTGTAAGAATTTCATCTGAACTCAGGTCCTCATGCTCCCATAAACAAAGGCCCTTACCCACTGAGCCATCTCCTTACTCCAATCTGTCTAACCTAGATCTTTTACATTTCCACAAAGATCATGTAATCCCTTGGCAATTATTTCAATTTTTTTCTGTAACCTTTATTGAGATTTCCTAGATGAATGTGTGGAGAATTGCCTGTACGAGATCGAGCCAGCTAGCAAATGGCCACTGCAGTACCTGCAGCATTTCTCGGCGAGGTTTTGCTGAGGCTGGTGTGTATAAAAATCCTGTACATTTAATTGTTTTCCAAAATAGTCAACATTTTGATGTTGTGAGACACTGCTTTTTAAATTAGTTTCTGATTTTTCTTGGTGTATGAACAAGCAATTGGTGTTTGTGTCATTTTGTCCTTGTTTCTTAAGCCTTGCCAAGCTCACTTGAATACCCTTCCACTTTAGGATCTATCAAAGTCAATCTAATGTCTCCCTTTTCCATTTTCATGCTGTTTATTTCTTTTTCTCATTTAAAAACCATTTCAAGGCTGTGCCTTGAGAGGTTGCTTTCCTTTTCTTGCAAAGCTGTTGGCACGTGTGGAGACCCACACTGGTCCCTGCAGTGTGAAAAGACCCTGCACAGAATTGCAAAGCTGGCAGTCCCATCCCTGTTCCTAGGCCCCAGATCTCAGTGACCTGCTAGCTGAATGCTGCTCCAAGGAGGGGTCTGTCAGGCCCAAAGGAAAAGTAAATAAGTTGTAAAGGTCAGAGAAGTGATTTGAAGTATGTGAAAAATGTTTCAGGTTTCCTTCCCTCTTGCTATGCTATTGCTATATTGAGACCTCAAAAGATGAGAGTTTTTAACATATTAATCAGCGTGGGTCTGATAAGACATTACACCGGCCCTGGTAAAGCGTGAGCTCTGCTATTATCCCAGTCACAGGCTCAAGTTTTTTGATTTCCTTTGGACCTGCCATGGCCCAGGCAGAAGAGCAAAACTGCTCAGCCGTCCCGTGGAACTGCGATGCCTAAATCTCTGGGGCTGGGGGTGATTTGCTGTGCAGCAACGTGTGAGAAGAGTGTACACATTTCCCACGTGGGGAAAGCAAGGCCCAGAGAGGGGAGACATCTGATGAGAAAGAAGCCTGCCACGCTAGGAGGATATTTAGGGCTTCTTTTCATCTGGATCACCCTTTTGTTTTCAAAGGTTTACTAGGCATCTCACTCTGAACTTCTTACTGTCTTAAAACAACCTCAGAGGGTACCTGAAACCCCACACCGCCCATGAACTGAGCTGTAGCTAATAACTCAGCAATTAGCCAAGCAGCTAGGAGCTCCTGCAGGGAAGCAGAAACCAAGCGTCTTCAGGATGGTTTCACCTTGAGCTATTTGGCATCCCTCTTGTCCCTCAGGTTTGGAGATGAGAAACTTGAAATGTCTTGGTTGGGGAGAATACAGGGGTGGGGGGGGGTGTGAGGGGGTGGAGGGGGGGGGGGGGTGAGGGAGGAAGACTTGCAACATGTGTAGTGTTAACGACTTAAAAAAAATACCCCTAACAACCGCTTTCTGTGTAAGTGAAGTAAGTGTTGACTGATTCTATCAATTTGTAAGTCCAAACAACTTCCAGATGGTTCTAATAACAGTAAAAGGATCTTGTATTTGGTTAGTGCCTTTCGGTTTCCAAACCAGTGAGCATCTGTGTCCTCATTTCAACCTCACAGGGCAGGCCGGCCAGAGGTGGCTAGCCCCATTTCCCAGATGAGGAAATTGAGTCCTAGGAAAGAGATGGGATTCACACACAAGCAATTAGCAAGCAACTAGAAAAACATAGAGTAAGCCACATCTTCAGATCTCATGGTCAACCACCAAGTAATAAGTAGCCAGAGAAACCAAGACTAAACCGCATCTGCTGATTTCCCAGCCAGTGATTTCTCTACAGTAATTCTTTTACTATTGTTTGTAGACCGAGGACACCATCTATCCGTTTCCATTTTAATAACAATGAAAAGAGGAACAGCTATATGACAATCACAGATGATGGCGACACAGATGATGAAGGCCACAGAGTGGCTGGTGCAAGTGGGCACCCTCACAGCAACAACGATGGTAGGATTTACTTGGGTCTTATGTGCCAAGCCTTGTCCTGAAACTGTCTAACACAAAGCCACCCCTATCAAATCTGTGCAGCTGACACCCCTATTTTAGAGACGTGACTGATGCACTGAGGCACGTGACCTCTTCAGGAAGTATAGCTTGTAAGTGGTGGAGCTGGGGTAGGAAGTCACATAGGTGAAGGGACACAAAGGAAAAAAAAAAAAAAAAAAACCCAGAAAAAAAACCCACTGAACACAATCTGCATGTGGAGGAGCCTGGACTGTCTTGGAGTGTCAGAAGACACGAGCAACCAGGAAGGCAGATAGCATACAAGAGAATTCTCTGCCTATGGGACCAGGAGTGGGTCCATAGGGTGAAGGTTCATCTGGAAGGGACAGAGCACAGAAATACAGCCACACGGCTACAGGGCAGGTGCAACCCAAATGCCTGCCAAAGGTAACAGTGTGGGTGGTTCTCAGTCCTCTCCACCTCAGCATGGCAGGACGCTCATCAAGGGAGCAAGGCTAGCTGGTCTTGTTCAAGTCTTTATTAGCTTGGCTGTGTGTGCAGCCCACTTCATTCACGATGTTTACACTTACAGTTTCATGCCGGTCCACACCTGATGGGCTGGTATCAGTGCTAATTAGCTTTATTACTGAGAATCTTAATTGGCATAATTACCCCCGGCATACATTTTGATTAACAGTCGTTAACAGCAATTTCTGTTTCATTATTACTGCTGAGATTTAATTATTTAATGGCTAAAACAATTAATAATAACTTATATGAGACTTGAAAATTTGCCAAAGTGGTTTCAATTATAAACTGTCATGCGATCCGCCCCGAAACTCCAGGTAGTCGTAGCGTGTGGGTTCTCAGCCCATTTTCTAGGCCAGGAAGTTCAGATAGAGAGGTGGCTGGGATGCCTTTCATCTCCTTTAGGTCACTTTCCACCTGCACCTATGGCTCACCCATCGTGCTAGTTAGAAGCTCTGGTGTGGCCTAAAGAGAATACAAGCCACATTTCCTGCTTGAGTTTCCTTTCTCCAGCGTATGAGCCAGGCGGCTTTGAGGAAATCACTTGGCCACTTCTGAATCACAGCTTTCCCTTCGGAAAAGGTCATCAGTGTCGTTTACTTTGCACACAGCAAAGAAGCAGACAATATAGTAAAAATAATGCTCATTAAGTGACACCCATCATTGCTATGTCCCTCTTGGGTCATGGCCGCTCTGACCCAGAAGGGGTGTCTCTTGTGTAACTACTGGGAGGGTCTCAAGCAGAAAGATGAGGCTTCCTTTCTGGGCTAAGAGCAACACAGAGCAGTGGCTCTCAACCTGTAGGTCGCGACTCCCCCCCCCCCCCCCATTGGTGGGGCCTGCATATCAGGTGTTTGCATTACAATTCGTAACACTAGCAAAATTACAGTTGTGAAGTAACAGCACGTAAAATTTATGGTTGGGGGGGGGGTCACCACAACATGAGGAACTGTATTAAAGAGTACTAGCATTAGGAAGGTTGAAAACCACTGACCTAGAGCCGAGCCCCAGTGATCTCAAATCTGTGTGTCTACTGTGTGGCTGTTTTGTTTTTGACAGGCTGCAGGTGTCTGTCACAGGCATCACTGTGCTGAGAAAAAATGCTTAGGCCACAAGAACTGTCATGAATGAGTAAGCTTTGGACCATACAGAAGGGATAATGCTACAATATATTGGCTACTGTATATGTGGTCCAGGTTTTTTTTTGCATGTATTATTTAATATAATATTTAAACAATATATTATGTAAATATTATTTAGTATATCTAATAATATTTAAATAATATATTGTTTAACAGAAAGAAATCATGTGGAAAAGTTTGCAGAGGGACAGGCTGCCTACGATTAAGTGATTGTCTCACATTGCACAGAAGCTCTAAGTGGCCTAGCTGTTGAGACCTGTGCTCTTTAGACACAGCAGCTGCTAGTGCTCTGTGCCTTTCCTCTAGGCATGGGTCCTGAAATGCCTCTGTTGCATGAGGTGGAGCCCTGGGGGACCAGGAGTAAAGTGCTAGCCAGTGACCTCTTATCTCCTGGCTCCAGCCTGTGCTGTGTAACTTGGTCCCAGGCACCTTTCTGGCCACTTTTACCCCTGGTGAGCTTTTCCAGATGTCTATGAAGGGGGTTTAGTGTTGATACTGGTTGAGAACGGCTTAGTCTTGTCCTGTACCCGATAGCCACTTCTGCGCTTTTGAGGTCATGCTGGAGATGCTGATGACAGAAGTTTGACCTTTTGTTTTTCCTTTTATCTTTGCTGAAATAGATGTGGCTGGCAACCCCAAATGACAACCCAGTGTTTCCAGCTGATGGCTTGGGATTAGTCATCTGAGGCCTACGACCCTAGGCCACCTTCAGCGACAAAAATATCACTGCTGATCATTATGGTGGCTGTTGGCTTGAGGGCCCATCAATGCTAAGCAAAGACACAACTTCCCTCTAACCCTCACAACATACTAGGTATTATTAGTATCAGAATTTAATATTTGAAATATGGAAGCCTAGAGGGATGAAAGAACTTAAAGTCACCCAGCATTAGACAATATTAATTTTAAACCCACAGCTTCTTTTATGTATCTTTCTTTTCTATCTTTCCCTGGATTTTTCCCCCAACTATAACTCACTATCCAATCTTGCCCCATCCGCCTTGGTCCCAACAAGTTCCCTCATCTTATAATCCTGGCTTCTGATCTCCCTACCATGAAGATGTCTTCTAAAGAACAGTCCCCAAATTGGTACCTCTTTCTTGATCCTTGAACATGTCAACAAATCTTACCATTTGTCTTTAACATTGAACCTGCTCATTTGCCTTCTAGTAACACAGCCCCGCTTTCTGGAAAGCAGCCATCTTCTCTTCATCACCATCACACACATCCAGCCACCCTCTGGATACCCACTTTCAGAGTCTTGGTCCTGTCTTGTGTAGATTCTTTTTTCACTCACTGACCTAGGAGCTCAGCCACCAGATCTGGCCTCTCACCTCCTATGAGTTCTGCTCAGTCTCTATCAATGCCTGGCATTGGGGTAATTGTAACAGATCTCTCTGCTGTCATTATCCTATTCCTTCTCCTAGTGTCGGGTTTACTTAAAATTCCTTCCCCCAGGGAGACTGAAATAAGAATGACCTCTCCCACTAGGATCTCAATGACAAAACTGAGGCACAGTTCTACCCAGGTCTCGCTGGGGTTTACTGGGCTCCTTAGCACAGGTAAGAGGTTACTTACAGGGGTATGTGTGCTCTTCCGCAGACAGACACCATTTGGAAAACCTTTACCCAGATAGGAGGAAGGTTTTCTTCCTGCAGATAGAGCACTCTATCCCACTGTTCCCAGGCCTATATACTTAGTCTTTTCCTGAGGGCTTAACATGCAATTAAGGCAAAGTTACATTCAACGGGTGGCAGGAAGTGGCTAGATAGTCAGGTAGGGGTCTTGTGACCCTCTTATCTCTACGAAGCTGTATAAACCGTCAACAAAACCAGCTGGAATGACCTTTTGCAATGGCGGCATTGCAATCTGAACTCCACAAGATGGCAGCTGTTTGGCCCGGAGGATTGTTACATAGAACACTGGGCCAAAAATAATCCTTCTAAAGCACCTTTCACTCAGAATCCACAATCTGGCCTGACTCACTTTTCTAGCCTGATTTCCCACAACACCTGGAAGGTACCACTTTTGTCAAACTCTCTGGTTCACTGTTGCAGAGTTTGTACTTAAATCTATTCTGTGAGGATGCATGGATGTCATGACAATGGATGCCATGGAAACTTTGCAAAGCAAGTAGCATTTGAGCCAGTCTTTAGAGATAAGTAGCACTTAGCTAGTTGTCCAAAGCAGGAAAATGCCTTAAAAGTAACAAGAAGAGCAATGAAAAGGCAGTGGTGGTGCTCAAAGACCATGGTCTGTTTAGGGAACAGAATTAAGCAGTGCCCATGGGCCAAACTAGAAGAGGTTTGGGAGTTAGGCAGACTTGAGTTTGGCTCTTAGCTCTGTCATCTGTGTGACCTTCAACACCTAGTTCCTTTAACAATTTGAATCTCAGAGCGATAAATGTACAAGGCACTTCCTAGGAGGTTTTTGAGAATGGATGGGAAAGAGGTATGCGGAGTTAGGCACTAAGTGCCTTCCATACACCTTCCACACAAGATGGCTCTTTGTGTGGTACCATTGCTAGGATGATGGGAGAGGATAGATGCTGTGATGCAGTAGAGAGAGACGGCCATGTGATGGTACTTGAGGACCTGGTTGGAAGGTATTGAATGGACCTGGGCTGGAGATGTAAAGGCTGATGCTAAGGCTATGAGGGCATCCTGGAGAAAAGCACACAAGGATGGAGAGTCCAGGAAAACCTATCAGTCAACCTCCTGCCAGATGGCACATGTGCTTTGGAAGCTTCAAGTTACAGCTCCCAGTCTGGGCAGATTTGCAGCTTATTGACCATAGACACGATCTGTACTGACAGAGGCTCCTCACAGCATCTTGTTTTTATTTCCCAAGAATGGAGGTTATCCCATGGGGCTTCGTTCCTCAGGAGTGCCTACTTGAGATACGGCAGCATAGCAGAACCTGGTAGCCAAAAGGAAAGAAAGCTCTGGTTTTCCTGTTAACCAATATGTCAGAACATAAGAATAACCCCTCAGAAAGCATCACAATTCAGTTGCAAACAGTGGGTGTAGTGAAAAAAATAGGCAGAAAACAGGTGGTGTCAGCATACAGTGTATCCGGGGGATCAGTGTTTGTATCTGTTTAAGGAAACCAAGATGAGACCAATGTTTGGAGTCATAAAAAGTAACTGTTCCTGTTTTCTCAGATAAATTCTACCACAGTAAAGTTGAAAACAAAATAAGAGAGAGCCTAAATTGGGCTCTGTCTGCTAATTGGCTCTTTACCAGCATATTCTTATTTTAAAGGTCAGATGGTGTTTTTGATGGATGGGTCAAAATTGTGATGTTTTAGGTTTCTGAGAAAGCAGATCCAAGGACAGTACACCTTTGCCTTGTCTTTCTTTCCTAAGCATTTTAAGCTGTCTCACTCTCATTCCCATAAACGGGGACAAGGTAGAAGTTACTTTGTCCATCTGACACAGAATAAAGCAGAGGCACAGAGAGACTGGAGGCTGTACAGCAGGACAGTGGCAGAAGATTCCGGAGCATCTGGGTTGCATGTGACATGGTTTTGGTGTTCCCACAGCCAGAGCTAAATCAGGGAGCATAGTAGTGCAGGGATAAAAATCCATGACTGGCAAACCTGGCTCAGGTACCCTACTCCAGAACAGTGTAGCCTTGGAAACGAGATGGATTCTCTAACTCTCATTTCCCCCTTTTTGCTCTGAGGGTAACCTCTACCTCCCATGCATGTGACAGTGACACCAGGTAATGGAGAACCTTCCCTACATGGAGCCTGCTGCAGCCTGCTACCAGCAGCAACCACTGCCATTAGCTGTTCCCTCTAGAGGGGATGTCTGATTCACAGGGCCTTGAGAAATGATCCTTTAACATGCAGAGATGGGAGAAGAACCCAGGTAGAAATGTCTGTGCTCCTGCTTATAGTCTACGGACCATGTGGCTGCTGTGGCAGAGTGGGGACTGTGAGGCTACAGAATGGCAGGTAATGAAGTCCTGCTGGAGGCTCCCTCCTGGAGGAAGGAAGAACAGAGAACACTGGCTGGGAGTCAGATAGCATTTCTAGACTGAAGGTCTTAGCCCCACCTGACGCTAAAGGAAATCCAAGTGGGTTTGTGTTCCTTCTGCTTGAGTGTAATGTAACCTTTTCCTGGTGACATGGTCAATTCTGACTAACCCATCTGAAGCCCACCTTTTGTCATTTACGCCTGAGAGTGCAAATGCAACCAATGTCTGCCAACATCATCATTATCATAATAATAATTATTATTATTATTATTATTATTATTATTATTATTATTATTATTATTATTATTTTAGGGCAATGTCTCTTTATGTAGTCTTGTTTCACCTTTAACTTTGAACTCAGAGATCCGCCCATTTCTGCCTTCTAAGTCCTAGAATTTCAGACATGGTGGTACCATGCCTAACTGTTGTCTGTCAGTCTTAATAAGCACCTTGGCAGTAGTCTGAAGGGAGAAGAAAGCCCTTGGACATTGGGGCACAAGATTATTCCAGAAACCAGGAAGAACCGTGTGAATGCTTACACACTGCCTATGACTTGCACGGCCTTGCCCCCTTCCTTCCTTGGCAAGGACTCCAGTTTCCTCCTCTGCAGAATGGTGTTTGAGCTCAGGTGTCTTGTTTCCACATTAGACCACGCCTCCAACTCTAACATCGCCATGTGTGGACTTGGCACCAGACTGCTGCCCACAGTTGTATTACTATTTATTATGGATTCCTCACCTTCCACATGCACATCTCATTTCCATCCTTGCCTTCCTCTTTAGTCTCCACGCAGATGCTTGCTGACCCACTAAGGAGTCATGTCAGGTTCCTCTGCATCGTTCAGTGTCCGGTTCGTCCTGCAGACACTTACACCTCTCATCTGTAGTGTTCTTGTGAATCCTTCAATAGTAGGCTACACATCCAGGAAATGTCTCCCACCACCCTCCTCCCTTGTCGGCCTAACCTTGTTCTCGGTGTCTCAGGCAGTGTCTTACTGCACCACACGGTGAAACTACACTCTGGTGTGTTAGCTTCCTGCTTGATCCATTTTTCCTGTTATGCCATCACTATTTCCCCAGCTTACTGCCCCCCCCCCCCACCTATGACTCAGTCTTTCCTATTTGACTTGTTCTAGTTAAAGTTTCTTCTGGGACCCTTCTCTAACTTCTTTGACAACGTCACCTTCCTGCATCCCATCCACTTACATCTACTAATGGATTCCTCCGAGAACTCCTCGTTAGCATTAGCACCTGGCATATAGTTGTCACTTTGAACATAACCATTGATTGATTTATAAAACAAAGGGATCTCTGTGCTCCCGAATACACAAAGCCCCCAACGTGGCAGGGACTTTTCCCTACCAACCTACCTCTTTCCTCAGCGAGCGTTAGATACTCAGATTTCCAGCAAGGTCTAGCCTTGACCTTGGGGTGACCTTTGTTTTTCATTCTGTTTGGCTTCCACTCCTGTGGTCTCCTTATGGGCAGGTAATTACTCCACGAGCTTCAACCATAGGTTCTCCATGGAAGACTCTTTACTAAACTGGAACCACTTCGGTTCTGGGCACCGAAAGTCTGAGCATTCTCATGGAAAAAGCTGAGATGGACTTTTTACGCTCCTGCGTGTTCAACAGGAGGGACGCTGAATGGTGAGAGAAGCCTACGGGCTGCTAAGAGACTAGCTTATGTAGAACTTACTGCTCTAGGTTTCGAGAGGTTGAGGGTATGTGGGATTTGATCACAGGAAAAATCTCATATTGATCCACCCAAGTCAGAGCCAAGTCCTGAGTATTCAGAAGCAATGGCAGAGCTTCTTTGGTCATGGATAAAGATGAGGAGGACTTGTAGGCTCACTAGGAGTTGACAGGAGTCAGATGGAGACAGCACACAGTCTATCACCCCATCCCCCGCCACGGTACTAACCCAGAGCATTGTCCACTAGCTCTGCAGAAAGGGAGCGGCACACCAGTGGTCAATAAAGACATTGTCTCAGAAGTCTGACCTGAGTTTGAATCCTGACCTGACCACGTAGTAGCTGAGTGGAAAAGTCACTTGTTTCTCCATCTAGCACTCACTGGCTAGTATAAGTACTCATCTAAGAAAATGTGTGAAGATACAGTGGCCAATGTAGGGAGATATTCAGCAAAAACACTTTTTATTTTAAAAAAGAAATAGCGATATTTACTCAACTTCAAGCCTTGGCTAACGCTCTATCTTGACTGTGCTCTTGGTATCTTTAATACCTTTAATTCCTCTCATCCAGCCATTCCCCGAGCGCACTTGCCACATTCTTTGGCAAGTGTCACAGTCACCCAATTCAAATCTTGTCCATCAAAAGCATGGGTTATGCTTTAGTACCAAGTATTTTTCTCTACGACTTTGGCCAATACTCCCCCTCCTCCTCCCCTGACACCTCCTTGTAACCCACTTCCCAGATGGTAAAATAAATTACTGGGCTGTTCTCCTGTAACTTCAGGCCTTATAAAAATTTGAACCAAATTACAGGTAGGATGCCAACAACTTCTCTCTTCCCAAATCTCCTTCTCCCCAACTCTTACACACACACACACACACACACACACACACACACACACACACACACACGCCTATATATCCTCCTGGAACATTTATTATTTGCACACCACTGAGTCTCCATCGTCCATTTTTTAGGAGTGGCACAAAGTGAATTCTCCCCTGAGAAGAACAAACGAGCAATTGAAAGGATCTCACGCCTGAATGCACTCATTCTGCTCGCGGCGGGCCATCATGGCTGCTACCTTTCTGCTCATTATCAAGGGAGCTGGGGTTTGTCATTTGCACCAGATCGTGGCCTCTCCAGAGAACCTCTGGAGAAGGCCTCCTTGGTTACCGTAGAAACGTCTTCCTTCCTGGATGCAGACCCATGAAGGCTCAGGCTGCTGCGACCCAAGAGGGGCCTTGTTTAAACAGGAAAGAGCAGACAGTTTAATGAGTAGCTTTGCAGCTCAGATTCCTACACAGTTTACAGTAGTTGGAGCAATAAAATTCATAATGAATGTTTCTTTATTTTAGTTTTTATGTTTGTTTTCTTCTCCTTTTTGCCCTTTTGTTTTGTTTTTCCTGAGCACTCCAACTGATGGTAGGAGTTTTTAATTACTAGGGAAATAACATTGAGGAGAAAAAAAATGTACCATATATATGTACGTGTGTCCCGTTTATTCTTCATGATATTTCCATAACATACATAATTATTACGTTGGGGTAATTGAGAGTTAAGGAGCTTGAGTTACCAGCTGTGGACACATGGCTGTTTGTGAGAAATGGACCTTTCAAATGAGCAACTCCCACTACAAAACTCTGAATTCATTAACGAAGTGGGAGTGTTAAATGTGTGATTTTTCCATGGGTAAACATTGTTGGCAATTTGATCCACACAGAAGTATAGCAACAGCTTGCAAGAACATTAATGACTGACTAAGGTGAGGAAACAGTCAAAGAAGCTGGTCGTTAAGCTCTCTGTTAAGGAGACTTTTGTGTTTGGCTGTCTTTGATGGTTTGAGACTTCAAAACCTGTCAGGGAGATTTCACAACAGGTGTGAAGTCAAGAGAAGACCTACAATGGTTATTTGGTCCCATGGGAGACATCAGGTGCCTTCCTCATGCTGTCTACCTGAGAGGTTAGTCTCCTCTCTAAGTTTCACTGACACAGTACATAGCGCTTGAGCAAGGTAAGGGCAAGAGCCATCAAGCCACTCTAATTTCCAAGCTTGGTGCCTTTGCTGGTGTTTTCTCTTCTGTGACCCAGAGCAGACTCCTGTAAGAAGACCGAAGACCTTTTTGTCTCATGGTAGCTGATATTTCTTTACATTTCAGAGGCAGGCTGTCCAGAGAAAAATTGTGTCTGAGCTATGAAGAGAGTTTCCGTAGTCCTGAGAAGGGGCTAGGATATTGTGGCATGCAGTGGGACACACTAGAGGGGTTGGGATGCTCCCACAGTCACAAACAAGAAAACAGAAACCAATTGAAAGGCAATTACTCTGCCAAGAGCCTGGAAGGGAGTTGGCAGCGGTGGGGGGAGTTCTGAACTGGAGAACTGCCTGGAGCCAGGGGCAGGTGATTTTAAAAGGCAGTGGACAGCTTTATCAGGCCACAGAGGCTCTCGCTTGTAGAATTTCTTACACCCAGGACAGTTACTGCTGTCTACTATTCTCATTAAGCCAACAGCAAAAACCCCTCCTCTCTCTTGCTCTCTCGCTCTCGTTCCCCTCCCCTCCCTTCCCCCGGCCTCTCGATCTCAAGGGAAAAGTAGATGTTTGGGGGCAGGATTCTTAGAAAACACCCATTGCTATAGTCCACAATACAGACCCCACAGTAAATGCTAACTGAATGAGGGACTAACTGAACCGATGAATAAATAAAATAGGAAGGGGAAGGACAGATCTCAAGCCTTAGGAGCCCCCACAGACCTCCCTCACTACCCACTCATCCCCAAGTGTGCTGTACTGGAAATTTCTCCCAGCTTCACATTCTGTCCTGGTTCCATGGCTGTGTGTAGCCCTGGCCAAGGCCCAGGTGCCTCTTCCACTCCTCAGACCTCACACACTGTAGACACCTCTTTTTCTTCCAGAAGCTCACTTCTGAGAGACATCTCTTAGCTCCATGTTTTCTTACGTTGTTAAACCTACCTGTCTGAGAATGAAGAGGTTCTAACTGACACTAGAGTGTGCACTCCAGAAGGGAGAGACCAGACCTCTCAGGCCTTTCTTGCTTAGTTTCTATGGCCACAAAAAGAACGTGTGAATATTCGTAAGTGAACATGTGGCTCAGTGAGCTCCAGGCAAATTCTCCTAGTCTCTATTGTAGCCTAGTCTGGAAACAGAAATGTCCCATGGTTGTATAGATGATATTGTCATGTGGCTCAGGGGTCCACGTCTCAATTCATCACTGCCATACTTTTACCCTCTGTAAGTCCCACACTACTTAGGATCATATGACAGAGTTTTATAAATTATGGTTTAGACAAGAGTTTGGATGGATTAAAAGCTTTCTGTACATGAGGGTTGTCCCTATTGAGGCATGTTTCTGAAAGTGTTTTGTACAGCACTGATTCTATATCACATTAGTAGCACAAGGGTTTCCCAGGACTGAGGGTGATGCTAACATGGCTCTAGGCGCTACTAAATTTCCCTTTTTATGGTCAAGGTGCTGGAGATCTACAGTATGCCCAAGGACACTTAGGTCAGGATGAAAGTCTTACAATATGAAAGTGTGTATTTGGGCTGAAAGCTTGAACTTTTTATATTAAATATGGCTACCACACAAGGACATTTTTCATTCATTTAGTCATGGCTTATTGAATAATGTTTATCTGTCCTAGTTGGTAGTCTATGACCCCCTTTATTTCTTCTTTTTGTTTTTCTAATTTTTATTAAATATTTTTTACATATGCATTGATATTATTACACATATATTCAATAAACTACCTACAAGAAGAACCACAAAACAATCAGGAATTATGTGTATTTATATATATATATATATATATATATACATACATACATACATATACACACATACACACACACACACATATATACACATATATGTTACATTCATAATGTTTTGGCTACTTAGATTTGGCAGCTTTTAAGAAACTATCTTTCCTATCTTGGTGAGTCTAAAGTTCTGAGTGTAAATCAATCAATATCATACACATCTCATCATTATCAACTTAAAACATCTATCTAGACCTAAAATTATCTTAACCCGTAAATCACTAAGCTTAATTGAAAAAATAAACTATCTGGTCTTGAATCCCATCAGAGACTTGAGAAGGAGTAAAATTGAATATCTGCATATACAGGGAGTGCAGGTTAGCAGCTGCCCGAATGAGAAGATGACAGAGACAGTTTGCTGCCTGAACAGTCACCCAAAACTCTCTATAACATTGGGGCATCATCTTCAGCTTTCTTGATAAATATATCTGACAGACATATTTATGAGGCAGATACTATTGAGGACTTGCTTACCTTGTCTTGGTAGAGTTTGGCCATTGACTCCGCCTGGATCCAAGCTTGCCCTTTTTTATTCAGAATTCTGTCTGTGGCAGAAACAAGAACATTTTCCCCAGTGGCTTGTTTGCCACATTTGAAGCCATCTCCATAAGGAAGCTCTTTGATGCTCATTATCTTCTTTGAGGTGGGCTGGGTGTTGCCAGGAATTAACCGGTCTCGTTGTAAATCTATCTTTGAAATAATAAAAAACATCTTTAAATGCCATGTTCTGTATGTCTCTGAGGTTTCTGAAGACCTTATCTAACTATTTTACCTTATCTTTCTATAGGATCATATCTATGTGTTACACCTAGGATGTATATTCTTGTGATAAAAATAGACTAGTAATTGATATGACCATAATCTGATGAAGTAACAATTTACTTGTATAACTTACTATCGTAAACAGCCTGCAATAACACTTTTAAAGTATTGGAAGTAAACCTTGTATTATAATTGAATTGTATAGATATAATACCGCATATTAGAGTAGAAATAAATATATATGTGTGTAAGGAATAATCTTAAATTTGAGTTCTATATCAATGTATATAAAATTAAACTTAATGTGCACCTATATACAAAATTCTGTACCAGTGAATTAAAAATAACCCTGTGAGTGACAATGAAGGCATTAAGTTGCAGAGTAGATTCACTAATCTACTCTTTGTCCTATCATTCCTTTGTATTTCTATATTCCCACTTCTTTCTTTTCAACCCTTATCTCCAAACCTAAAAATGAAAGATAAAGGAAAGGAGAGACATCCCTGAGTCTAACTGTGTTTTCTCTCTAAATAAGACCAATAATAACTTACAACTAACTCCCAATGAAAATAAACATATATCACTCAAAAAAGCAACCCCAAACCTATCCAACCCCCTTAAGGGAAATGGGGCATTGTTCTCTTAAGGTTTCTTCTGCTTTATTTGGGACAAATCATACCTTTGTAGGGGCCCAAATAAAATTGAGGGAAACGGTTAAACAAGCTAGGAATAACATTTGTGGTCCAGCTTCTAAATGTTGATAAATTCCAGGCTTAATAGAAGTCCTGTGTGGAACAGTCTGACATGCTGGACCAACTGGGATTGGAAGCTTTCTTCGAAACTGTCCTGGGAGCTGTCCTGTTCTGATGAGGTACAGCAACTAAAGCACTTGGTGCTTGGAACATGAACGATGCAGGATGTCAGTGTCCAACATGCTGAGATGAATGAATCCTGTCTGGTCTGCTCCAGCATCAGTGTCTGGTTCTCTTGTTCTGGAAACATAATTTCTCACAAGCATTATACAGCCCTAAAATTATAAATGTATTAGGTGTGCATGATGCACAGAACAATTAAGGCTGATTCTCTACTCTTTGTATGCGCAGAAAAATAAATCTGTAAATCTTCATTCAAACCATACAAAGAATGGCATCTAATAAGGAATCACAGGGATTCTGTAGCCAACAAGAAGCCTTGTCTATGCAAAGACATTCATGTCTCTGCCAGTCTCAGAGCTATTCCCATGTAGTGGGATTAGCAATATAAGTTACCTGCTTGTTCTGTAATTTGAATTCTTCACATCCTGATTGTGTCTCCCTCCCTAATCCCCTAGTCCTCAGAAAAGGGAGCCCTCCTGCCCTAACATCTGGCCTCTAACCATCAAGCCTCATATGTACTACCTGTATCCTCTTCCTGTTGGCCTGGCAAGTCTGCCCTACCAGGGGGAAGTGACCAAAATGACCCTCATTATTTATTACTTGTAAAGTGGAGATAATAATTTCCCCAGCTTAGGGAAATTGTCATGTGATAGAATGAACACATCTAAAACTTTTTCATATTTGGATTTTTTATTTAATAAGCACAACACTTGGTTTTTGCAAATTTTAGCTTATGTAGTATTTCAAAACATGTTTAAAGTTAAGTAGCTTGTGGTTTAATATTTTAAAAATTAAAAGAAAATGAAATTATGATATTATGCATTTTTCTCTTGAATAAGTTCTTTTTCTAAATTTAATAGAGTAAATGAGAAAAATCAGTATGCACACAATACATTCTATGCTTCTAAGTAACTGAAAATAATTTCCCTAGTTCATGGAAATTGTCACATGATAGAACAAACACATTTCCCCCCTTTGCCTTTTTGGTTCCCCATTCAATTTTTTAAACCAAAATAACCCTCCAAAGTTGAATATGTCATTTGTTTTTATGCAACAGTTTCAGTCCTAAGGAAGTTAATGGTTAGCATAATTTACAGTTCCCACGACGTCCTGTGAATGTTTGGAGAATATGCACACGCTGCTTGTTTTTATTAAAATACGTAAGTCGAGTGGGTGGTAGTCAGAGGTAACCATCACTTCTGTTTTTCAGTGGATTGAAAGCACAAGTATCAAACTTTGTCTTTTTACTTGTATTATAAATGAAATTTATAGGAAAAGTCTCTCAGGGCTAATACCGTAATATATTTAGTTTTTAGCTGTCCCAGTTGGTAAAAATGTGTGAATGGGAAAAAAATTCCTGTAATTTGCAAGATGCAGAGAAGCCCTTGTAATTAATTTAGTCAAAAGGGTTCTTGAATTTCCTGTGTGGAAATCGGAAATCCGATTGGCTTGCCACAGACCTGTTTTGCTTGGTGTGAGGCAAGCTTGGTAGAGCTTTACCTGGCTGTGGAGTAGATCCAGTTGTTAGACTGTTAAGAACACTGCTTTCCGTGACTCCTTGGTGTACTCCTTGGTGTACTTCCAGGATGGCACAGTGAATGACTGTTACCATCTACCATTGGTCAGGCGAGAAGATGAGGTATATTGGACACGGTGGCGCACATATGCAAATATGATTTACTAGGTTGGCTTAAAAGGCTGTGGTCTGGCTAGTCCAACAATGACTGTCTCTCAAAGGAAAGGCCAAGAGTCTCTTATTGTTCAGTCCACGAGCCTGGATGTCTCAGATGGTCTTGACTCTGTACTGTAATCTTTAACAAATGGATTCTAATGCCAGCCAAGGAACATTCCAGCAATAACGTAGATTGCCTTGCCAGTGAGAGAGCGTGAGGGCAAGCAGGCGAAGGGCAGAAGATTCCTGCTTTCATATCCTTCTACGTGGGCTGCCAGCAGAAGATATGTCCCAAATGTAGGGTGGGTCTTCCCACTTCAAATGACCCAAATCAAGAAAAGCCCTCATAGGCATGCCCAGATGTTTTGGGTTGTAGTTAGTTCCAGATGTACTCAAGGTGACAACCAAGATTAGCTAGCACATGGCCTTGACTTGACTCTCACTCTGCTAGTGTTTTCATAAGCACCACCTACGCTGTGGAACAGGCCCCGGGTGGCTCTTTCTTCAGACTGTCCCAGCATCAGGTGGACCTTGCAGCTGCATTATAAATTCTTAGATATCACTCTCTCTATAACCACTTGTCTCTTTCTCATTGGTTCACATCTGTCCCAGGTATTTGCCAGCTGGTGAGAGCCACACCTGGTCCTTCTCTGTATTCCCCATGTAGGACATGGTGTGGTAACACCAACAGTTGCCACCTCCCAAACACTTGCTCTCTCTCTCTCTCTCTTCTAATGACTGGAAATGGATTGGCTTCTTTGATCTTCACAGCAGTTCTAAGAGACGGACACTGGTAACTATCTCGTTTCACAGAAAAAGCAACAGGAGCAGTATACTACATGAACCACCCAGAGAAGAGAGGACACAGTTCAGACTTGCTGCAAAACTATCACAGACTGTGTTCTCTGGGGGCTTGTGTGGAAATAGAGTTTGAGGTGTGACACGCTTACAGGAAATCAACATCTGTGAGGAACCAGCATCAGAGGTACACATTTTCCTTTTAGAGTTTATTTAACTTGCTTAGTCTACAAATCAGAGCTGCCTTATAAAAAGGATTGGCCCTGAACGTCCTTCCAGCTGATGGGATCCTAATGGTGTTGGCATTTGGAGCCTTTATTTATCACCCGTTCCACAGCTGGCTAGACTGTTCTGTATTTTGAACCTGAAAAGCTCATATCCGTGCCATTCATATATCATAGGGTACCTCTCAGAGAAAACCCAATGACCGTTTGCTAAATTAACAATGTGATTAATACTTACAGTAATAGCTGTAACTCATTGAGCCATTAATCATGACTAAATAATAAATAAATAAACAAATAAACAAACATCATTAGAATACACCGACACTAACACCATATCATATAATCTCATTTTACCAATAATGAGATAAAAATGAAGCAAAACAAATTGGTAATAATTAATAAGCGGGAGAGGTGTAATTCTTTCCCGGTTCCTCCTGACACCAAGTCCACAAGTCTAACCTCTGGGTTATTTATATCTCTTCTCAGATGGATTTCTGGGAGCTTCTGTAGAACAGAGACCAAAACTTCATCAATTTTATGACACCCTAACACAGGGCATGTGTTGAATGCAAAGTTGTCAAATGATCTCTTCATCGTCCATGAAAACAAGCCTTTAAAAAATAGAAACTACCAAAACAATTAAATAATTTAGCAAGTGGATGGGGACAACTGAGGATTTAATGAGGCATATTAAGGCTCTTAATCTTTCTTTGTCTAAAATCTTGGCGAAGTTGGATGTGTTAGTTAAAAGAACAGGCAGAAGGGAAATGCACACACGAAGAGATGTGCAGAAGTGCCTCAGCAGTGGCGTGGACCTGTCAGTTAGGGCCAGTGAGAAGCCACATGCTTTCATAGACAGAGGACAGGCCTAGTGTCTGGGAGGGTTTCATTGCAGGCATTTTTCAGTGGTCTGAGTTGGTCGCTGGCAAATGATTAAAATTATTTCCTGATGGGAAGAGTTGTAGGAGATGATCCCTGCGTGTGGCAGTTCCATAAGCTTCAGGTGGAAGTGGGAGGTGACATTCTGAGAAAGAGCAGGGTGTAGGAAGTAGGCACAAAGGAAGAACCATGCTGTGGAGTAGCGCTGAGGAGATGGCCCAATTGGTAAACTGCTGGCTGCACAGTTTCCACTAGTGGGTAGAAAGGTAGGATGCGCAGGCCTTGAAGCTTCATGAGGCATACCTGAGGAGGCTGGGCAGTTGGAAACACATTCAACGAATGCGAACAGCTCTGGGAAAAAGTATCGGCAAGAAGAAAACATCAACAAAGAACCAGGAGAATAAAACGAGCTCAACCCAATTGATAAAATGCTATAAGGAATAATATCTTATACAAGCCGATATTCCTGACAATATTTTATACACTATGGAGGAAAAGATAAACTCGGAGAATTTGCACTTTCACTTTCCACCTCTTGTGGAAAGGGACCACAGCTTAGAGATTATGTTTGACTCTGTCTGTTTGGAATTTTCTGCTAGGAAGCGCATTAGAAACTCACATGGCAGACAGTGCCGAAGTGCAAGACCCACTGATGCTTCTGTGGGACCCACATGAATAGGTCTCAGGTCACGCTTAGGAACTAGGTTTGAATGGCCAGAGCAGCTAACTGTCTATGCACCTCATTGATTAAGAATCCGCTGCGGAAATGCTAAGTGGCTTTGGGTGTTTTGAAGACGCTACGTGAGCTCATCTCTGTGCCTTTGTGTAAATTCCTCTCCTTACATAGCATGCCCAATACTTGACAGCAGCTGCCCTTCATTACCCACCAGGCCCACTCATCTGGATAATGATTGCATGATAACCATTCTGTAAGCACCCATACTATCCAAAGCACCACTTTTTTCTTTATTTTTTTTAATTAATTAATTAATTCTGATCACAACTCAATTGTTATCCCATCCCTTGTATCCTCCCTTTCCTCCCTCCCTCACACACCTACCCTATTCCCCTCCCTTAGGCCCATGACTGAGGAGCATCTCCTCCCCTACATTATGGTCACAGGCTATCAAGTCTCATCTTGGTAGCCTGCCTATTCTTTCTTTGAGTGCCCCTGGGCTCCCCACCAAGGGGAGGTCGTCAAATATGGGGCACCAGAGTTCATGTCAGAGTTAGATGGAACTAGAAACGATCATACTGAGTGAGTTAACCCAGAAGCAGAAAGACTCACATGCTATGTACTCACTTAAAATTGGGCACTAGCCCAAAAGGCATGTCCCATGAAAGTCGTCACCTACTAGGAGATTGGAATAGATGTGAGGACATTCTACTGGGACTCTTGGTAAGAGAAATATGGGAGATGGGGAAATAGAAGGATCCAGAGGATCTTAGAAACCTACAAGAAGAACATCATAACGGATGGATCAGGGCCCAGGGATGTCTGTTCAAACTGTTGCACTAGCCAAGGACAATACAAGCAGTAAACATCGAACCCCTACTCTGATCTAGCCAATGGACAGGACATTCTCCACAGTTATGTGGAGAGCGGGGACTGACTCTGACAAAGCACCCCTTTAAGCCTCAGTCACTCGACATTAATGTGCAGAAGTACACCCCAGGATCTTGTTGTGGAAAATGCAGCTTGGATTTAGTTGGGTCTGTGGTCCTGTTTCTTTAGCAAGGTCCTGGCTGCCACTGCTGCTGCTGCTGTAGAGCATGCTTGGAGTGGAAAGGTCGGGTCATTTAATAACACTTATCCGCTTGCTTGTCAGCTCCGACCAGGGAATCTTTTAACATTTCTATTGCATAATGTAAATCTGGCGTGGAATAAGATACCCAATAAGCTTCCTGTGGGGAAATATCATTATCTCACAGTTCATTGCCTCCATCTAAATTATTAGCACCATCATAAGAGGAAGGGAAGTTGAATAACCAGTTGGGAAGTGACAGACTCAGAAGTCCAAGCCAGCTCAGCTCACAGAAAATGCTGGGTACTGTGCACTCCACCGTTTGCGTTCCAAAGAGAGTGTGCAATGCAGGTGAGGTCTGAGAGCAGAGAAGCATAAAAAGAATTAATAAATGCAAGTGTTCCTGACACTGTGTCTCAAAGGCTGGACCTTTACGGTCTTCGCCTTAGAGAACACAGCTGATCTAGAGTTGCAGGAAATCCTTGGTCTTGAGAGATTTGGACCACACTCCAAACTTCAACGTTCCATACCGTTCTCACAGCTGAGTAAATACGACACATGGAATTGTTGAGCCTGCCAGTGATTTCATGAATTAATTCTCTCTCGGTGCTTATGGTGTTTTGTGCTTTCTTTTCAAAGCACCTTACAATAGCTAATTATTTAAGCTGCTTTATAACCCTTCGAGGAAGGATGGGATGTTATTCTGCGGTGAGCTTGAGGGAGGCAGCGGTGGGAGAGAAGCAGCCTTCCAGGGAGAGAGGAGAGGGCAGGTTCCATCTTAGTGGACCCATAGGGATTTGTTACTAAGAAAATCTTGCCTGTAGACAGGACAAGAACATCTTGTGACTTTATGAGCAAGCAGATAAAAGAGCAAAGGCCATTTCTGGTACTTCACCATGAGGTTAATAGCTACATAGCAGGTAGTGATCTATGCTGCACACCAACACAAGGCGACTTGGATGGTGATGATACAAGTAGCAGCTAGCTCCTGCTCACTGAGGACAGGCACTGTGCTGGGTGCTGCAAATGCCTGGCCCCTTTAAATCATTACAACGTGTGCATCCTTGCCCCTGGGTTGTACAATTCTTGAATCACCCAAGTCACGTCCACCATATAAGACTGGAGTTGAATCGTGGGTCCGATCTCCAGAGCTGGGATCTCCGCATTCAGCTCCACCAGCTACATCATGGACTCTCTCTCTCTCTGAACATCTTTCCCTCATTAAAAAAAAAAAATGGGAATAATAATATGTACTCTGTAGGGTGATATGAGGATTTTCGGTGATAACATACTGAGTATGGAGAAATCCTGACATTGAAGGCAAGGCAGACCCTAGTGTGAGGTTTTTTTTTTTTTAATAAGTAGCAAAAATAACTGTCATTGGTACTTAACATTATGAGTCTTGATTTTCTTTCTTTCTTTCTTTTTTTTCCATACACTCATTTTATTCTCATTTGGTCACAGATTAAAAACTCCACACAACTGACTTAAAGAAGTCACTTGCCCAGTCCTAGGCTCCATGAATTTCTGTATTGTTGGAATGGCCGTTCAAAAGCAATGGAGCTTCAGTTAGGGTTTTACCCTTTCACCGTCAATCAAGTAACTTTTTCTACTTCGACACATAGGAAATGGAATCAACTTATCTACCATGGAAGAAAGAAAACAAACAAACAAACAAAAAACAGGCCAGAATTAAAATCAGACAAAAATTGGCTTTGTAACATTTTCCATGACTTTTGGTCAAAATTCCCTCCTTCCTTCCTTGTCACGCTGTCTTGGTCTTATACTGCACCCACACTCACACCTGTTAGACATATTATTGGATGGGATAAGAATATCCTGGAACATGTGGGGATTTTCCTCCCTTTGTGAGTCTGGATACCTTGCTTAATATCATTATATTTTCCAAACCTATCCTTTTTTTCCTGAAAAATTCATTATTGCATTTTCAAATAGCTGAATAATATTCTGTTTGTTAACGTGTCACATTTTTGTTTTCTTTTCATCTGTTGATGGACAGCTAGGTCGGTTCCATTGCCTTGCTATAATAAAACACGAGGGTGCTAACTACTCTAGGCTAGGGTGTGGAGTTACTTGGGTATATGCCCAGGAGTCAAATAGCTGGGTCAGATGGTAATTCTATTTTTAATTTTTGAGGAACCTCTAAAGTAATCTCCATAATTTGCACTCCCACAGCAGTGAATAAGACTTCCTCTTTCCCCACATCCTCTCGGACTTTTGTTATCTCACTTCTTGAGAGCAGGCGTTCTGTCTGGCATGAGGCGGTATCCGAAGTTGTCTTCATTTGCATTTCCCTGATGACTAGAGATGCTGACTAACTTTTGGGGCAGTTTTTGACTGCTGGTGCTTCTTCTTTTGAAAATCGTCTGTTCATTTTGTTGACTGGCAGTTGCCTCCTTGAATGTTTAAATTTGCCATTCTCTGTGAATTCTGTATATTAAGCAGGGAAAGCTTTTCTCCCATTCTGGGAGCTGTTTGTTTGGGCTCCTGGATCCTTTTCCTTCCACCCAGTCTGGTTGAGAGGAACAGGAAAATTTGTAAGCAGCTTTAATAACAGTACAAGAACATCTGCATTTGTAAAGGCAACCACTCTTCCTATGTAAAAAAAAATGAGTTGGAGAATTGTGCATGAACACTGATATATCATTTGTAGCCACAGTTGTAGTCAAAGTAGGAGATTAGGTAGCCTCAGATTTGGCTATTCGGTGGGAAAAATGGATGACTTTGAGAAACTGTCAGCAAAGTAGGAAGAATGCCACGGTGGTGTGACTTGGGCTCTGATGGAGAGAGGAGTATTGAGGACCAGGCAGTGTCAAGGTTGCGGCCTCTTTCTAACCTCTTCATCTCAAAAACACATGAAATGCTTTGTAAGGTGCTGCTGTTTATTATCTGTGGAAATATTCACAAGTAAGTTAGTTATACACTAATGAGCCAATTAGTACATGACCTGTTGCGTAGTTAGTCAGATCCTAGAGTGAGTAGAAAGTGTGTATGTAATTCATATGATACCGTACCCATCACACGAGAGCCAGCTGTGCCTCTGTGTAGAGGCTCGACCTCCATGCCCACCTTTGCACTCCTCCCTCTTGTTTTATGTTAGAGGAGACTGGGGGCTTGGTATCTAGCCAGCATCTAGCTAGGTGAGAGATTGGAGGCTGGGAAAAAGAGAGGAGCCTACCACTTCTGTGGCCTCTAAGGATGAGTCATCCTGTTTTCAGCCCAGCGACCATAGTTCCTGGGCAAGGCTCCACTCCCCTCTCTTATTGCCTTCTGGAGTGCCTCATGGTCTGCCTGCGGCTTTCGCTTTCTAAGCACCCCTCACCTCGACCACCAGTTCCTCATATGACGTTTTCCTCTTTGTGATACGTAGCTTGTTTGTTTTTGTTGTTTAACAGGTCAAAGTCTCACTAAGATACACTCCAGCAGGTCCAATTTTGCAAGTTGTCAAATAGAATTCTTTTCAGTAAAATAATGTTGTATACATTTTGAAACATGAAAAGATACACTAACAAAGATACTATGCTATAAATACAAACAAACTCAAAATCATAAGTGGGGAAAAATTTAATACCACTCTTTCAACTTTATTTTTTCAGCTGACTGAGCCTCAGAGTTGGCATAAATGGTTATCGCTTGTGTTCTTTAACTGGAGTTTAGTTAGCTTTAATTACAGGAGGAAACATTCTCCAGTAGAGATGGAGACAAGAGTTAGCAAAATTTAGAGGAACAAGTAACATATTCTGGAAAAAGCTTGCCATGATGTCATAGTATTACATGCTAGCTGGGCAATTTTATGGATAGTTTAAATTTTTTTATTTCACTTGGTCATAGTTTTATAAAAAGCAGTGATGTCACTGGCAACGAATCTACCTATGCTGTTTAAATGTTTATTTGGCTTCGTCTCTGTGTCTCCTACAATAACAATTTTTCCAAGATAAACTTAATAGATATTAATTGATCAGTGTACTTACTAGTCTTTAAAAATGCACAGGATTACTAATATATATATATTTTAAAGGCTTTTTTCTTTCTATTAATGTTTATTCATATGCATACACGCATAAATGTAGGTACCTCTGGAGGCCAGAATCAGATGTCAAGTCTCTTGGAGCTGGGGTTACAGGCAGTGGTGTGTCACTCAACATGGGTGCTGGGAACTGAACACACGTCTTCTGGAAGGGCAGCAAGTGCTCTTAACCACTGAGCCATAATCCACCCTGCTATATAAGTTTTAAAACAGAGTATGTAGATACAGGACAACTCTGTGATGGCCCTGCTTTGAAACAAATATCTATTTGAAAATAATCCATTAGGGAAAATGCCACATGACAAAGCTATGAATCTGCTATGGACTTTGATATTTCCACAATGTGACTTAACTGCAGCCCTCAAACAGTTCCCATCACTGTAAGTAAAAAGCTTGACCTATTAAACACTTTCTCTTCTTTCCCCTAGCCTTGGTAACAATGGGTCTTCATCTGCTCTCTGTGGACTTATGTTTCTAGACATTTCATCTGAACAGAGCCGTACAGTATAAGGCATTTCTGTCTGGCTTTGTCATACAGTATTTTGAAGTTCATCCAGCTGTGACAGGTATCAGCACTTCACTTCTACTTGTGACAGAGGAACAACCCATTTGTACATATTTGCTTCACTTTGTTTGTCCTTTTATCTGTTGGTGAGTATTCTGGGTGCTTCCACACGGGTAGTTACGGAGGTGGGAGCCTACACTTGGTTTCATACCTACATCCAGTCAGTCCTTCTGGGTGGAGTCTAAAGCATAGAACGTGGGGCTATGATGGTAATTTTCTGCTCAACTTTTTGAGAAACTGCCAGACTATTTTCCGTAGTGGTAAACCATCTTACACTCTTAATAGCAGCACACAAGAATTCCAACTTCCCCACATCCTGACCAATACTTGTTCTTTTCTTCATCTTCAAAATGGAAGTATTACGTTCTTCGCAGTGGGTGTGAAGGGGTACCGCATTGTGGTTTGTGTCTGCAGTTCCCTGGTGACTAGTGGTGTTGATCATTTTCCTATGTGTTTCATGGACATGCACATGACGGCCTTTGATGACGTGTCTATTGTATTTAATTTCCCTTTTTAATACGAGCTGAGAAATTGTGCATACTAAGCGTTTATGAGATGTGTATTTGCAAATAGTTTTCTCAATCTTTAAGCTGCCTTTTCACTTTCTTGCTTAATGTCCTTAGCTTTGGATACTTTAAAATTCTGAGGATGACTAATCCATTTTATGGTTTTATTGCTCCTGCTTGTGGTATGTATCATCTATTGTGAAATTATTATATCTAAGTATCTACAATTCCATTGTTCCTGCTTTTGGTATCGTATTTAAGTATCTTATCTAAACACAAAAATTGATCTTTTCCCCATATTTGAAAACCTTTAAAATGCCAGGCCACGGTGGCACATGCTTTTAATCCCAGCACTTGGGAGGCAAAGGCAGGGGCATCTCTGAGATGTAGGCCAGGTGGGTCTACAGAGTGAGTCCAGGACAGCCAGAGCTACACAGAGAAAACCTGTCTTGAAAAACAAAAACAAAAATAAATGAACAAAAAGAAAAGCTTGAAAGCAACATTTGTTTACTTACATGTGGTGTGTGTGTGTGTTTGTAAATTATGAAACTACATAAGAAACCATCAGTGGAGGAAGGAACCTTATGGAGGTGGCAAGTAGACAGGCAGTAAAACCCTAGGGGAGCAGAGGTGAGTAGGGGGAGGATGAGAACCAGGGGGTAGGGTGATGGAGGGGATCAAAAGACTATATTCTAATTGCACATATGTATGGAAATGGTGAAACCCATTACCTCATAAAGTAATTTTTTGTTTGACATATTTGATGAACATAGCTATCATTTTTTTTCTAGCTTAATATATTAAAAACATAACTGAGTCAATAAATTAAATGCTTTTAAAACAAATTTGTGTCTTATATTTGCATATTTATAGGTGTGTGTGTATTCAAATTCTGTATGTGTATATGACACATTTGTGTATAGAGTTCTATATAACCTAAAAGACTTACTCTATGGTTTTCAGGGCTGGCAAAAGGGCACTTTATCTGCTTACGTGTGTGTGCGCGTACGTGCATGTGTGTGTGTGTGTGTCTCTGTGTAGTTTAGGTTTCACATATGAGAAAAGGCATGATATTTATGCTTCTAAGTATGGCTTATTTTTTTTTTAACACAACAACTTCTACTCACGTCCATTTTCTTACAAATGTGATTATTCTCTCTTCTGAATAGCTGCACAAAATTTCATATGCATCATGCCTTTTTGTTTTAGTCTTCTATTAATGGACATCTAGGCGGTTCTGAGTCAGGTCAACAGTGACTGGCAGAGCTGTAGATGTAGATGTGGGTTAGAGTCCTGTGGGTGCATCCCCAGAGCACTACAGCTAGGTTATGATGCAGTAACAGTTGCAGTTTCCTGAGGAAACTTAATACCACTGATTCTGAAACTGTGGGTTGTGACCCCTTTGGGGTCACATATCATGTCCTACATACCAGATATTTACACTACAATTCATAATAGTAGCAAATTACAGTTATGAAGTAGCAATTAAAATAATGGTATGGTTGGGGTCACCACAATGTGAGGAACTGTACTAAAGGGCCGCAGCATTAGGAAGGCTGAGAACCACTGCTCTATACTGATCTCTACAGTAGCTGCACCGGTCCACTTTTCCAACAGTAGTGAGCAAGGCTCCATTCTCCCTGCTCTCTTGCAAGTGTTTGTTGTGATTATTTTTTTACGATACTCTTCTTAGAGTTGAGATGGAATTTGAAAGCAGTTTTAGTTTGAGTCTCCCTCCTGAACTAAGGATGTTGAGCACTTTTCAAGTGTATTTTTTTTTTTTTTTTTTTTGGTCATTTTATTTCTTCTTCTGAGAACTCGCTGCATTGATTGGATGATTGTATTTTCTCTGGTTTTTAATTTTCATAGTTACTTGCATGCCCTGGGCGTTATCCTCTGGTCTGAGGTATAGTTGCTAGAGACTTCTTCCCGCTCTGTACCTGGTGTCTCCACTTTGGTGATCATTCCCTTTGTTGTTTCGAAGCTTCTTAATTTCTTGTATGTAACTTTGCCAGTTCTTGGCATGATTTCCCCTGCTTTCGCAGTGCTCAGGACAGCCCTGCCTATCTCTACGTCTTGAAATGGTTTACCTATGTTTTTGTGGCAGTTTATACTTAGGATATTCCATTAAGCATTTTGATTTTTTTTTTTTTTAATTTTGTGGAGAGCGGGAGCTAGGGCTCTAGTCTCATTCTTCTACATATTTTCTCAGCACTAGTTCCTCAAGCCTGTCTTTCCTCCAATATATGCTTTTAGCAATATACTATTGCTTTTCTGTTACCATGGCAAAACAACATGAGCAAGGCAGCTTATAAAAGCAGGGGTTCACCCGGGCTTATGGTTGCAGAGGGATAAGAGTCTCTCCCAGTGGGGCAGGCATGACAGTACCGAGCTGGAGCAGGAGGCTGAGAGATGAGCCTTAGCTACAAACACTGTTTGTAGCTCTCACAACTCAACTCTAGCGAAGTCCTTTCTCCAGCAAGGCTGCACCTTCCTATAACCTTCCCAAACAGTGACACTAAATGAGACCAATGGAAGACATTGCTCATTTACACCAGAGACTACAAACGGCTTCATTGAAAAATTAGGTGTCTCTGACTGTGGGTTTATTCTGGGTCTTTTATCTGGTTCCACTGATCTATATGTCTATTTTTGAGACAGCTCCATATTTTTTGTTAATATGGATCTCTAGTAAAATTTGGGATTGGATATTTTTGTTCCTCTAGCATTGCTCTTTCTGCTAAGGGATACTCAAGCTACTTAGAGCTGTATGGGCTCTGCTATAACGAACTAAGCCCCATCTCTGGAAGGATACCAGCTTAGTCAGGAGTATGCTCTTCAGATGTGTTCTTGAGTTCTATTTGCAAGAATTTGGTTGAGAACTTTCCATAGACATATTTTATGAAGGAAATTGGTCTGTAGCTCTTTCTTTGTTTTTCCTGATCCTGACTTTAGCATCAAGATAATGCTGGTTTCATAGAATGAGTTTCTTGTTCTTCCTTTCCTTACTGTTTTATGAAACAGTTTGAAGAGCATTGGTGTCATCTCCTATTCAAAGATTTGGTAGAATTGTGCAATGGACCCTTTTGATCCTTAATTTTTCTATGCTAGGAGCTTTTTTAAAAATTACTGCTTCAATCTTCGTGATCAAAATGGACTTGTTTAAGTCATTTGTATCTTTTTGATTAATTTGGTTGATCATATATGAAAAAAATTTATTCCTTTATTCTAGATTTTTCAGTTTAAAAATATGTTTCAAAGTACTCTTTAATGTTTCTTTTATTGTATTGGAAACTGTGTTAATACCCTTTTTATCTTCAATTTTATTATTTGGGGTCTTTCTTTTGATTAGTTTGGCTAGATGTTTGTTAATCTATTTCCCCTAAAACCAACTCTTTATTCTATGCCGCCGTTCTTATGTTCTCTGTTCCACTGATTTCAGCCTTAAACTTTATTAATTCCTGCCATCTGCTGTTTTTTTTAAATGTGAATTGATCTTGTCTGTTTATTCGAGATCTGATTGTTTTTAAGTGCAAACATTCCCAGCTATAAAAGCTTTCTCTCAGAGCTTCCCTCTCTCTAGTCCACACACACTGGTGAGCTGCCTTTCACTTTCATTACACTCCAGGGCCTTTCACTCTCCTTTTTGATTTCTTTAGTGACACACTAGTCTCAAGGGTGTGTCCTTCAATTTCCATTTGTTCATGTAGTTCCTATAGTTTTTCTTGCTATTGATTTCTATCCAAGATTATTTTGACTCCTTTGTGTTTGGTAAGACTTTATTCATGGTTTGGAAAGTGGTCTCTTCCAGGGAAGATTCTAGGCTGCTGAGGAGGGCATGTATTCTGTTTCGGTGGGATGGAATGTTTGTAGATATCTGCTAGTTCTGATTGCTCTAGAGTATAGTTTAATTCAGGTTTCTTTGTTAATTTTTAATTTGCATGGCCTAGCTAGAGACAATAGTGGGGCTCTGAAACCATCCACTGTAATTTTATTAAGACCTATTCCATCTTTTAAGTCCATCGATGCTCATTTTATAAATGTGGTGCATATACATTTACAATTGCTGTATCATCTTGATGAATTACTCCTTCCATCAGTGTCATGGCATATGTAATCTCGCTGGTCAGTTTTGTTTGAAATCTACTTCGTTCTAGTATCAGGATAGCTTATTTTTGTTGACTTGTTTTTCATTCTTTAACCCTCATCCTGTGGTGTCCTTACCAGAAAGCTTGTCACATAGAGGCAGCAGAAGACTTGATCTAACTTTTAATACTTCTTGCAGCCAGTATGTGTCTGCATTGGTGAGTTATGATCATTTATATTTAAATTAAATTAAAGAGGGAGTTTCTCACACAGCATGAGATTGACATATCCAGATGAGAGAAAGAATCAACAGGCTAAACAAAGATTGACCGTCATGTGCTAGGCTATGTGATTTGGGAAGGAGTGTGGGTTTTAGGTGTAGATAACATGAGAGTCTTAACTGCACAGCTTTGGGACATGTGGCTTTATTCCGCTAAGCATTCATTTTCCTCATTCGTGAAACAGGAATAATTCCCATGATTTACAGGAACATTGCCGATGGCTGGAGGGAACATGTGCCACAGTAAGTCAGCCATCGCGTCCTCCATGACAGTGTCCCCTCATCTCATGGCTCATACTTCAGAATCAGAGTGAAAACATTTTCCAAGCTTATTCTAAATAGAAAGATTAAGTGGCTGGGAGGGGCCACCCTCAGTGTGCGAGCAGGACACAGTGTAATCAGAGACACACAGCTGGCACAGGGATGATCTCCTAACTGGAGGATCCATGAGGGAGCTCTAAGAAGTTTCTCATTCAGTACTGGTTTTAGAGCCCAAGCCTTCAAGAATGCTACATAAATGTTCTTTCTCTACAAAAATTCAGGAATGGTTTAGTAAGACTGAAGGTCACTGTCTTTGAGCTATATACTATTCCCCATTTTTTTGTTTTTTGTTTTTTTTTTTGTTTTTAAGAACATATATTGACAAGGGTGTTTTTTTTTTTTTTTTTAATGAGAGTGAAAAGGTGGGGCCGTCCATGCTAGTGTAAAGAGCACATTCATAATGTGGTGGCAACCAAGTATCGTTCATCTTCTTCAAATTAATAATGAAAAGCATTTTGGGAAATTGGATGGGCCAGGGAAGAGAATTCTAGCGCTGGGGAGTTTGGTTTTATGCCCAATAGTCAGTGTTGTAGGATGGATGGATCATCTGTTGGCTTGCCTATGGTGGGCTGGTGGTTTAGTTCTGGAATGCAGGGCAGTGACTGCCACTGTGCATGGTGACGTCCTCCAAGACTACTTTCACCATCATCTCAAAGCAAGCCCAGCGGTGCTCCTTGGTAGGCTGCATAAACCATCAGAGGCACTGACACCTCATCCTCAGTGCCTCCAAGGGCTGCTGTATTTGGTCAGTTTCCGCTGGACATGTGATTGCATGAGGGAGGCTGTGATGGAGATGTCGTGGCTATCTGTGTGAGCACTAAATGTAATTTCAAATGTCCTTCTGAAAGAGCAACAGAAGGACGATGGCGCACTGGGAAGGAATGTGTGCTCTGTAAGCAGGACAACCTGAGTTTACATCTCCAGTACCCACAGAAAAAGTGGGCATGGCTGTGTGTGCCTGCAACCCTGTCACTGGGCGATGAGGACAGGAGGACCCTAGGAGCTCACTGACGTCACTGAGATGATGAGCTTTAGGTTCACGGAGCCTTACAAGGTACAGAGCTACAGGGGAAGAAAACTGACACCTTCCTGTGGACTTCATGAACAGGTACAGGGTACACACACACACACACACACACACACACACACACACACCCCACATACACCACCGCCACATACCACATACACCACACCACACACACACACACCGCATACACCACACACCACACGCATACACACCACATATATCTCCACACACAGAACACATACACATCCACACACACACACAAACACATAGATTACATACGCCACAAACCACATACACGACACATACCATAATATATACACACACTACATACACCCCCCCACAAAACACATACACATACATACAAACACACAAACACTCATACACACCACATACATCACACACCACATACACACACACAAACCACATATGCATATGTACACACACAAACACACACCACATATACCACACACACGTACATACACAAACACACACAAAATGCACACATATACACAAACATACACACACCACACACACCACACACCCATACACCCCATACACCACATGCACCACACACACATACAAACACACACACAAAACACATTCATATACACCCACACACCACATGCAACACACACACACCGCATACATACCTGCACACACCACAAACACCACACACAACACACACACACCACATACAACACACACACCACACACACACACATAGATAACCACACATACAAGTTGTGGCAATGGAGCTGGCTGGGACACACTGTGTGCTTATGTGTGGCAGCTGCTAACACCGATATCAGACTCCCGGTGCTAATGGGAACGCCTAGCTCTCTCTCCTGGAAAATGCAAAACTATAAATGTTTGTTGAATGAATACATAAACAAGATCAAAGACAGCATGGTCCAGGAAAAGCTGAGGTCATTCTGTAATCACACACTAGTCTGTAATTGGCTGGTGCGCTGTGGGGAAGATGGTGGGGCTGTTCAAGAGACGTGAGCCTTGGGTCCAGCCAGCTGCTGCGAGATGTGTGACTAGGCAGGTGACTTGGGAGTTTGTTTCCTAATCCGTCTAACATGCCTTTTTATGAGACTCAAAGGCGGTCAAGGTTGTGAAAGGAGCTAACAACCAGCAAGTACACCAAAGGGGCATTCCGACACCATTGCCCTGTCAGCTAGGGAGCCCTGTCAACTAGAAAGCTCTGTCAACTAGGGAGCTCTGTCAGCTGGGGAGCTCTGTCAACTGGGGAGCTCTGTCAGCTAGGGAGCTCGGTCACTAGGGAGCTCTGTCAACTGGGGAGCTCTGTCAACTGGGGAGCTCTGTCAGCTAGGGAGCTCTGTCAACTGGGGAGCTCTGTCAACTGGGGAGCTCTGTCAGCTGGGGAGCTCTGTCAACTCTGGGGAGCTCTGTCAGCTGGGGAGCTCTGTCAGCTAGGGAAATCTGTCAACTGGGGAGCTCTGTCAACTGGGGAGCTCTGTGAACTATGGAGCTCTGTCATCTGGGGAGCTCTGTCAACAGGGGAGCTCTGTCAACTGGGGCGCTCTGTCAGCTGGGGAGCTCTGTCGACTAGGGAGCTCTGTCAGCTAGGGAGCTCTGTCAACTAGGGAGCTCTGTCAGCTAGGGAGCTCTGTCAGCTAGGGATCTCTGTCAACTGGGGAGCTCTGTCAGCTGGGGAGCTCTGTCAACTGGGGAAGTCTGTCAGCTAGGGAGCTCTGTCAACTGGGGAGCTCTGTCAACTGGGGAGCTCTGTCAGCTAGGGAGCTCTGTCAGCTAGGGAGCTCTGTCAGCTAGGGAGCTCTGTGAACTAGGGAGCTCTGTCAACTGGGGAGCTCTATCAGCTAGGGAGCTCTGTCAACTGGGGAGCTCTGTCAACTGGGGAGCTCTGTCAGCTGGGGAGCTCTGTCAACTGGGGAGCTCTATCAGCTAGGGAGCTCTGTCAACTGGGGAGCTCTGTCAACTGGGGAGCTCTGTCAACTGGGGAGCTCTGTCAACTGGGGAGCTCTGTCAGCTAAGGAGCTCTGTCAACTGGGGAGCTTGGTCAACTCTGGGGAGCTCTGTCAGCTGGGGAGCTCTGTCAGCTAAGGAGCTCTGTCAACTGGGGATCTTTGTCAGCTAGGGAGCTCTGTCAACTGGGGAGCTCTGTCAGCTAGGGAGCTCTGTGAATGGACCTTCCTAGTCTGTTTCCATTTTGTTCCTTCTGTCCAACTGTCATGTTTTAATTCGTATTTTCATTACTTCACTTTTTCCTGTTAGCACTTTAGTTGGCCTTCCTGATTCTCCTGTGGCTTTTCCATATATCCCAAGAGGATGCCCATACCCTCTGCCATGTTCTCTCTCAGACTCCATCCTTATGTCCCCTCTGCCATGTTCTCTCTCAGACTCCATCTTTATGTACCCCCTGCCATGTTCTCTCACGGAGCCCATCCTCACATCCCCCTGCCATGTTTAGTCATGAAATCCTTTCATACCCCTTAGCGCCTTTCAACACCTCTTCAACTTCCTGATGTGGAAGAAGGAAACCATCCCCCAATTTTAGAGTCACCTTTTCTAATTAAAGCTCTGAAGAGAGCTAAGAACTTTGTCCTCCTGGCCCAGTTGCCGTGATGCCCCAGAGCAATGTGACTCATGATGGGACAAAGGCTCCAGGCCCCCTCTTCCTGCCTCTCAGTCTCTATCTCGGCATCACTGTGCTGAGTTGCTAATGAATCTGACTGGCTGTTTATCTCTTTTGTGGGTGTGTTTTTGCCTGTCCTTCTGGCTAACTCTGGGAGATGTGTTTCTGACTTGATGGGCTGATACGCTCTATACCTGTAGAGAGTCTACTTGCCTAACTTAATGCAACCCATCCCCTCCTCCCCCCATCTCTGGTGTTGGGGTGGCAATGCCCTACCCCGATGTGTACATGGCCTCTGCAAGGGAACTGTTAGGTTGAATTCTGTAAACAAAATGACCAAACTTAGGCTAGCAGGAAACAGCTGGTTTGGTCTCTGTAGAAATCTCTTTGCGTTTTGAGTAACAAAGCTACGTAACTGAGTTGCTTTGGAGCTGAGAGCACCAAGCCTCCCAGGGACCCTAGAACGGCAGTAGGCTGCCGGGAGGCATCAAACCTTAACCGCACAGATATTAGCCATATTTACAGGTAGATGAAATGGTATAAAGATCCATACCCCAGATCCAGGGAGGCTCTGAAGTTATTTATTTATTTGTTATTTTTTGAAACATTTGATGGTAAAGTACAGCAAGATAAACACAAAGCTCCCTGGTCTATCAGTGCCTACTCAGTTCCTTGGAACCACAGCTTCTCTCCTGTGGCTGGGGAGCAAAGCTGAAATAGTGGCAGAGATCAGCTAGGCTAACTGCTCCGTTGCCCCCAGACTGCTTATCAACTGCATGCACAGACCTGCTGCATGCCCTGAGTGCATTCTGTAAGTGTGTGCTAAATGGTGCCTGATCTCGAGTGAATGATCCAGGTATGTCACTGTTGATTACTATCAGCTAGCCTTCAAAGTAGGATCTCAGCCAAGATCAAAGGCTGTCAGAGGACAGCACATCCCCTTTCTTTATGTGACCTAGAGCATTTCCTCCCAACCGCTTTGGACTGAGCACGGGAGCAGTTTCCTCTTTAGGAAGGTCAAGCCACAACAGAGGGCAGTTGGGGATAGCCCGCCCTTGGAATTTTAATTGGCAAGTGCCCAATTTCCCCTCCCCCTAGTGTGTGGATGTGGATGTGGAATTATTTCTGTAGCATACTGTCTGTGAGTCTGGTGTGCATATACTATTTTGCATACTGCGTAGCACGGTATGCCTTTCTGCTATATGAGATATGTGTATAGGATGCCGTCCATAGAATATATATGGCATAGATATGTGCCTTGTGTACTTACTACACAAATATATGTGCCTTGTGTATATTGTGTGTTTCTTTGTGTGTAGGGGGATGGTGTGTTGAGGCAGACATAAGCATATACTAAACATCTGAAATTGAAATGTCACTTGGCTATCTCTCAAGGGCATCCCAGCTATAAACCCTGTGCTAGGTCCCTGGTCCTAGAGCTATGAGTTCAGAAAAATCAAATGCTGACAAGAAGGACGCATGCTACATGCCCCTGTAATTGGCCTGGAACCCGATCCCATGGGGCATCTGGTATACAAAGTAACTTAATTTTTTTTTTTTAAGATTTATTTAGTGCATATGAGTGCTTTATCTGCAGAAGAGGGTATCAGATTACATTATAGATGGTTGTGAGCCATCATGTGGTTGCTGGGAATTGAACTCAGGACCTCTGGAAGAGCAGGCGGCGCTCTTAACCACTGAGCCATCTCTCCAGTGTAACTTAATTCTTAGTAGCCTATGAAGTACATAGGTGGGACACTAACAGCCATAGGTAATACAGTTGCTCAAGGTCACTTATCTTGTGAATAGTGGGACCAGGTTTTGACCTGATCATGCTGTCAGCCAGCCTAAATCAGGCAAGTGCCCAGGCAACAATGCAATCGGAGATGAGGGGGCTATTTATAGCCAGAGGAGGTAGTGAAAAAGTTAGGGACCTTTAAGTCCTATTGTTAGGCCCTGGAAAGCCTCCCACTGGAATTCTTAAGGGAGCGACATTCTTCAAAGTCATCTTCTTTTGGCTTTCTGGGAAGACTTAGAAGGAAGAATCGGGAAGTCAGCTCACAGAAACAGACCATTCCAAACACCTGTGTTCAACAGTAACATCAGGCCAAGTCCGGAGCGGTTGTTGCCTTCCAAGGACAAGTTTTAGATTCTTTATCGGTCAAGAGTTTGGGCTTTCTTTTTTTATTGCACCCGGACTGTGATCGCTATCTGAAAGGGAAACAGACAGTGGAAACTATTTCATTAGAGCCGATGAGAAAAACACATTTCCACGGTGCCTTGAATGGCAAAACTTGGCATTCGAAGTCATTGTCGAAATAATGAGTAAGGTGGGAAATGAGAAGGATAAAGAGGAGAGAGGCTGGGGATTATAGAGGTTGAGTTGGGTGGTGATGGTTGGAGAGCATTTCTCACTGAACATTAGGCTACTCCTAAGGCTTCTTTTAGAGTCCTGCCTGAGATGCGACATGGGGGCGGGGAAGAGTAGACTTCCACTGGGGATAGCTTACTCAGGTCTTCCTATGGTTGCCTGGTGGAAAGACTTACATTGCTTCCTTTGTATCTCTGTTCTCCGTTCAGTAATTAACAGTGTCATTTCTTCATTCCTTCGTAGTCTCCTGGAACTTCTTGTGTACCAAGGTGTGAGAGAGGTGCAAAGACAAAGCAATGCCTTGTAGTCCAGCGAAGATATGGTCAGTCACAGCTTATGTGACCATGAGACATTGAAAGCAGAAAAATTGCAAGCCAGTGTCATTTTGCCACACTAGGGATACTTAGGATGTGTTCCTTGCCCTCTGCACATATCACAGTCTAAGAAAAATAACTCTGTGGGAAGGTTCTTGAATTAACAAGCCCATGGAAGATACAGTCAGAGTTATGGGCAAGGTCAGTGAGGGAGAGATAAGTGATGAGAAGATAGTCCAAGCTCCAGGCTTCATGGGGAGGGTTCACTAGAAGCTGAGGGACTCATGATGGCTGAACTCGGTGTCTCTGGATCCACTGTCTCCTGGTTCCATTGGTAGATGACATGCCTCTTCTGTGAGGTAGAGAACACTGAAGGGGAAAAGTTTGTAAGAGAGGGCTACTAGTCTTGCTTTTGAACACATTTAACTTGAGATGGCTACAAGATGCATTGCGGCTCATCTTACTGCTGTGACAATACACTAGCCAAGGCAATTTGAGCAAGAGTGTTTTTGCTCACTGTTTGAGGATGCAGTCCACCACGGTGGGGGAAGGCATGACGGCAGGACATGTCTGCGGTCTGGAAATAGAGAGATCAATGCTCGTGCCCCATCTGCCTTTTACTTTCTATTCATGACTGGATTGCAGTGAGGGACAGGTAAGGCATCTTTTCATTCCTTGTTTGTTCCAGGACACTCTTGGAAAACAATAAAGGCCAAGTGAAAGTAGCAATCATAAGGGATTGATTCTAGAGAAAAACACAGGCATGGATTTTTAGTATGCGTTTATTTTAGACTGTTACGCCAGTCTAACTTTCAGATTTGACTCAGGTCTCTTGGGTCCATATAGAGTGCAAAGTATGGAGCTAGCATTTATCAACCCAGTGCCACTCACTGTTACTTTGTCAGTCCAATAATAACAGATATAAGGCAAGGCAACAGGATTGTATCCATCTTGCAGATGCGGGATTATAGAGTCAGAGAGATGAAGTGACTTGTATAAAGTCAGTTATCCAGGTTTAAAGCTTGGTTGTCTAATCCACGATTGGCAGTTAAAAGCTTTAGTTCAAACTAAATAAAATGAAACACTCATCTGCATTAGCTATATTCTACCTGCTCTATTGCACATAGACCTAATGGTTGCAGTTTTTGACAGAACAGAGAGAACATTTCCATCTGTGTGGAAGAATTCTACTCTACTGTTATATAGCCTACATTTCAATGAACATCTTTATGACCAAGCTCTGTTCTCTGTCATTAATTGCTAGAGTTGTCCCATGTCATACAAGCATCTAAGGAGAACAGTTTATTCTGGGTACCACTAGAAAACTTCTCCCTTTATCCCAGATGGGGAACACCCAGAAGCTTTGTTAAATCTGCTTTGTCTTTTATGGGGCCCCATGGGAAAGCTATGGGCCAGGAGTTCCATGGAAATGGAAAAGAAGAATGAATAAGCTGGCCTTTCTGTACCTACCTCCCATTTCTGTTTTGGAGACATCCTTGGACAGCAGTAGAAACTCTGCCAATGAGAGAGAAAGGAGAACAAGTGCCCAAGATGAAACAACCTAGATGTAAAGTCATAGCAGCATGTCAAGAAGAAAATGGTAGCTCCATGAAGGCAAATTCAAGAAGAAAGAAAGAAAGAAGAGGAGGCAAGGAACTTAAATGGGAAAGAAAATCTATGGGGCTAACAGATGGAAAGTCACCAAAGCCTGGTCCTTACCTCTGTTACTCTTGTCTCTTCCCAGCTAAGGCAGCCTTCTTCCAGGCAGACCTTGGGTCAGTGAGGAGCACCATAATTTTCCCTCTTTGCAAAAGAGATAGCTGGTCTTTGTGGGGCAAACGTCCTCACCAGGAGCATTCTTAACACTCAAGGATGCTCAGAAGGAGTGTGGGAAGGTGGTGACAATGCAGTTAGAATGTCTTGGGCTCAATTATCTAGTGGCATGGCCACACAGAAGTTATATAGAGGAGGTGGTCCCTCCTCAATCACAGCCTTGGTGGTGGGGTGTCTACCTATTAACAGCAGCTTCCAAACATTGACTGCAATGTCTGGTATGTCCACAAAGCTAAGTCCCTTGACCATGCCATCTTTTTTTCCCCATGCTATTAGACTTTAAAACATTGTGTGTGTGTGTGTGTGTGTGTGTGTGTGTGTGTGTGTGTGTGTGTGTTTGCCCATGATATCCAGACCCACCAATGCTAGAAGAAGGTCTCAGATCACCTAGAGTTGGAGTCACACGCTGTTGCAAGCTACGTATTATGGGTGCTGGGAACTGAAATTTAGTCCTGTATAAGAACAGCAAGTGCTCTTACCTACTGAGACATCTTTCCAGCCCAAATTTTAGTTTTTTGATTTTAATTTCTTCCTCCTATTTCAAACCCATCCACCAGGAAAACTGCTGCTGTCATTCTTCACAGTCTCAGACGTTTCATTAACCTTCCCAGAGTAGCAGCATCAAATCTCATGAGGGCAGTTCTGTCCCTATTTAAACCTTCACACTGAGAGAGGCTTGGGATAAGTGAGCAGAAAATGGCAACCAGATTGACTTGGGTGAAAATAAATACATGTTAATTCTGGTAACTCGCCCTCTGCTCTAATTGCTTGTTATAAACCATTCTGGTATTCTGTCCTACAAAAGGTTGTGGTAGCTTGCCGTGCATGTCTGTTCTAAAGCAGGGAAGTAGAAATTAGAAATATTTAATGTTCGGATGAGACGGGGAGTGTTCAGGGTGGTATGGCCATAGGCAATATTCATAACCTAAAGAATACAAAGTTGATGTCTCCATCAACAATACAAACTAACCATGAGCATAGGGAAGATTTCTTGGTGCAATGATGGAATCATGATTTGTATAATCGATGAGCAAACATCCAAGAAGCTAGCATCAGCTCTTCTACTTGCTTGGTAAATATTTCTTGAAAGATGTGAAGAGACCGGCCCTCCAAAAGGTGAAATTGGATGTGAGGGTTCCTGGCTGGTGGCAGAGGTGGGTACAGGCTCTGTGTCTCCTGACCCTCACTCATTACCCTTAAGATCAACAGCACCTCATATCTGAAACATGCTCTGTTGAGCTCACAAACCCTGGCATCATGACTCATACAAAAAACCGACACTAACAAGGTATCACAGCTCATAGATACATGAGAAACATTTCCCTTCAGGTGGTTTCACTTCAAGTCCCCTCTTCTTTCAAACAACTTGATTTTTCTTATTGTCCCAAAGAAGGAGGTGGCGGGGGGGGGGGGGGGGGGGGGGGGGGAGGAATAGACAAAACCGTACTACTTTCAGGTCAGTAAGCATCTATGGGAGATTTCTAGCTCCTGGTGACAGGAAGGGACACACAATGGATGCCCCACCCCAAGAGCCCTCACAGCCTGGGAACAAATGCCCTGGCTTTGGTCTTCAATTGATGACATCTGAGTTCTGGATATCGACTCAGGGCTGACTTGCAGCTAAGCCTGGGTGTCTGTGTGACCGAGTGTGCAAAGAAGCCATGTGGTGCCTGGTTAGGTCATCAATTCTGCTCAGTGACATAGTCAACCATACTCCCTAAGCAGTTATTTCATAAGCAGGTAGGCAGGAAGGCAGGGGTGTGCTGGTGTGTCCTGTGTGCCTTGTGTGCAAATGTCAGCGTATGTGTAGGATGGGTGTTTTTTTTTCTCCCAGTGCATATTGTATATTTTATGATATTCACTGATGTAAAACTGTGCTGTGAGGAAAGAAAGGTAGAGGAGAGTCTATTAATTACATGGGGAAGAAAGAGGGAGAGAGAGAGAGAGAGAGAGAGAGAGAGAGAGAGAGAGAGAGAAGAAGGTGAAGGGATAGGAAGCCAAATTGTGTAGATTTAATTGGCCCTATTTTATAGCTTTAGCTCTGTTTTCACAAGGTAGCAATGAAATGCCTCATAAAGGTAAAGCGCTTTTCACTATTGCGGGGCCAGGAGATGAAAATTTCATTGTTATTCCTCCTTTAGAGCTCATGTGGCCACTTCTAATATTAACTCTTTTTGGCCCCAGGAATTCAGACATTCAGTAGAACCATTTAAACTGGGCTGCTGCTTTACATTTGTAGAACATTACTCCACATTGTCCCAACGACTGTTTGCCCTTCAGGATGGGCTCAAGCGCCCACTGGACATTTCCACACTCAGTTTTCTACTGAGCCCCATGCAATTGCTACATGCAATTCTGGAAATATACACAGTTCAGTACCTAAGGAGGAGCCAGGCATGACTATTTGCTGATGACTGACTGTGAATAGCTGAGAAGACCCTGGGTTTAAGCGGGGTCACATCTGTCTTGATGTCAATCAGGGAACTCTTCTATTAGCTAAAAGAATCAGAACCAGAAGCCAAGTCTTCCCGCTCCTAACACTAGTGTTCCGTCCCCCGTATCACATGTTCCTTGTATGTGATATGTACCAGCCACATACCAGCTTTGAAGGAGAAATGTCATCCACAGAGAAACCAAATGTTATGTAAGTTGGGGCCTGCCACTTGGAGACTCACTCACTCAAAGGTACATTCTACTCCGACATGACAACAGCATGAGCCAGGCTACTGTTTCCATTTACAACTAAAGATGCTGGGACGCTATCCAAGGCTATGCCGCTGGTGGTGGAGCTGGAATTCCTACAGAGGCTGGCATTCCTAAAGGGCTGTCCCCTTTAACTCAGCTTCCCCATTCGTCAACTTCCCTCTCATTAGAGTAGTTTATTTCTCCCATATCTTACTTAATCTACCCCACCTCCACCAGCATAACCCGCAACCCAGAGTTCAAATCTCTTAGACCCATTTTTTAAGATCCTTCAGGTTTCTAGATTCGTCTCTCTACTCCTTGTGTCACACCCCCATGGCCTTGCGGTGTTCCAGCCAATGCTGTCCCGACCACACCCTCTGTTGCCTTCCAGTCCTTCTATTTGTATCAACAACAGTGTTTTCCTCCTTATTCCCTAAGGAAAACCCTGTCTCCCTTTCCAAGATCACCTCATATGGCACCGATTCCATGAGCCTCCCTGGGACCTCTTGAATGCAGTGGTTTCCCATGAGCTCCTGGGCCACATCCTTTTTGTTCTGCCTACCTCACCTTCCCCTGATATCACTGTAAATGCCTAGGCAGCGTCTGTCTTCTGTTTTCATTCTCAGTGCTGCTCACAATGCCTTGATGCATTTTGGCATACAGGAAACATAGGCTGAGAATTTTCTCTTGCTGTCTTATATATGCAGGTTTCTTTCTTTCTTTCTTTCTTTCTTTCTTTCTTTCTTTCTTTCTTTCTTTCTTTATTTCTTTCTTTATCTAAAAACATTTTCACCATGTACATCTCACTAGCCTGGCACTCACGATGTAGAACACGCTGGCCTCCAACTCAGAGATGTGCCTTCCTCTGCCTTTCAGGTGCTGGGGTTAAAAGACGTGAGCTAAAAACTCCAGGCTTATTCACTCTGTTATCCATCATAGCACATGCTTGGCTTCCTAATGGGTCTGCTCTTCAGTGTGACTGAACAACTCAAGGGTCTGGAATCAGTAATCTGGACTAGATCCCCAACATCTCTGCTTCTGTACTGTGTGGCAGAGACTGACTTAGGGCACCAGCCTTCCATTTTGCTAGAATCTGGCGGTGCCATCTTTCTGGTAGGAAGTCACTGGGAGATTCAGGAACAGGACTTCAACGGAGGCTTGTTGTTAGCTGCACCGATATCTCTAGCTTCTAAGACCTCCCAGCAACATTAGATTCCCCATGCATTTGAGTATGCATCAATGTTACTGCTTTAGACTTTAATTCTTTATTTTGACCAATATTTATCTCCTCCATGTGACTTTCCATATGTCCAAATGTCCAAATTCATTTGACAGTTGCTGGAATTTATTATACAGAGTTCTGGCCTCTGCCACCTTTTCTTAATGCGTCTGTTTTAAGAAGCAATGTGATGTGGGGAGAAGACAAGGGAAAAAAAAGAACAGGGGACTGATCCTCTTTGGCACTTGTGTCTGTCACCTGCTGCTTGAGGAGTATTTGGCAAAATACAGCCTGAAATCCCTCAGTACTTAAGTGCACAGCGTGTACTTTTACTTTGCTCCCCAGAGGTATTAAATGTTCATAGATATAAAGATGATATACGCAAGCACATTTCTCTACCTTCCTTTCAGAACACACATGGACACACACACGTGCACATAGGCACATAAGCCTGCCCCAGCAACCCATGTTCTGTTGTTTTGAACATGTTGTTTTCTTTAAGTAAGCGGTTGTTTGCGACTGTGTTCAGATCGTAACTGAGCTCTTCTTCTTTGAAAAGAGCTGTTTGCTGAAATAAATTCCACCCTTTTCTTTGTTTGGCTTTTCCCTTGGTACGCAATCAAAAGCAACTGGCAGAGTTTTGGGAGCTGGTTTCAGCCCGTGTGGTATCTGGCTTTACTTCTCATTTTTCACCCCTCCTTAGCTGAAGCACAGACTGTCTTGTGAGCCTCAAATTCCTTTGCAGCAAGAGGAGGAGAATTCTGTATGTCATTTATTAGGGGTCTAGCAGGTAGCAACACTATATGGAAAGGGAAGAAAGCTACTGTGATGAGCTCAAGACTAAGGAGGGTGGGACACCAGCGGTGCCTGTCTGAGTCATCTATGTGTTTGCCCAGAACACTTGACTGGGGAGCAGTGCCTCAAATAGTGGCCCGGAGGCACATAAAACTGAATAAGAGCAGAAGGTACAGCATGAATTTAATCTGTATTTATTCCTAATAGACTTGGGCTTAATAAGTGGTTCTGTAAGTGAAGTTTTATCTATGCCCACTCTAGCTCTCAAATAAGGAGAGGGAGACCTGTTATGTTTGTTACCAAGCTTTAAGCATCATAGCTGATGTTAAGGACCAAAGGAGACAGTGATGTATTTTAATCTGTTTATGTTAGTCTGGCATACTTCCCAGCCACAGGCCTTGTTACCGGTTCTCTAGTCTAGCAAGGCTAGGAACGGAAGTCCCGGAAGTCCCACCTACTGTCTTCTCTGGCCAGCCATTGGCTCTTCAGCTTCTTTATTAACCAATCAGAGATATCTGGGGAGTAATTTTTTACACAACATTGAGAGAGGAGATTCCTCACCAGCATTGTTAGTACTAGAATACATTAGTATTTATCTCACTGCCAGTTCAGCAATTAATAATAGAATATACAGATACACACCTTAATACAATGTGAATGAAGGTCACCTCTACATAATTCTGAGACTGACTGTTTAAAACTTTAATTTGATTTATGAGGTTTTCAGATGTATGTGAAGTGTATATGTGCATTGTGATCATGTGTAAGCATGTGTGTGTGTGTGTGTAATTATATTATGCTCATTAATATTAGAGTGGATTTGGGGCAGATATCTTGACCCCACATGTTGCTACCTCACCAATCATGCACACTAAGAAGGTAACCACTTCAAGTGGGAGCTACTAGCGATATCTGTTCACCCATGTGCTGAGTCTGGCTTTTGTACTGTTGGCTCAGGCTGGTTTACATCCTCGAATTGTTGACATTTAGAAATTAGCAATTTTCTTTCTTTCTTTCTTTCTTTCTTTCTTTCTTTCTTTCTTTCTTTCTTTCTTTCTTTCTCCTCCTCCTCCTCCTCCTCCTCCTCCTTCTTCTTCTTCTTCTTCTTCTTCTTCTTCTTCTTCTTCTTCTCTCTCTCTCTCTCTCTCTCTCTCTCTCTCTCTCTCTCTCTCTCTCAGGCTTTTCAAGACAGGGTTTCTCTGTACATCCCTGTCTATCCTGGAACTCACTCTGTAGACTAGGCCAGCCTCCAACTCAGAGATCTCCCTGTCTTTGCCTCCCAAATGCTGGGATTAAAAGTATGTGTGCCACCACCATCTGTCTGGCATACAAATTCTTATAAAGAACTTGCTTTTCTTGAGGAAGAAAGGAAAAAAGGAAGGATAGAAAAAGAAAGAAGAAAACAAACAAACAAACAAACAAACACTGATTTGAAAATGTTAGACCAGTTGCTATGGTCTCATCCAAAACGTGGATGCACATCATGGACAGGAAACCTGTGATACAGCCCTTCACAATCCCATCTGAGCCACTCCACCCCTGTTGTAGTTTAGCTCTCCTCAGTACCTGAGCTGCTGTGCTCTGAGCACACAGAATGAGGCTGTACTTTTGCCCCTGTACTCTTTCATTTATTTTCCAGTCACAACAGGTGATTGACATCTTTCATCAGGCCAGATTTTGACAAGTGAAACCCAAGGGCCGCCTGGCATGAAAGAACCACTGTGCGTGAACAGTAAGAGAGGGAAGGGATGGAAGGCTCATCTCATGCCAAGCTCTGCTCTTACCTTTCTCACGGAGTCCTTATTTAATCCTTGTAACTGTCTCATAGAACAGGCATTATAACGACACTCTTCTTAAATACGAGGAAATAGAGGCACAGCGTGAAGACTGCAGCTTGCCCCCAATTGTGTAATTAATCAGTCACAGAGCTGGGATTTGAATTCAGAGCACAGGCTCTTAGTACTGTTTAATTTAATCAGTATGGCCACTGACTTTTAAATGCTTCATTTTGAACTTATTGTAGACAGAAAGGAATTAAAATGAAAACACAAAGGATTCCTCCAATGCCACTGTTACTATCTTGATTGACTTGAGTATGCTGTTATTACTTTAACTAGTCCCTTTTCTAATCTGCACATTTCAACATGAATTTAATTGTGTTTCACGATTTGCCGAGGCTCTTGCATCTAGCTGCCCCTTTGCCTTTAACTCCTCCAGTCTGTGAAGATTTCTCATCTTCTTTTGACTTTGATGTTCTTGACTTTACTTCATCGCACTGGTTTGCTTGCTTATGTGTGTTTATGTGTTTGTGTGTGCACATATATGTGTGGGTGCATGTGTATGCACATACGTGTAGAGGCTGGAGGTCCATGTCTCGTTGTGTTCCTCAATTGCTGTCCACATTACATTTTGGGCCAGAGGGTGTCTCACTGAAACTGAGCCACAGGGATTCAGTGGCTATGGCTGGCCAGCAAGGCCCTGAGCTCCTCCTTTCTCTGCGTCCACAGTGCAGGGATTAGAGCTGTGTCCCGCCATGTCCAGATGTCCTGTGGGTGCTGGAGGTTGACCTCAGGTGCTCACACATGGCCTCTCTCTCCCTTGAAAGGTTTGATGACTGACTCTATTGGAGAACATCTCTTGGCTTGGATGTGTCTGTATTTCCTTATGATTAGAATGAGGTTCTACATTTCTTGGCAACGTCTTTGTTTTCTTTTTAAAGGCTTTGCGTCCATGGGATGCTGTTGCTCTGTCTTGCATTTTTTATCACTGGGTTCAGTTGGCTGCTATTATTATTATTATTATTATTATTATTATTATTATTATTATTATCATCATCATCATCATCATCATCATCATCATCATCATCATCATCATTATTTTGACCCTGGCTGTTGAACACATCTTGGAGAAGACAATGTCAAAATTATACAAGTTCTGCCTTCAAGCTTGAGTCCACTAATTTGAGACCTTTTAGTCAACCTTATCTGAAACAGGGTGCTTTCTTAGATTTTTAAGAGACAAGTCACTGGGTAAATAGAGAATACAGAAATATTATAGCAGGAATCAAGGCATTCATTCAAAATGTTTGAAAGGACTCCTCTTCCACACCTTTATTACACATTCACTTGCCATCTTGGGTATCCAACCCAGAGCCTCGCATGCCGGACAAGCACTCGACCCCACAGCTACCTCTCCAGCCACTGGAAGCAACTGTTTATTTAGTAATCTTTATCTCCATTTACTTTTCAACTCGAGTTGACACCCTAACTTCACATGTATGAGTTTTGTTATGTGGGGCAAGCATCAACGTTTTTAAATTAAATATAAATTTAATATATAAAAATTGTATATATAATATATATAAATACAAAATGAAGTAAAATGTAAGGGCATCAGTTTCCATTTTCCTTTTCTTCCTGCAAACCCTCCAATTGCTCCTTCTCAAATTCATGGCCTCTTTTTCTCTATTATTGTTACACACACATACACACACACACACACACACACAGACACACACACACACACACACGTGCGCACATAAGTGAACACCTGCTGAGTCATTCAGTGTTACATACACACACACATATACATGCACACACACACACACATATATATATACATATACGCACATATATAATTTCAGAGCTGACTACTTAGTATTGGATAGCCAGTTTGGGAGCTCATCCCTGGGGATAACTCTTTCCGCCCTCAGCATTCCGTAATTGCTAGTAGCTCATTGTCTATTGTCGGGGCCCTGTGAGATTCCCAGTTCCATGTTTCTCATGCAAGGCTTACCTACAATAGCAGTTTGTAATGAAAAGCTGCTGCACGAATACCAAATTATTAAGAGTAGATCCACCACTCAGGGGGCTAAAGCAAGAAGTTGAGGTCAGTCTGGGACTAGTAATGAGTTCTGGGGGCTTTAGAGTGAGACTCTCCCTTAAACTCAGAACAAACTACAAATACTCTTTCTTGGACTGACAGTCCTGAAGCCAAAGCCATCACCTGTGGCTTCAGCTAGCTAACGGAATGTGACTGTGTCTTAATGTTTCATAGAGTCAGAATAAGGATTAAATGATACTAAATGGTGACTCAGCCAATGCCTCCTAAACAATCAACACAGATCTGCAGAGTCTGACTTGCCACATTCGTTCATTGGACATCACTTGTTAAGAAAGGTGAAGAAAGGATCTAAGATTTTGGTTCACTTGCAAGCTAATAAATACAGGGCTCTGCCCTTTTCATGGAGGCTAACAGAAGGCACATGACTTCTGGACCACAGACAGGAGAGTTTATGCTTATAATAACCACCCCTGGTTTCTAAAGACTTCTGATTTCACTTGGTTTGTTGTTGCTGCTGCTGCTGTTGTTTGTTTGTTTGTTTGTTGTTTTCTTCTATAGAGTATTCTAGCTGATAAATCCTATTCTCTGAGACTGGGGAGGAAGAAGAGGGAGAAGGAAGGCCAGTGCTATGGATTAGGTGGAGGAAGAAGCACATGGTCGGTGTGGATGGAGGGTCCAGCCCAGATGAATAAATCAAACACCTGGAATTACAAATGGTCCTCCATCAAACGGCTGCCACCAGGGCCAGTGAAATGAGATGCTTACGTACCAGTGGGTGCAGGAGACACCTGCTGGACTCTGCACCAGCAGGGCGCATGAAACATCAAAACTTCAGGTGAGGTAGAGGAAAGAAGAGTTCTGTCCCGCTCCCCAGCAGAAAGCAGACTCAGGTTAAAACCTCCTGCCTTTAGCTCCTCTGGCAAACTATGGAGAAAGGTCTCTCAAGGGAAGTTGAAGTTGACGCAGGCAAGGTCAGGGACAATGTCAGGGCCTGGAAGCTTCTCAATTTGAGCTATATGCACACCCCTTTTCCAGTAATCCACTTAGTCATCTGGGCTCCACATGCACTGAATTGATGATGCACAGCCCTCTCTAAATAAGACTTGTAGCCACTCCAACCTATACCTCCCTAGAAATCCCTAATAACTCCTTTCTGTGGTCAAACATATCCTGAAACTATGGACCATGGGACAAAAGCCTTCATTGGTTTGGGGAACACATGTGCAGTAAGACAAACTGTGTCCAAAAAGTGAATTTTTAGAAAAAACTCATATTTACCATGTTATGCCTATGTACACGTGTGTGTTATTAAAGTCGGAGAATCATGGGGGGGGGTCCTACTCTCATGCTTTCCCCTTCTAATTAGGCATTTATTGTGGTCTGTATCTTAACTGAATCTCAGAACAACCTGTTTCAGAGTCAATGTTCTTTTTGGTCCATACGGAGAGACTGTCTCCTGTACAGACTTGTTTAATCCGAGTGGGGAAGATGGTGGCACCTCTCTCTTTGGAAAGGACAGAGGTGCCTGTGGAAAACACTGTACTGCCAGCTCTGCCCAGAAACTTTCCTGTCTCATTTCTGCTTTTTAAGAACATCTATGACAAGGATTGAGTATAGAGTGAGACCAACCAACCAACCAACCAACCAACCAACCAACAAACAAGCAAACAAACACATATCTCTTTCTAATCACTGACTCGAGTCTTATCTCTTTGCAATTGCTTTGGCAACGTGACTCTTAAGAGGGCTAGATTATTTTGAAAGACAAACAACTTATGTCAAAGAAAACTGCCTATTACAGCTAGAAAACAAATAAATTTAATAGATGAGAGAATCCTTCAGAATGTATATTTAAGACAGAAAGGATTAATTGCTTGTGGATGGTCACCTCCATCACTAGTTGTATGCACAGGCTTGATATCTTTGTGTCTGTCCTCTCTCTATAAGAAAACCCATCCAATCGGACCAGGGCCTTCTCTGATGGCCTTGCTGTGAACTAGTTGTGTCTTTGGAAATGTCTGCCTTAGATATCTAAGTAGTGGGGTGCTCAAGCACAAGGCCTTGGGTTCAAAATGCAACACCCAGAGTGGGGTGGAATGGGTGGGAGAGAATGCTCTTTCCAAGGCACATACACCTATCTAAAGCATCTGTGGTTAAAATGTCAACATAGGAAGTCTGAGGAAAAACAACCTGACCCATAATGGATGCTTTGTGGATGGATGCACCTCAGTTTATCCTTTCTTTCGCCACTGCCAAGAAAGGTTTGAGTTTCTGATTTTTGACAATCCCAAAAGGTTCTCAACAGGTCTCTTTAGACATGGAATGTAGTTCATTGCTGTGATGGCTTTGTTTTCATATAATGGATACCTAGAAGTAGGTTGTAAGAATAAACAAGTCTTCAACTTTGACCTCATGTAATTACTGTCCAAGGCATTGGGACCAATTAAGGATCCTACTTAATTTCTATTTCTTTTCAGCATATCCTCTCACAAATTAGATGTTACTAAATTTATTAATGTTGGCTCAACTTGAATGCAAATTAGTATCTCATTTTAAAAATGTAACTGTTTGTGATTTAAAAATTTGTTTTAATCAGTCTGAAATCTGGAAAATAATATTTGTCTCTTCATAAACATGTCAGTCATACCCATGAACCACAACTTCGTATCATTCCCTGTCTTTCTTTGAGTTATCTTTCAAAGATAGATTCATAAGAGACATAAGTTCTGGGTAATAATATTCACTTACTCACACTGATTATGGATATAGTTTATGGGCTATAGCTTGAAGTCTTATTTACAAATATATTTTGTCAGACATTTTTTTACTTAGACAGTGAAATGCCTTTAATATAATTAATTATGATTATTAATTTTTTTATGGTGCTGTGTATTTAACCCAGGTCTTGCAGTGCTCGGAGATCCTACCAATGAACTGCACGTCAGCCCAAAATATTTTAATCTTATTATTATCGTGTTACAACTAGGAAAAACTTGACCTTACATAATTCATGAAAATAGTGTCCAATTTTGTTAGTGTAGTAAATTCTACTTTACTAATTTTTTTCTTTTGTCTTTTGATTTGGTTATTCTAGGCCCTGTAGTCTTTAGTCTTTTATGTGGATTTTTATAATCAGCTTGTTCAGTTCTTTGGAATTTATTGCTTAAAACGTGATACTGCTGGGGTTTATTAATAAGAGTAGGTAAAGTGAATATTACAATTTTTATTTAGACTTTTCTTAACAACAGGTGTGAACTTTTCTAGTTCACCTTGGTCTTAAGAGGAAGCTCCAATAAATCTTAGTAACTTTTCTTCAAAAGGTATCAACTATATCATGCTAGTTTATTTCTATGTAATTATGCTGCTAATTACTATTGAAGTAATATTTGTCAAGTACATTTTCTAATTGTTTTGGCTAGAAGTCATCCATATTGTAATTTATTATTAAGGATATGCGTTGGACATTCTTAATAGTTCTAGGAGTGTTTCAGAATGTTCTTCTATATAGAAAAGGTGTCATTTGTGAACGCCTCCTCAACTGTCATTATTTTTCCTGTCTTATTGCATTGTCTGGTTCTTTTGGTGAAAAGTTTAGTAGAACAAGATTAGAAATTTACTTTTATCCAGTACCTAGAAGGACTTACTATAATGATTCCCAATGGAAAATTATATTGTTTTTTTTAATGTTTATTACAGTCTTGATAATGTCTTATTTTTAAAAGTTGAGAATTGAAGTCAACCTATATATATTTAAACATATATAAGTATATTATATACATGCATGCATCTTTTTTCCTCGTAGATATAACTATATTTATAGCTTCTTGCGTTGTTACTTCCATTTTTACTTTATTTTTTTTAATACTTTTATTACACGTGTATAAAAGAAACTACATACAGCAGGGAGAACTATGTGACAATCATGAGAATAATGAGTTCTATACACGTTACATTCATAGTGACTTGGCCATCTGCATTCGAGCCGTTTGAAGTTAAGTGTCTTTCCTGTCTTGTTGGGTCTAGATTTCCAAATGAGATTCAATATCTAACCTATCTCAACTCTAATAGCTTAACTTCTTTATCTTGATCCGAAACGACCTTGTCCCCCAGCCAGCTAAACTTGGTTGTACGACTGTACTATCTTGTCTTCAGTGGCCCTCAGAGACTTGAGAAGGAATAAAACTTAAGTTCCTGAGTGAACCAGCAGTGTGGGTTAGCGGCTTCCAAAATTTACAAATTGACTTAAGACAGTTTACTGCCTGATCAGTCACCCAATACACTTTATAACGTTGGAGCCTCATCTTCAGCTTTCTGGCCTAATATTTCTGCCAGACTTGGTCGCAAAGCAGGGACTATTGAGGACTTGCTTACCCTGATTTGGCAGAGTGCAGCCGTCAACTCTGCCTGCATCTAAGTTGCCTATTTTAGGGCAGATTCTCATACATGCGTCTTAACCAAAAATTAGTTATGCCATTTTAATGTCTCATTAAATTTTATTTGCTGACATTTCCTATATTTATGATTTTTAAGTCTTTGTCATAATGAGAATGACTCAAATATGCTTTTTTTTCTGAGTTCCTCTTCAGGTTTTGAAGTGGGGCTTGTTTCTTTAAAGGTACATTCGAGTTACTTGCAATTCTCATATCCTCCAGCATATCCTATGGAATATTTATTTAGTTTTTGAAAAATTAATTGAAGTCATCAGCAAAATAGACACAGCTTATTTTTTAAAGACTGTATTAAATATATGTATATATATACATATATGCCTCTGTGTGTGTGTGTGTGTGTGTGTGTGTGTGTGTGTGTGTGTGCTCTGTTTGCATATACACCTAAATGCCAGAAGAGGGCATTAGGTCACACTATAGGTGGTAGTAAGACAGCAGACACCATGTGGTTGCTGGGAATTGAACTCAGGAAGAGCACACAGTGCTCTTAACTGCTGAGCCATCTCTCCAGCCCTGCTTATTTTTAATTATATTTATTTTCATCACAACAAATTTTTAGTGCTTTGTAATTGATCACACTAAAGGGATTGTAGTTTTTCCAAGTCAGTTTTAAGTAATAATTTATATAATGCCAGGATTCATTTACATTTTAAAACATGTGAACATAAAGTCATTGATAGTACTTTTCCTGATTTACAGACTTTCTGTCTGCAGATAGTTATATTTTCATTCCTAACACTATTACTTTTCTTTTCTCTCTCTTCCTATTTTTAGATACAGCCACACAGATGTTTGTATTCTTCCATAGTTTTCTTCAGGACCTTGCTTCTCGTTCCACCGGAAGCTCCATAGCACATTCTTAGCACAGCATCTTGCCACCCACCGTGCTCTTCTTTCTTCCTTAGATAGAGATGACACCTGCCATTGTGTCTATGCAGCCCCTCTGCTTCTACACTGGGCCTTTACCTTCAACCTTGCACGAAGACGCATCCTGAGTGCCCGTGTCCTCTCCTGTATCACTGCTATGTCCCCTCTTCTGTGGACCTTTCCCATCAAGATGTAAACACCGTGTTAAATATTTCATCTCCTAAATATACCCTTTCTTTACTCTCATCCTCAGCTTCTCCCTCTTTTATTTGCTCTCTACACAGCAACACTGCATATCTACTCCTAACCTACTCTTTTTGGAAAAGCAATTTGAAAGTGAAACCGAAACATTCACTTTCAGTGGATCTGTGAAGTCAGGGTCAGGATATTGCATTATACGTTTATAAGACTCCCTTGGTGAGTGGGTTTAGCACTGGGAACTACTACTTTCAGATTTCAGGTTAAAACTATTACTAACTGAAGACAAAAATGAATTTCTTTAATTTTCCTGGAAGCCAATTATCTGAAAACATTTTCTGTAGAAGACATATTTGGTTTACCAGGAACAGAGTAATGATGGGAAAGATCTTGGACCTTCTATTATTTCTGTGTTTATCTGACTGCCATGGCAAACTGGAATAAATAACAGGAAATCTTCACCTTGTCCCTATAGGCTAATGCTTGCAGTTCCCAGCTTACCGACGCAGGAAGCAAGTTGGAAATAAAATGGGAGGGAGATGTGGGAAGGTGCCAGAATGTTGTGAGGTTGTATTTGTTTTTCCTTGTGCTGTGTTTTCAAACCACACACAGAGAAGGTTTGCATATATTGTCACAAATCCTCCATATTACTAAGTACTTTGAACTTCCTGGCGTAACTGTTTAATGAGTAGGGATTGGATATGTAAAACTATGAGGTTATAGTGTTCACCAATATCTATAAAAATTGTTTGCAATTCTGCAGTCATTCAGGAAGCTCATGGTGACTACTCATAGCCGCCTAAACAGAAGAGTAAGTGCAATGTTTGATTGTCAATTGGTTGTTATTGCTTATCTCAAAATCACTCACTGTCATTCATACACTAAGTGCTGGGATTGAATGCAGGGTGCAAGTTTCATGTTTACCTAGGAAGACTTTAGTCTTTCACAACTAACCCAGATAGAGACTCAGATTTGACCAGTACTGAGCCATATTGTCTTCTGCAAATTGTTTCCTCGTCTGTGCTGCAGTGACTCTATTTTGGAATGGAAGCTTGAATGTATTTTAGTGAGTTAATACGAGACTCTGATATAAGAACATTTTTTACTGTAGATGTATCAGTTGGCACTGTCTGTTTTCTGCATTTTGACCAGATGTGTCTTTCTGCTGTAAAAAGACGCTTCATTGATGGGAAGTGAGAGCTACTCTTATCTGTGGGCATGAGAGTAAGTGTTTGGAAGGCAGGTAGGAGTTGTCAGGGGATGTTTTAGGAGAAGGAGTGGACAGCCTACAAGAGCCAGAGGGTCCGGCAGGCTACTGCAGACCACGCCTTCCAGATATCACAGGGAAGCTATTCCCACGAAATCCCAATACCATGGCCGCCTAAGACTGGGACAATTCCAACAGTAGTAGTTACTATCCCAGTATGGATGGGGCAAATCTCGCAGGGCGTTACCTGTGAGCTGCAGAGCTATATACAAATGAGGGCTGAGAGAGGGAGAATGGGCCTTTCCAAGTGTTAGCCTCCAATTTGTTATCTAGTACCAAATTGTCAGGTCTAAAACCACATGAGTAATCTAAATGGACTCAGACGGTTTAACTTATACATTTGTTCATATATAGAGCGATTTATAAATCAGTAATAAAGAAAAAGAGGCCATGAGTTTGGGAGGGAACAAGAGAGATATGAAAGGAGTTGGAGGGAGAAGAACAAGGAGGAAATGATATAATTATATTCAAAATTATAATTTAAATAGAAATTGTAATTGTATTTTAAAAATAAATTTTAAACTTTTAATAGGATATTGCTTACATATTATGAAACACAGTGTGATATTTCTGCAATGTTATAACAACTTTAAAAAATATTAGACTAAAAACAAGTCAACGTAAAGCACCAAGTTGAATTGTTTTGTTGTCAAATGGGGCCTGAAAGCTGAGAGCTCTCCCCCTTGCATGCACTTACAAGGTGCTTTTCTGCGCTGCCTGCTCCAGACTCAGTTGGCCTCGCTGGGCTTGCAGTGCTGTGGGGTAGGGTGCTGTTTGTGGGGGATTTTCACAACCTGGGCCACTGCTGGGTTTGGACTGTGCACTAAGAGAACCAGCTGGGAATCACAGTCTTCCATCTACAGCGCTCCTTAGGTCACCTCTCTGGTGATGCTCTGCTCCTAGTGCCAAGCCATGAACTTAATGAAATCCCCCCAAAACTAGAAACGTTGTAAACTGCTACTACCAAGAGATCCTTCTCACAGAATGGCTTGTGTTGCCTTCAAAGAGGGCTGATAACTTCATAAATTAAAAACCGTGGGGATCACCCATGACTGGGGTTCCCTAAGGCCAAGCTCTGGCTAAGGTCTGGTCATGATGAATTTCATTCATCAAATTAACTGAGTGTATTTATTCTGAAGGAATGTCTTTTGTTCTGCTTTTCATGAAATAATACATTGACAGTGAAAAATAACATGGAAATGTCCTCTCTCTCTCTCTCTCTTCCTCCCTCCCTCCCTCCCCCGCTCCCCGACTCTTCCTGGAAACCAGTTTTGCAGATGGGGAAAGTGAACTCAAAGAAGTAATGTGATTCCCCTAAGATGACTTACTTTATTATTAAAGGACCAGGAGGTAACCCAGGGCCTACTGATGAGTGATTTGGTGCCAAGTAAGGAAACGAATTGCACATGATGAGGGAAGTAAAGTTCATATGCTGAGAAGTCCCAGCCTCCAGATTTGTTTTGCTCATGCAGAGCCCATGTGCTCCATCACTGTTTTGGCAAAAGGAACATTTACGCCATCACGGATCCTGGGTTTTCCATTCACTTACTCTTTTCAACAAACCATATTGTCCTGAAGGGTCCGGTAGCGCACTGGGAAGGTATTTGTGCCTACGTTGGGACTTTGGATGAGTAAGAACTTGAACGTAAATTCCAGCTTTGTTTTTTTGGCAATGTTGCTTCATGTCAGAAACTAATCTCATGTTTACCTTTAAAGTCTCTATTGATTTGCCAAACTTCCTACGGAGCAAGAAGGAGAATGGAGAGGAGATTGCTTGGTAGTTTGCATACTACTCTACAGGTTGAAAAGTTATTGTTGATGGCAAAATTATTCATCTGATTGCATGCCCAGCTCTCGGGCTCAGAAGAGAAGTTTAAAAAAATCATCTGTGAATGTTTATTGGCAGCAGATGAAGAGAAGATGTACTCACTCAAAGCTCAGAGCTATGCCTCCTGAATCTTGCATTCATGGCCTTCACTTGCCTGACATTTTTTATCCATTCCTGGGCATTGTCTTGTGTCAAATGATTCTGCACCTGAGATACATTCTAGAGAGAAAGCATGTTCTTGCCAACATTTTCAGCAGGTGAGGGAGTTCATGTTTTAGTTCTGGAAGAAGAAGTCTAGCATCCTGTAAACCATTATGGAAAAGTTTGGCCATTCATAAAATTCAAATGTACTTAGCCTGTGACTGGTTACATTCATTCTTAAATATGTTTCTAGGAGAAATGAAAGTAATTACCCACAAAAATTCTTGCACAAGAATATCTACAAACAATGGTTTTGACCAGCAATAAATGAATGGAGAAACGTAGTAGTCTATTCAAAGATTTCAATGCTGCTTAGAAATGAATGAATTTCATGCATGAGTCTCACAAACACCATGCCAGGCTTAAATAAAGACAGACAAAAAATAACAAACTGGTCAGCACAGTAGAGCTGCCTCTAGAGGCATGGCGGTGGGTGAGCGGGGCCCAAAAGCTTGAGAGCAGGAGAGCTGACCCTGCCTCCTGTAGATAGCAGCATTGGGTGGCCTCGCCAGACCAGTGCTGGAGAGCTTGGCTTGGCAAAGATAAGGGGGAGCTGGCAGGCTGACCAGCTTAGCTATTACCCAGGCCCAGATCCATGACTCTGAGATGGCATCTATGTCATCTGTGGAAGGTTGAGATATGTGAAAGGACCAGTCCTGCTCTTCCAAAGTTGCAGGATCTCCATGGCACAGGGCAGCAACAGGATAACCAGGAGGGGGCCTGATGAGGATCCAATACTGATGATGCCACAGAAGCCAGAGGCCTCGAGCCAGACCAATGCCTCATTGCAATGAACATTTGCAAGTGAAGGTGAGTGAACTAGGGTTGCCTACTTTAGGACCTCATAGAACTTGAATAATATGAAGAGTACTATTGGGGCTCATCTACCTGTCTTTTCATACTTCCCCCTCACCATTGTGGGACATGTTTTGATATACTACAGCTTCCACGATGAGGTGTTGTCTATGCTTTTTTTTTTTTTTTTTAATTTATTCTTGTTACATCTCAATGTTTATCCCATCCCTTGTATCCTCCCATTCCTCCCCCCCCCATTTTCCCATTATTCCCCTCCCCTATGACTGTTCCTGAGGGGGATTACCTCCCCCTGTATATGCTCATAGGGTATCAAGTCTCTTCTTGGCTACTTGCTGTCCTTCCTCTGAGTGCCACCAGGTCTCCCCCTCCAGGGGACATGGTCAAATGTGAGGCACCAGAGTATGTGAGAAAGTCGTATCCCACTCTCCACTCAACTGTGGAGAATATTCTGACCATTGGCTAGATCTGGGAAGGGGTTTAAAGTTTACCTCCTGTATTGTCCTTGGCTGGTGCCTTAGTTTGAGCGGGACCCCTGGGCCCAAATCTGCCTATCATATTGTTCTACTTGTAGATTTCTAGGACCCTCTGTATCCTTTTATTTTGCTGTTCTATGCTTTATTTTTATTGTTGCTTGTTCGTGCAGTTTATTTGGGAGGGGGATCACAATGGTGGGGGGGGGAAGTATGAAAAGACAGGTAGATGAGCAGGACTGGAGAACATGGTGTGAAACTCATAAAGAATTTAAAAAAAAGTTATTTTAAAAACCCCAAATAATACTCTTTATATTATTCAAGTTCTATGAGGTCCTAAAGTAGGCAACCCTAGTTTATGACTGAAAGCAAACTTTAGGATAAGCATTCCTCATTTAGAGCCTAGTAAACGGACGAGAGAACTTTGTGGACAGTGCAAGAACTTTGTCTAGGTTGACGGAAATGTTGACAACACGGATGCATGCAGTTGTGGACGCTCCATCCATTATATACTGAATGTGTGTTTATTAAGTATAACTTTAACCTTCAAAGACTCATTTATTTTTGTATAGTTTGGAAAGTGTCAATTTTGAAAGTTTAGATTATAGCAAAAAGGCGAGCGTTCATTGAAAGGGGTATAATCATTGCTCACACAATTAGGATGCAAGTAACATGAAGAGCTACTCATTTTGCGTTTGAATGGAGTTAATTACAGAGAGGATGAGATGCATAAGGTGGAATGGAACATACATTTGGGGCCAATGAAAGAAGAAAGATGCTGTTCCTAGGGTGATAAGAAGGTGCTATAGGCAGGTATGTTGGAGGATGTCTCCATGTGTCCCCAAGTCACTTCAAGTACCATCCATACAAACTTGTGGGGAGCAGATGAAGTCTTGAGTGAATGTGTACTGTTGACATGGTCACATCCATGTCAAAGACCCCAGTGCCTTAGACCAATGGGAATGGCAAGCCTTTCCCAGGTCACACTCAGAGGATTGGCAAAGCCTTCCTCTAGTTCCAGTATAGCTGTTATGAACGATTGATTATCTATAGCTAAAACCAGTATATGCAGAAACTATCAACCACAGCTTCCTCCTTCTGGGCAATGGCTACCTAAGATGGGTCCACTGTGGAGACTTCCTGCTGAAGTTAGCTAACTTGTCTCCTCTTCATTACAATGTGCACCACAGACCCACTTCCTTGCTCAGTGGTATGTAGTAAATTTATAGAGCTTCTGGGCTCTTGGTGTATCTCCATCGGAGGGCATGGTCCACCTGATGCCACATTTTCCATATGGGTGTCTATGTCCTTTCTTTCTCCTGATCAACTCAACACCCAAAGCTATGCAGGTCAAAACACAAACTTAGGTCTTAAGCTCTGAACATTTACAGATGACCATGGGAACAAGAAGTCTGCTTACAGAGTAGCAAAAACCATACCCTCAAAGGGCCGTCTTCCCATGATGAACACTATGATGAACACCAGGCACCGAGGACAAATTCAGAACTTTTTGCCCCTAAGTTTTGTAGGTTTTAGAGCAATTGAATTATCCCTACCATTTCTAGGATGTCATATGTAATTGCCCTTAAATTAGCTACATAGAAACCAATGCATGGTGTGATTTGGCCACGCTCAACACATTTTACGAAATACTCCTAGGGATGCCATTAAGAAAACTGATTTTCTGGAAAGCATTCATACAAATAGTTTCCCTTAGACAATGGTATTTAAGAAGCGCTTTCTCTGTGCCTGAATCTGTTTGCATAGCCATTCGTTTTAAAGTATTGTAATGTAATAAAATAGAAACCAACCAAAATGAGAATATTATATAAAATTTTCCAAATTGCGTTAAGTTCTCATACCACAAATAAGCCTGTTTATTTCCCACTGCTGGTGCCTGCGAGAAGTTTTCTCAAAGTAACCATGACTATTTGTATTTTCTATGGCTAGAGTGAGCAGGATCCTGGAGGGAAGGGCGCTTTATTCAAAAGCCTTGTACAAGCCTGGCACAATGGCTCCTGCCTACAATCCCAGCACTCAGGAGGAGGCAGAGGCAGGAGGACTCTCCTGAGTTAGAGATCAGTCTAGGCTATAGAATGAGACTCTGTTTCAAAATACTGAAGGAATGTGGAATATTTATGCCAAAAAGTGGGCCAGAATCATTGCCATTCTGATGGGTCAGTCAACAGCTTCTGGTGAGAAAGTTGATTTTCCTGTTGCTGTGATAAAACACTGACAAAAACTAACTTGGGGACAAAGGGTTTATTTAGCTTGTAGGTTGCCTTCCATCACTGAAGGAAGCCAACGTAGAAGCCCTGGCCGGGAGCTAGAAGCAGAAAGTGTAGAGGAATGCTGCTCGTTGGCTTGCTTCCACAGCTTGCTCACCCTAACTGGTTCAGCTCCCTGTCTCCCGCAGTCCTGGTCCACCTGACTACAGCCAGCCAACACACCATGGACTAGCCATGCCCTACCTACCTCAGCTAACAACCAAGAGAATGCCCCACAGACTTGCCCACAGCCTAGTTTGATGGAGACAGTTCCTTCCCCAAGTGTGACTTAGTCTTTCCAGGTGACTCCAGTTGACAAAAACTTAACCAGTACAGTCACCTCGTCAACATTTGTGCCATAAAGGTTGACCTTTCTGCTATTCATGCATTCACTCAAAAATTTATGCTTAAATATTCATTGGACATCTACTAAGGACCTCACTACTGGATTTGGTATGCAATTTAAAAAAACCATGTCTTGTGTAGTATTTTATTTACTGGTGCGGTTCCAAGAAAAAGAAGTTGACACTGGGTGAGCTCAAGGTACTTGAATTTTGTCATGAATAAATTAAAAAGTGAGAATATTGACACAATGCTAAGTAACTTAAACACGTTTCTGTTCAGTGCTATTTGGAGAGTGGAGTTGGCGAGGAAAGCACCAAATCTGGATTTTGCTGGGCTTAGGGAATGGCTTGATGTACAGCTTAACAACAGCAGCAGCATCCGCCCTCATCTCAAGCCCCAGTAATTCGCATCGTGGGTTATTTATGAGCTAGCAGTCGCTCGCAGTCTGCTCAGTCCTCTCGAGTATTTCTGGGAAGCTAAGCACACACTTAAATCACCAAAGTCATTTGCCACTACATTTAATTGACTTGAGCTCTCATTTTCCTGGCTGGTACAGATTAGAAGAATGTTTGTTCTGTGTGTGACGAAGCCTCGGCTTTAGCTGGGGAGACTCTGCCGGATGGTGCAGGAGGGTGCCTGAATTACTTACTCTGAAATCTCACGTTACACATTACAAGACTCTCCCTTACTTAACCAGGAGATAAAAGTTTATTCCTTTAAACTCTCAGTTTTCATTGTTCATTCTTTCTCTTGGATGTCACCCAGTTTATCCCTTTACTGAGAGGCACAAAGTTATTACTAGCCACCAATGGAGGCGGTTCACCCAGATCCAGTGATTTATTGTCACTCCAATTCTTTCCAGAGGTGCCTTTGATAAAAATAATAATTGCAATCAATCAGGCTCAGGCCGTAAGCCGTGGATTGGCTGGTTATTTTATAGACAATATATTTAATCCTAACAATAATCTTATATGGGAGGCATTTTATTATTCTGTTCTAACTGTAAGGGAATTGAGACTAAGGAAGGTTAAAGGATCTTCTCAAAGTCAGTGAATGGGGGAGAGTCGATGAAGTCCAGATCTCAAACATTTCCCAATTACCACTTTTTGTTTTTCCCCGAGGCATGATGCCAGAAACATATATTTCATAACTGTTTGTCAAACTGATGTGTAAACAAATGTGTGGATTTGCATATGGCCTTTTGTTAAAATATTAAAAGTGTTTATTTTCTGTAACAGATAATAGAACTGCTCACTTCCTTGACAAGGAAAACTGAATAATATATACGACACCTTTGATTGTATTCCTTGCACAGTGCAGTTCTTTGAGAGAAGATGACACCAGAGGCCAGGTCTCCCCCCGGCACAAATTCAGCTTGCAGTGTGGAAATATTTTCTGGACATGATACACAAAGAGGGAATCTAAAAACAGCTTGGTGCCCTCATAGGCTGCAGAAACATATGAAAGTTTAGAAGGCCCAAGTGGCATGTTCTGCAGCATAGAGTGACAATGTGGAAAGATGTGAGCCCAGAAAGATCCAGAGCTATGCAGTGTCCCACCAAGGTCTTCAGCATGTCTAGAACAGGCCACTCTGAAGCAAGCAGACAAAAACGATGTGGTGAGGAACTCTCCAAGGATGGGCAGGCCAACCCATCTCTAGGACCAATGGGGCCCAGGGATTCTGAGCATCCAGACAGCAGAGACTTCTCCACAGACCCAGGGCATTCTGCCGAGGCCAAAGAAGGCTCGAAAACATCTGAATGATTCACAGCCGAAGTTCCTGTCAAAATAACATCCCATGCTTTTTAAAGGAAGACAACAGAAATCCAGTTATTCAAAAACATAAATCTTCCAATGTCTAGCATGCAATATAAGTTACCAGTGAAACAGAGAAATCCCACCCATAACTGGAAAATAAAATAAAAAGTCAGTGGAAATAAACCCAGAAGTCAGAGCAGTGATGGATGTGGCAGACAGAGATGCTGAAACCGCTAAATTTAAGGGATGGAAGGAGTGACACAAGTGACATGAGCCAAGGAATAAAGGACTTAAGAGAACTAAACTGAAATTCTAGAGATGAAAAAAGGTAGCGTCCAAAATGAACTATTCATGGAGAGACTGTATAAAAGACTAAGAGCTTGAAGCCATCCAATAAAGCACATACAGAAGAAAGACCCAAGAGTCTCCCACCTCAGGAACCTGAGGAAACAGAGCACAGACAACTACCCATGTAATTTAGATACTCGGAACGTGGTGGTGATAGAAAACACTTGCCAATCCCCTCCTCAGCCAGAGCATGTCAACCAATAAATGCAAGGATGACAATACAGTCTTATTACAGCCAAGTTGCGATATTTCACAAAGAAGAAGAAGAAGAAGAAGAAGAAGAAGAAGAAGAAGAAGAAGAAGAAGAAGAAGAAGAAGAAGAAGAAGAATCTTAAAAGGAGCTAGAGAAAAGATACATCATATATATGTATTATGCATGTCTATGCATGCGAATATACATGTATGTGTGTGAATGACTGCTAAATTCTCATTATAAAAATGGTAAGGAGAATATAGTGAAAGGTCTTTGAATATGTACAAAAGTCAAACTTAACTTCTACTTCCTAAAAAATAAATATTTCAAATGGAAGATAAGTCAGCTATGGCAGAACACACCTATCACCTCAGGACTTGGGACGCTGAAGCAGGAGCTTGCTTTGAGGTCCCAGCCAGTCTGATCTAAATAAGGCTAGCTCAACAAAGAAAAAAAAAAAAATAAAGACAAACACAAACAAACCACATTTTAGAAAAATAAATGACAATAAGACCTTTGAGATCAATTGTCACAATAATTGTCCATACTGATATACCCAAGTATATCTGGATGATTTCCCATAATGACCCATTGGGTAGAATCCAGTGTTCTAGCACATTAAAAGCTGAAGATTGTTGGGGTTACATAAAGCTCAGCCGGTGCGTGGTGGCGCACGCCTTTAATCCCAGCACTCGGGAGGCAGAGGCAGGCGGATCACTGTGAGTTCGAGGCCAGCCTGGTCTACAAAGTGAGTCCAGGATGGCCAAGGCTACACAGAGAAACCCTGTCTCGAAAAACCAAAAAAAAAAAAAAAAAAAAAAAAAAAAAAAAAACCAAAACCATAAAGCTCAGTACTTAGTGAGCTCATCCCTGCTTTAACATTTGAATTATTATCGTGGGGGTTATTATAGGCTTTTATCTTTCAAAATAAATCTGTAAGCACAGAGACACAAATAGCCAGTGTTTCAAAATATTTTTAACTGTTAAGTGTATACAGATACTTACAGGGTTAGCAACATGGAAATTAATTTCTAGGTTAGTGGGTGCAGCCCTCTTTTTGACAACTTAAAACATCTACATCATAAAAATCAGCAGGGACTAATATGGCCTGTCTTCTCATGACAGGGTTTATTTTAAAATCCTTTTGGTTTTGAAAGGAACACTTTTTTTGATTTTGCTCATATTCTTATTAGCCGGCTTTTCAAAATTAATCCATGAGAACTTTTAATGCTCTCAACATTGAGTCATTGTTACGTCTCCACGGGGTGACTTCAGAGTTACATGTAGAACACCCAGTGGCTACTATAAATGTGAGATCTTCCTATTTTTTGTAGCACCGACTCTCCTTGAAATGAGGATTACTTACATTTGTGTTTAGACTTAGTTCTTCCTCAACAGAATAGCATTCAGGAAGTGACAGGCACTGCTGAACTTCAGTTCTTTTGTCTGTAAAATGGAGATCTCTTGTTTGCAGCTTCATTTGTAGTCAAGATGAACTGAATGAGATTAGACCAGAGAAAGTAGCAACAACAACAATAATAATAATAATAACAACAACAAACATTGCATTCAAACCCATCACAAGGATCTTCAGAGCTGTACCTTCCTGGGGCTTTATCTGTTTTACGATTAAGATGCTGTCTCTTTGAAAGTCTTGACTTCATTTCAGGTCTTGATTAAATTCTAAATGTCTCCAGGAAAGGGTGTGCAGGCTCTTTGAAACTCATTGCCGGTCTCAGTATCTCTTCATTTTTTCCCACAGAGAGGCCCCACGCTGGCAGCCCAGCAAACTGGACACATTCTGAGCCTTTGTTTCTCTGGATGAAGAGAGGGAGCAACTTGGAAAGTCTGCAGCTGCCACAGAGGATGTTTCTTGCTATCTTCAACTTGAACTTGTCTCCTTTGACAGGGGCGGCTGATTTACGGCTGCAAGAGTTCCTTCAGTAAGCCCCTTGTCATCAGATGCTGCATTTCATTTGGTGATTTTCCAGACACCTTAAATCCTCCATGGAAAGATGTAGTTCGTGGATATAAATATAAGGGATAAAAATAGCAACTTTCCTCTCAGTTGAGGATGATTTATTCAGCAGAGCCAAGATGAGTTGGTTCTGTAGGGGTGATCCCCCTGACTACCTGGTGAGTGATGCAAAGGTTTCCCCTGCAAAGGTGAGTCTCACAACATGGTAATCTTGGGATTCTGAAATTTCTCTTTCATCCTTTTCTTCCACCTTTTGGGTTTCCATTCTCATCCTTGTTCTCGTGAAAGTTTCTTCAGTGCATCTTCTCAACTTGCCCACAAAGTCCACCTTGTTGCCAGAGATAACAATAGATAAAGATCTGAGCAGGGTCCTCTCGTCTTCTCCCCTGATCGACAGCCTCTCCATGCACTATTCCTCTGGGACAGGGATCGCAAGAGGCATTGGCCCTCCGCTCCTCTTCACTGCCTAATCCTGACTCCAAAACCTTCACAGGCTCCCTCTCTTCGCTCCTACACTCTTTCATCTTCTTCCATCTCCTCCCACCTCTCTAGACTCCCAGCCATCCAGGGGAAAATGGCATTTTGGTATTTCTTAAGGAAGGTTTATATGCCCACATTTATTCTTTTCTCTTCCTTGCCTGGAAAAATTGTATTCACCGTTCCAGGATAAATTGCCTTAAATTACCCTGTTTGTGAGACTGAATTGTCCTGATTGCTCCATGCCACCCATGCTTAAGGTCTCCCTTATCCCTAAGATGGTGTTTGACTACTGGTCTGCAGTATAGGTGCATATGTCTATCTTTCCCCCAAAGACTATAAACACTAAAAAATAATTTTATTTATTTATTTATTTATTTATTTATTTTACTTACTTAATGCAAGCACTGACCTTTTCAATGAGCGTGGGAGTGCCATCTTGGCTCAGCTTAACCTGCTAAGTGAGACTGGCTTGGTAGGAGTTCAGTGTTAGTACTGACCAGTTGTGAAATCCTGAAAGTTCCCTATCTCTTATCTCAGCTTTACCGTCTGTAAAAGGAAAATGACCATAAAAGACCCATCTCACTGGTATGTTGTGAAAAATAAGCTACTACGGTTAAAACATTTTAGACACCTCCTGGCACAGTGACCCTGTATTTTGAGTTCTCATAATTTATTACCCCTATTATGGTCTGACCACAAGCAGAGAGGTTAAGATGGATAAGAAGACGCTCCAGAAATATTTGCAGGTGGGAGGTGGTGGCGCACACCTTTAATCCCAGCACACAGGAGGCAGAGGCAGCCTGCTTTATGGAGCTATTTCCCGGACTTCCAGGACTACATAGAGAAATCCTGTCTTAAAAAAAAAAAAAAAAAAAGGAGGAGGAGGAGAAAAATATTTATGAGAATAAAAGGGTTCCAGACTCATTCTCTCGCCTCTAATGTTCTGCACATGTGTCACTTTTTTTGAGATTGTTAGACCAATGGAAAGCCTACACAGTACTAAGTGCTGAAGGCGATTTGGTCGTTATGGACAGTGAATGAGAGATCTTATAGCAGTGAGCTATTTGGGAAAGAAAATCCTCCAGCACTCTCCCCTTTGGTTTTATTGCACTTGGAGGCGAGCTTGAATTACATTGTATGTCAGTGCCTGGCCTGTCCGTGCTTCACATGTTATCAGTGTTGAGCTACACGGTGGGTTTCTTAATAACCAGGGATAGGCAACAACTGTGATTTGCTTTCAGGGCTCCTGTATATCTACAGCTGACCAGGTATATAAAACATCAGCCAGCAAGCACGGGCAAGTGACCTAGGAATGGCGTTGGTGAGTGATTAAATCTTGGTAGGAAGAATTAGCATAACCATCTTTCTGTGTAGTGCTGAGGCCTTGGCTTTGTCTGTAGATCCAGTCCTTAAATTTCCCAATTGACTCTTCTCCTACCTCCCCTCATCTTTTCCTGTTTTTCTTTAATTGTATTTTTACTGTAATAAGATCACTTCACACAAGATATACCTGAAGTAATAATTTAATGTACAATCCAATATTGTGCCTGTTAGGCACGGTAGTCTTCATTACTTTTTTTGTTGCTATGATAAAACATCACAGTCCATAGCAACTTGAAGAGGAAAGAGCTTATGTCAGCTTACAACTCTCAAGAAGTCATGGCGGGAACTCAAATGAGGAACCTACAGGCTGGAACAAGAGCAGAAGCCACGGAAAAGGCTTGCTTACTGCTTTGCTCCCAGTCGCTTTCTTAATCGGCAGTCTTATACCCAGATCCATGTGCCCAGGGGTAGCACTGCCCGCAGTAAGCTGGTGTTCCCACATTAATTATTAATCAACACAATATCTCTCTTCCCAGATATGTCTAGATTTCTGTCAAGTTAACAAGACCCAACCAGGACATTGGTGATGTATGGCAGATTTTTAGAACCCTTTCATCTTGTGTGTTGAGACTTTATATTAATTGAGCAATAGCTCCCTGTGTCCCATTCTTACAGCCACTGTGTCACTCTCTGAGGTTTTTAAAGCCTGTTTTATACCTTGTACAACTGGCATCGTACGGGGTTCTTCCTTTCTTCTGGCTTTTATCGCTACAAACACAATGTCCTCCTGGTTTGTCCGTATTGTTTCATATTGTAGGGCTGCTTTCCTATTTGAAAGCCAAATCTCAAATATCTTGCTTAGATAGTTGTATTCACAGGGTGCTTGATTTTTAAATTTTTTTTAAAGATGAAGCAAGACAAAAAAGACATTTGGGAAAAGAGTGGAAGATAGAAATCTTCTAACCTTTTATAAAATCACCTGCAATGTTTTATAACGGCCTTACATCAATTTGACCAAAATTATCATATAGCTACAGTTTTAGCAACTGAACTCTTTATGGATATTATAAGTATCAACTTTCTTATATTATATACTTAATTAAAATATGCAATTACATAACAATATTATCAGATTATATGATATTTAATTAAAATTTATTACATACAGAAAGAGGACCAGCGAGGGCCTGAGGGTAAATACAATGGATTTTCAATGGAATAACACTTAATGGTGCAAGTTAAGGTCCTGGCACACTAGAGTCTTGCGTAGACCATTATCTTTTTACAAAATGAATAGGATTCCATCCAGTAGGCCATGTGGAGACTCTGATGAGAAGCTGAGAGGATGTCTCCTTTCATTGGTTGGATTCAGGAATCCCTTAGTGAGTCTTTTATGAAAATAATTTTCTATCTGCATTTAAATTTGGTTAGTTCAAATCCCAAAGTGAGTTCACTCACATTACCACACTCTTGTGGAATCCCAGCAAGCAGAGATTTCCTCCTTTTATCAGATAAAATATAACTTTCAGGTTGGTTGCGATGGCTAAGGGCCCTAAAGTCATGTAGCTTGGGTGTAGCCATGCAAACTAGAACTCAGTCTCTGATGTCAGCCTCAGGTCTCTCTTCTGCTTTGTCTTTCTAAACCAAGCAACCAGCTAAAGAAAATCTGAGGACTCTGCTCAAACATCTTCCGGGGTGTGACATATGGTCAATGTCGTACGTAAAACATCCATTCTACTGCCAAGAGCTGGCTACCCGCTTGGAGCACATGGCCACTGGGAAGGCTTAAAGGAGAAGAAACTGAGTAGGGGACCAATTAATTTCAGATTGGTTGAGCAAATATTTCACAGCATCTTTGCATTTATCCCCCTCTCCCCTGATGAGTGGTTCCAGCCTCTTTTTGACAGATTGATTTTGAGTGCTGGGCATTTTTCTCTCACCACATTAGCTGCCAGTTTTCCAGGCCTTTTCCAGGGGTGGGATGAGGTGAGAGGTAAGTCGTTTGTAAATATGACTTGCCTGAGCAGCACAGGCAGGCTGAATGATCAGAAAGCCCTTCTGTGCTTGGAGCCTGCTTTCATGTCTTAGAAATCCTGATTTATTTCAGGATGGGGAAAATCTGAGCCAGTTTGCAGAGTGGAAATTAAAATCTTAAAACTATGCATGAAAATCGAATATTCCAAATGGCCTGGTTTAAACATCACCCTGCACCGTTGATCACATGTAGAAGTTCTTGAAAAGAAATGGGGATTTATGGCTACGTGTAGGGCTGGGGAAAGGCTCGGTGAGTATTTATGGGTCACTTCAAGGAACTCTACTGACTGCACTTGAATCTGCTTTTGTGCCCTCAGCTTTCTGCTTTGGAGATTTCAAGCCTTCAAATGCTTATAGATTTGAAAACATGTGGTTTTGGTTGCAGTATGTTAACTTTTGAATTGGAGCGAGGGGCTATACATATTTGTTTGGACACATTTATTATACAACCTACAAGCAAGTATGTATATGTTTTTATTCCTTCAGATGTATGCCCGCGATTATGCTGAGGGTAGATGCTTTGTTTTATTTATCTGTGTGTCCGGCCATCAGTACTCTACTCATTCTTACTGCTTAGTGACCTCTTTGTGCTAAGACCTGTGCTAGCAGCAGGGCGAGGGTGCAGAGACAAATGCAGAATAGGAATTTTCCAAGCCAGCATTACTTTAAGCTCATAGGAATACAATAAAAAAAAAAAATGCTAAGCACGAAAAAATCATCATCAACAACAACAACAAAAACAAAGACAAAAAAATTAAACCAGATAGCTATATATATATTTTTTGTAAACTTGAGAAACAAGCATTAGTTCTTTCACATACACCTCAGATACATGAATAAGAAGCAGGGAAACCGATGTTAACTGTTCTTCTTTAACCAGTGGGAAATGACATGGGCCCATATGGTCCTGGGAACGGAACAGGTTGGTGACAATAGTGTAAGCATCATCAATGAGTTTTGAGGCATGGTTGTAGCTACTTTCACATAAACCTTCCCACCTAAAAAACTGAGCCTCTTCTTAGAACACTTTCCTTCCATTTCTTTTCCTTTTTATTGTTAAAAGTAAATATTTTTGTTAATTACTTGAGAATTATATAATGTGATTTTGAGATTTATCTTGAGTGCTGGGCACTTTTCACTCACTTTATTATCTGTCATTTTCACCTCTAGGCTTTCCCCCTAATTCCTACCAGACCCACTTCCACCTCCCCACTCATCATCCGGCTCCCATAGACTCACGTGTTTCAATGCTTGGCCTATAGGGAGTGACACTATTAGGAGGTGTGGCCTAGTTGGAGTAGGTGTGGCCTTGTTGGAGGAAGTGTGTCACTGTGGAGGTGGGGCTTGAGATCTCCTATACTCAAGCTATGTCCAGTGTACACACAGTCTCCTTCTGCTGCCTGTGGATCAAGCTGTAGAATTCTTGGCTCCTTCAGTACCACATCTGCTTGCGTACTGCCATACTTCCCGTCATGGTGTTGATGGACTAAACCTCTGAAACTGTAAGCCAGCCCCAATGAAATATTTCCCATTATAAGAGTTGTCATGGTCATGGTGTCTATTTACAGCACTGAAACTCTAACTGACACTACCCAACTTCCTGTCTTCTTTATTTTTTACATTTAATGACCTGTCAACCTCAATCTGTGTGGTCCATATACTAGTGTGTATTAACTTACCCACTGAATCATGGTTGACCTACCAGGAGCCACACCCTTAAAATGTTGATTCTTCCTCTCCTAGAAGCTTGTCTGTAGCTTCTCAGTTAGAGGTGGGTCTCCTCTTGGTTGGCAGGTACCCACATATGCTATGAGTTCATGAGTGCAGTTGTTGTATCATATGCAGAAGACACTGTTTCCCTCTGGTTCTCCCTTATTTCTGGCCCTTACCACCCTTCCACCCCTCTTTTATACCCGCGTTCCGGAGCTTTGGGGAAGGATGTGGTGTAGCCGAGCCATTTGTAGCTGTGTGCCCACTGTCACTTACTCTAAATACTTGGGCTAATTGAGAGTTTCTGCATTAAGCATCGTCCATTGCTCAAGGAAATTTCTCTGATGAGATCTGAGAGCTACACTAATCTATCAGTACAAAAATATGAATTTATAAGGCAGTTTCACAGTATGTCTATTTAGCAAAATTACCATAGTAGGTTGACTCCAGGGGCCCGAGGGCTTCCCAAACATGGGTTTGGACCCAGATTTGCAATACCGAGCGTGTATTTCCTGCTTTAAAGTGAGCCTTAAATCCACTGAGAAAGTCATTGGTTGCTCCCATAACATTAGTGCCATTATTGCACCAGTGGGTATAACTTGTCATCATGAAAGTAGTTTACAGAGTTCACAACTTGTTCTTTGCCTTTTAGGTGCCAGCAGTCCTTGTGCATTCCTTAAGTGGGACACTTAAGCACTTGCACAGCATATAAAGTTTTCTTTGTACGTCGGATGTTGAGTTCCTCAAAGCAACTTCCAAATAGCAATAAACATCCTTTTCCATATGATTAATGTTGCTAAAAACTAAGCAGTTTGTATTTATGTATTTAGGGATATATGTGTATACACACAGACACACACACACACACACACACACACACACACAAAACAACTAATGAAAAACAGGTCATGAATTTGAAAGGGAGCAAGAAGTGGTATATTGGAGAGCTTGGAGGGAGAAAAGAGAACAGAGAAATGAAATAATCGTATTATAATCTCAAAAAATATAAGTGATAAAATAAAAACAAAACAGACCTTCTGTTCACACACAAGCTCTGGACGCCTGTGCTGGATCTTCTCACTCTCTCCACATCAGTTCCTTTGTTTTTCATCCTTAAATATAATCCTGGTGTTCCAACTTACCACAGCCATGGAGACCGCTGTGGCCGCAGGGGTCACCACAGCATGCTGTCTCCTAACTGGCTCACCACTTGTGCTCTCAAGGACCTGTATGTCCCCTCCTTGGAGCTCTTCTGTAAATCCCAGTGTAGCTGAACTAAAGCTCAGATCTTCTGGTCCCTTCAGGGGTACTATATGGCCCACCTCCTTCCAGATCTCCATCCCATCAGGTGTCCTTGCTCCCTGCTCTTCAGTCACAAGGGCATCTTCTTTGCCAGGTACATTTCTGCTTTATCATGTCTGTTCTACTAGGAAATGCTCTTCTTCTTCACCTAGACAGCTCCTGCTCAGTGTTCAGATGTTAGCTCAAATATGACTTTGCATCCCAATCATAGATTTTTCTAAGGGCTGGAGCTCCTTTTCAGAAGTCTTTTCTTTATTCTTTATAGTTATTTGTCAGATTTTATATTGGTTGGTTGGTTGGTTTCTTCAATATTTGTTTTCTTCACTGGAATCTAAGACTCATTGTCAGAGATATGTGTCCTTCTGGCGTTTTTCACTATTATGCATACAGTGTTCAGGGAGTGCCTGAGATTATAGCAAGCATTTGCTCACCATTTAGGAAAGTTTAAATAAAAAAACCAAGCAGACAGAAACTATTCAAGTATGCCTCACAACATCAGTACATATTTTTATCAAGAGTGTTTTTTGGTAGAGAAAACTGATATGATGGTGGTGGGCAATCTGTGATTTTGTATGAGAGTTGTATGTGTGTGAGTAGGGGGCATCTGTGATTGTGTGTGTGTGGTCATGAGATAGCATGTCATGTGTTTTCCTATGAGTGAATCATTAATACTTCCACTGGCTTTAAATTTCCTTTGATTTTCAACTTTCCCTAACACAACAATATGTGCGTGGTACTAATTACCCCATTTATGAGACCCTGAAATGTCCTCCTTCAGTCCATGTACCAAGTGGTCCACTCTACACCCTCAGGTCTGCTACCCCAGGTGAGAACTTCTCCCCTCACTTTGACAAAAACTGTTCTATAAGCTCTTACAGCTTTATTTATTATCTAGGTAAACTGAGGCAAGTGGAGAGTAGAGTGACTTGGTTAAGCTAGCGCAGTCTTTCAGCTACCTGTCAAGCAACCCAGATGAAATAGGTGGGAAAGCTGAGGAATTCAAACCACAGGCCCAGCCAAAGCTGGCAATGGGGGCCATTGCAGATAACCACACTTCACATCCTGTTTAGGGTTTGCAGTGCCCTAGTGATCCCGGGGACAGGAAGTGCAAACGCTGCCAACTCAGTGCAAAGAGACTCTCATTCAGAATACTTCCCAAACGGCATGTTTACTCTAAAGAAATGACACCACATGAACACACAAACACTCCCTCTCCCTCCCTCTCTTTCCCCCCTCCCCTCTCTCTCTCCTCTCATGTGCTACCTGCCCAGTGTTGGTTGGTTGGTTGGTTTTATATTTCTGAACTTCTCCAACATGGTTTTCACTTTGAATTTCCCACTACTCATTCATCTTCCTGTCCTGGGAGAGGGTAACTTTTCACACTGAATGTAGCTGAGCCTGAGGGTGCTGAAGGACAAGAAAGCGTCATGGCAGGTCTGCCCAGCCTGCCCTGGAACAGAATGTTGGGGACCTCCCTAGAGTGGCCCTAGCTGGTGCTCTCTGAACTGCCTGTAGACCCTCACCAGGGCTCCGGGATGGGATGCTCTTTTCCCTTGAGGCCTTAATGCTACTTCCTTGGCCTTTTTTCCTTTCATGCCTCTTCCTCCCCAACACTGTCCCTGTCATAGGTCATTTCTATAGGCTCAATTCTATAGACCACGGAATCTTCACAAAGGACATAGCAACTAAGAGCCTGTGCTTAACAGTTGGAGCTGTTCGCTCAAAACTCAAATTATTCACTCACTAGCTATATAGCTTCAAGCTATTTGCATATTCTCCACCCCCTCCGCACCCCACCCCCTACACATTAGCACATAGCTTCAAGCTATTTGCATATTCTCCGCCCCCTCCGCACCCCCCTACTAGCACATCTGTACAACGGGTCTAAGGATAATATCTGCTTCACAGGACTTCAACTTATTGAGCTAACACTTGTGAAGCACTTGAGATGGCTAAGTGCTCAGTACTGCCTGCTTTGTATAACCAGAGGCTCTCAGCTTCGATGTTTCCCAGAGCTTCTGTTTGCTCCTTGGGTAAGTGTTTTAGAAGATGTGTGCCCTGGGCACCTTGGTTGGCATTGGCCACAGGTGTTGCCTAGGACGTTGTGTCAGCAGTGCTAAGAGTTAAATTGCATTTGGCTACTGAAGGAAATGAGTTTTGACTTGAGTTCAATTTCTTCTTGTTTGTTTGGTTTTTTTGTTTTGTTTTTCGAGATAGAGTTTCTCTGTGTAGCCTTGGCTTTCCTGGACTCACTTTGTAGACCAGGCTGGCCTCGAACTCACAGTGATCTGCCTGCCTCTGCCTCCCGAGTGCTGAGATTAAAGGCATGCGCCACCACGCCCAGCCAATTTCTTTTTAAGAGATCAGAACATTACCTGCTGCACTATCTAGGCTCCTATCAATTTATTTTTTAATATGCACTTTTTATGCTAGAAATAAAATAAATCTCCATGACTTTGAGCTATTTCTGCTTACTCTTCAGATCCAGTCTTAATCCTATTCATGGCCCTTTCGGCACCCTAAAAGGGGGGTTTCACTGGCCTGTGTTTTTATCCAGTGGTGTTCAGCTGGGTTCAGCCAATGGGAGTCGCTGGCAGGCGCTTAGGGAAGGGTTGGACTATCAACTGCCACACCTCACTTTAGCTCTGTGGGGCTGGCTTCACCCGCTTCCGACCCCTCATGGCAGCTCTGTGGGCTGGCTTCACCCCTTCCCACCCCTTACTGTAACACTGTGGGGCTGGCTTCATCCCTTCCCACCCCTCACCGCAGCTCTGTGGAGCTGGCTTCACCCCTTCCCACCCCTCACTGTAACACTGTGGGGCTGACTTCACCCCTTCCCACCTCTCACCGCTCTGTGGGGCTGACTCCACCCCTCTCCGCAGCTCTGTGGGGCTGGCTTCACCCCTTCCCACCCCTCACTGCAGCGCTGTGGGGCTGGCTTTTTTTTTTTTTTTTTTGGCTCCTCCTCTTTGAGCATCTTCGTTCTGTGACTGCTCCAGATGCTGTTCCAGCCTGCCTCTCTTCTGCTTTTGAAAGCAGTGATGGCTCCAGCAGCCAGAGACCCGAGTATTTAATGGTCACTTGCTGCTTCCCGTAACTCACGCTTCTGAGATATCTCTGTAATCCGTTGTTTCTCCATCCAATCCCTTGATTGTGCCACCTGCTTCCTGTCCAGACCTTGAGAAATGTACAAAACAAGTCCTAAATCCAAGAAGGAAGCAGGGAGGAAGGAAGGAAAAGGAAGGAAGGGAAGGAACCAAGTAAAGAAGAAAGAAAAGAGGAAAAAGGGAAGTAAGGAGTAAGATGTCGAGACCCTTCTGACCAGCGGAAAATAAGGACGCGACCTGAATGTTCTTCTCCAGGCAGTTTATTTAGGAACCTTTTCAGCAAGCTTCTTCTTTTCCTGCCTCCTCCCCAACACCCCAGCGCCCCTTTTTATATCCTCTGCCTCACCCAATCAGCAGCTCTTAAGTCGGTAGGTCCAATTGGTTCCTGACAAGGCGGGGTGCATATATTAGAGCAAAGCACGGCCCACAACCCAAGTAACGACTTGTTTACCAGGCAGGAGCAGAATTGCAAGTCATCCTGCCTGGCAGGTTGCCAGGAGCTTCAGCTTCCCACAGTAAGAATTTCCAATCAAAATTTAAATTATTGAAAATTTGATGTATTTACTTTTAGCTCTTTCATATGCAGTTTGTATGTAACTGTTTGATTTTTACTATGGTATATATATTTTCCTATTTTCTTTATTTTCAGAATTGCAAGATAATTCTTTTTTATATTTTATTAAGTCTTTGAAAATTTCCTACATTATAGTTTAATCATATTCACCTGCCCCTATTTCCTCCCAGATCCATCCTTTATTCCACATCCACACAAATTTATGTTTTTATTTATTCATTTATTTATTCATAGCTAATTAAAACATTCTTTTATTGGGCAGTTTCTACAACAACATTATTGTCTAATTTTTATTTATGAATATATTCAATGCAGCCACTGACTCTAATTAGTGCTATCCGTATACTCTTGGGTGTGGTGCACAAACCATATCCTTAAGTAGTCCATTAATCATTTTAATTGCTTGGGCATCATAATCATTTTAAATAACTGGATAGGGTTCCTTTGAGACTTACTTAAGATTTTTCTCCATTACAATTGACTCTTTCCCACATTTTGGCTGTGCTTTTAACAAATTCCTCTAAGGATAATCCTTGCCATATTTAATGGCACATTTGGCTATGACCTCATAAGTGGATTATTGTACTGATTAGACCAGAAATCTCATTTTCAAGGAATCAAGTCAAAGGAAATGAATATTTTGTGACTCGCAATCTTATCCCCAAATTTTAAACCAAGGGAACTTTTTATTTCAAAAGGTAATCAGTTAGCCATGTTCTTTAAAGAACGTATTTTTATTTTTCCATATTTTTGTTCCACACAACTTTTATTTCCTATTTATGCTTTCCTTGCTGTTGACTCCATCTACTGTAATCTAGATTCTATCCTCACCCAGTGATACACTGGGTTTGTAGTAGCCCCTTAGCTTTTGCTCTTGGCTGTGAGGGGTGTGCCCTTGCTTTCAGCTGCCTTGTGTTCTTAGCATGGTCGAGCCCTGGGAAACAAGCAGGGTGCCTGACAGTTTCTGGGAATGCTTTCCTAGACCATACTTAACACATGGAGAGCTTCAGGAGAGGTGCCGGCTGGCACGGCCCACCCCTCTCTTCATGTAAGCACACTTTTCTGTGCCCTCTCCTGCCTCCTGTCTGTGTGAAACATTTCTGAGGTGGAGGTTTTGGTGATCGTGCCTTAGAACTCTTTGATTACCACTTTATTATGATGGTTTTCCCTTCTATAAATACTATCTAAATATTATGATGAGAAATAAAGATAAAACAAAAATACTGAAAGATGAAAGCCCAACATCCATTCTTCTTTCTCCAGGAACAAAAGAATAAAACAATTCTGGGTTTGTGTAATTGGCTGCAGCTGCACACACAGAGGAGCCCACTAAGAGACAAAGAGCCAGCACCTCCTCGTAGGTCTTAATACCTACCTAGGTTTGCTTCCATCGTACCCAAGACAGGTACATGCAAGCAGAACGGAACCAGGCTTCTTGGCTGAGACAAGGAGTTTTTCCTTTAAGTATTCAATGGTGCTGTGCCTGCGGACTTTTGTGTTTGGGACTTCCACATATTCTTCTCAAGAGAAGATTCTCCCCTGGTGTCAAAATCGACATGCTACAGTCAGGCCAACAACCTGCCTTTGTAGGTTTCATCTCTTAGGTAGGAGGATAGGATTGTTTGCCTGTTGGCCAGTGTGCGTGTGAGGTACTTAAGTCTACTGTGCTCTCAGGCTAGCCTCAGAAGTGTATGTGCATATCCTTATTTACAGACTGGGTGCTTAGAACAGCTAACAGTCAAGAATCAAACAGCCTCTCCGAGTAGCAGTGAAGACCTTTGGACTTGGGTTTGCATCACTTCACTTCAATGGCACCATGCTACCTGGCCAGTGTGACCGGGGGAGGGGTGGTTATTGAGCTATGACATCAGCGCCTGTCTTTCTCCACACTCCCACCTCCATTTTTGCAGCCTCCAGCATCATGTCCACACTCTTGCTCTCATTTACGTTGTTGTTATGCTCTCTCTCTCTCTCTCTCTCTCTCTCTCTCTCTCTCTCTCTCTCTCTCTCTCTCTCTCAGCAGTAGCCTTCCTGTTGCCTGAAGGTTTTCCTTAAACTCGTGGTTGGTTAAGGCTGAGAGAGTCTCTGGGAAGAACTTCACCAAAGTAGATGATGGTGCACGGCAGTGATGTGAATAAAAATGGGCCCCCTGGATTGCCGTATTTGAACACTTGGTCCTCAGCTGGTGGCATTGTTTGGGGGAGGTTCAGAAGATGCAGCCTTTGTTAGAGGAAGTGTGTCACTCAAGGCAGGCTTTAAGAGTGTAAAGCTATTTTCATTTTTTTCCTCTTCGCTTCACACTTGCAGTTTGAAAATGTGTGGTCTCAGCTCTCTGTTCCAGACACCGTGTTTCCACGTTGCTATGGTGACTTGTAGAGGATGTAAACATGTTTTTGTTTTGATCCAAGTGAGGGATGGGGAACAGACTTGTGAGAGAACAAGTAATGTTTACAAGTTGAACCACTTTGTTGGGGGAGCTTGGTTTTTGCCAGCTGAAAAATATCCTAGGACAGACTCTGAGAGGATAAATATATATATATACACACACACACACACACATACATGCCCACAACAGGAGACACTCCTAGAGAGAGAACTGCTCCAGAGAAGGCTTTGAGGCTCTGGGCTCCAGCTGATGTTCCAGTTCCAGCACTAACTATGGTGGAGTTGCTGGTCTGCTGAAATCCTTCTGACTATGCCAGGGGAATTGCTCCCAGGAACTGAATCCAACAAGGTCTACTTCCTCTGTTTCCATAAACCTTCTTTCTCTCCTATCTAGGGTAGCTGAGTTGGAAGGGAGGTATAAGCATTTAAAGAACCCCAAATAAAGTAAGTTTGGAAAAGGTGAAGCCTACAGTGACTCCTATCTATAACCACAAGCCAAACTAAACTCTTTCTTCCTCAAATTTGCCTTGGTCATGGTGTTTTCTCCCAGCAACCAAGAACTAACCAATATGTGGACCTTGCTGGTTTTCATAAAATTTCTAGCACTTAAGAGAACAGAGGATGCATAAGCTGCCAAAGAAATTCCCTCTAAAAACATATACTTTAAAAGGACAATATAGGCGGTAAACTTTAAACCCCTACCCAGATGTAGCCAATGGACAGAACATTCTCCACAGTTGAGTGGAGAGTGGGGTATGACTTTCACACGTACTCTGGTGCCTCATATTTGACCATGTCCCCTGGAGGGGGAGACCTGGTGGCACTCAGAGGAAGGATAGCAGGCTACCAAGAAGAGACTTGATACCCTATGAGCATATACAGGGGGAGGAGGTCCCCCTCAGTCACAGTCATAGGGGAGGGGAATAAGGGGAAAATGGCGGGGGGGAAGGATGGGAGGATACAAGGGATGGGATAACCATTGAGATGTAACAAGAATAAATTAATAAAAAATTTAAAAAAAAAATAAAAAGACTCAAAGGACCTTGCTTTCTAGACAATTTTTACTTAATGAGTTAGTATATTAATATAAATTTAATTTTTATTATGATTCTTACCATTGCATTGATTTCACTGGAGATCTCTTAGTTGTATCTTAGTCACAGGGTCTTGGGTCTTCAATTGGCAAGGTGTTTCTAGAAGAGTAGATAAATAAGACTCTTCAGCCAGCTGGTGGTGGCACATGTCTTTAATCCCAGCACTCAGGAGGAAGACACAGGTGGATCTCTGTGAGTTCAAGGCCAGCCTGGTCTACAAAGAGAGTCCATGACAGCCAAGGCTACACAGAGAAACTCTGTCTCAGAACGCCCTCCCGCCCCCTCCAAAAGAAGACTTTTCAAAGGATTGGCCTAGAACAAGGCAGAATGTCTACACCAGGCACTTACCATCTCTGTAAGATCTGAACGCAAGGCACATGGGTCAAAGCTGTGGGTCCTGGTTTTCACATGAAACCAGGTCTGGCCATCTCTTTGACCCTTGTCCTCTCTGAGCCTAAGATAGCTCTTCTGTGATTGAGACAGAGATGAAATCATTGATTCCCCATTGGTGTATGTTGGCATCTGGGAAGCGCTTTTACTGTCAGAGTGGGCATAAGTATCTATAGATAGCAGAGGTAACAGGGGAACAGCCTCCTCTAAACCGTTTCCCTGCTGACATTCCAAGCTAGGCCATGACGGTAGGAACTCTTACCACTTCCTCCTCCGTGAAAGTCCTTGACCAGCGAACACCTTCTACCCACACTCCCCGGGACATGTTGTGTGTGAACGTGGTATGCAGGCATTGAACTGAACCCAAAAGAATGTTTCAGGTTTGCTCTTGGAAGGCTCATCTTATCCCTGCTCTCTAATGAAGGGCTAGAAGGCCAAGAGAGGCCTCACATGGCTCTTCTTGGCTGTTGCCTCCCTCTTTAAACAATGGCTGGATGCGTTCAGAAGAAACAAGAGGAAGCATATGGATTGGATTTCCCCTAAGCACACTGCAGCTAGAAGTGGGTTGGAGGCTGGGGACTGCTGAGGGAGAGAAAGGGAGGTTTTGGCACAGTGGGCCAGGAAATCTAGTGAAAACAGAGAATCATGTGAAACAGAGGTGGGGGTCCACTAGCAATGGCCAGGTGTGCTTTAAGCCAGCCACAGAGGAGCAGGCCTTTGCAGAGGGCCCTTGGAATCTAAGATGTGTATGATGGGACATACAGAAGAGGCCGTTATTGTGAGCTGCAGAGGTATCCACAATTTCGCTTCCTCAAGGGTTGGAATGTCTAGGGATCCTTCCTGAGGAAGCCGGGTCTAACTCCATCCTTTTCCTCCTACGGTGGAACTGACAGTTTGGGAGTTGAGTAGGTTTAACCAAAGCAGCGTTAAACAATGGGTGTAAGTTCTAGTTCTGTAGCCAAATTACTCAGGAGAGGTGATGGAGCTCTCCTTGCCGTTATAGACACGAGTGTAGATGACAACTGAAGGACAAGGACAGGAAGGCTGGGATTGCTGGAAGGTGACAATTGTCCCTCTGCTGTCCTGCCCCTGCCTGTTGTGCTTTCACTTTCATGGCCTACTCATTCTCCCCAGATCTGTGACTGACTCCCCTGTCCCTTTGCTCCCAACTACATGAGACCTAAGCTTACAAGCTCACAATCCCTCAGGACTGACAAGCCACACAAAGTTCCTCTCATAGATGCAAGAGACCTGAGAACAATCTGACCATAGTAAGTCCTACCTACTGAGAGTAAACTCCTAAAATGGAGCAGCTGGCTGTTGGCCTGGCTCTATCTCAATACTCCTCAGCCCTTTCCCCTGGGGGAAGCCGTGGACCTCATTTCTGTCACCTCCTTCCAAATGAATCGTTTCAGTTTACATGTGGCACAAACAACAGTAAAGGACACTCTTACCTCAGATTATCAATCTGGATTGGTATTTTCCTGACAATTGTCCATCTCTTTCAGCCTGGGATTTGAATTGGAGCTCCAAGGGGGGAAGGAATGGTTCTATTGGGACCAGCCTTCATCTGTAGCTTCTAATTTGTTTCAGTCTGGTTTTATGCCATCACCTGACTACCTCCTTGTGGCCAATGAGTTCATCATTTGCAATTTGCTCTATTGTTGTTTCTTTGTAAAGTCTGTGCTTTCTCACTGGGGGAAACTTGGTGGGTTGCCTTTAAATATCTGCACAGCATTTATCTCCTTGGAGTGTAATTACAGAGGAGCTACTTCAAGGGGGGGAGAGAGTAGGTGAACTTTAGAATGAAATTGTCACAATGGCAGAACCCTACCCAGTTCTTGGCTACCTACCAACGTATATGGGTAACTTGGATTTCCTGAGAAGAGAACATGGTCGAGGTCCCTCAATAAAACTTTCTTGAATTGGATAGAATGCCTAATCTAGTGCCTGACTTTTGTACTCAAAGATGTTTACTCAATAGCTTCACTCACTGAACTAGGGCTGCTAAGAAATATCTGATAGCAAAACTAATGCTTATCCTCGCTCTTCTGATGTCCAGGGCAATACCTGGCATGTGTTAGACATCAATACATGGATTGCATTGAACTGAAAGTCAATTCTAAAAAGGCTGCATCTAGCTATTGGAAGAGTTATGGTTCTAAATGGGCATCAGGACATTTAAAGTTTCAGCCTCCAGTAAGATTAGATTATAAGCAAGATGCTCATGATATTAAAACAGACTCCCATGACAACACGCCTTAAGCTTTAATCTTGGCATCTACGTGGTTCTTATCTGTTTTTCTCTTTCCAGGATATCCCTCTTTATTGTCCTGTCCAAATCATGGAATGCTTAAAATATGTGGTTGGCTTAGCACTTAGCAAGCTATTTCCTTTCTTTTTGATACTCAAGATTTTTAAATAATACCTCTAGGAACCAATTTTACAATGAGATTTATTTAAGAAAGGATGTCTATAAAAAGTAGAGGTTTTTAATGTCCCTTGGATGACTCAAGAGCCTATGGTTTTTTTTTTTTTGTTGTTGTTGTTGTTTGTTTTTTGAAGAGACTTGGTGTACACAGACCCTGGGAAATATTTTAAATACTTCACAGGTACTTCACCTCACAAGGCATCAGAAGCAAGAATTCATTTGCTATATTACCTCCCACACACCAGAGGGCGATGTGCAAATTGCAATTATTTTTTTTCTTCATAGAGACCAGAAGTGTAGTTAAGGGATTAGTGGTCTTTTCCCACAAGGATCAGATAGTGTATCAATCTTCACCCACCACCTAAAATGTGTTGCAAGTAATTCAATTCCGTAATAGCAGAAAACAGCCATAGATTCTATATGTTGACATGACCGTGTTTCGACAAAACTTATAGACACTGATCTATGACTTGCACACAATCTTCATGAGCCACGAACAGTGTTATTTTTATCATTTGAAATGATAAAAAATCACTCTCTGCTCACAGGCTTTAAAAACAAGCAGGCCATATGCATATGTGAGATATCGGTTACCGAACCCAGGACCAGTTATTTATAGTAGCAATGATGATAACAGAATGGCAACTTAGTATTATGTGCTAAACACTATATGCTTTTTACAATACAATTTTTAAGTAAAGCAATAAACAAAGACTTTGAAGATTTACTTGGTTGGTGGTACAAAGTTAGTAACGAGATGAGCTCAGAATCAGCATCTAATCTGTCAGTCTTGGCCCTGTGTCTCTTGTCACTGGCCATGAAACCTCTTCATTCGAAGCATGTGGTGTCAGACAGCTGAATTATCTAAAGATTTGTGGTTAAGATCTTCAGACTTGAGGACAGGGGAGATGGCTCAGTGGGTAAAAGTACTTGCTATGCAAGCCTGAAGGCTGGGTTTGCCTCCTAGAATTCATGTGGGAGAAGTTGAGGCTTGACTCCTGACATTTGTTCTCTGACCTTCATATGCATACCATGGCACGCCCACACCTGTACTCACATGTACACACACACACACACACACACACACACACACCATACATATATACAATAATGACAAATGTAAATACAATTATTAATAATAAGAAAGACCTTAAGGCTTGGTAAGAGAACATTGTACTAAGGATTAAGAGACTAGTCTTGGCCTTACCCTTGCAATTGTTTTTCAGTATTGGGGGAGGGAGGATTTCTTCAATTGTTTGAGCCTAGTTTTTCTCATCTATCACGAGAAGGGACTGGATAAAGCCAGAGGTCACATTGGTTTCCGAGGGCAAAGGTGATTTTGGTCCTTTAGGACCTCTCATGCCTGCAGGGCTGAGTACAGGAGTCTAGTGGGAAGAAACCAGAGACGTGGCTGAACATCCCACAGGGTGTCCAATAGCCACCATGCAGTGGTTAATTTTAACTGTCAACTTGACTGGACAGTAGTGAGACTGGCCTTTGCATATGTCTGCCAGAGTCTTTCTGGAGAGGATTACCTAAGCAGAGAAACACTGCTCCCACTTCCTGTGAGCAGCAGGTTCCCCCAAACTGGGGTTGGCATCTTAGACTAGACACAAAGGGAGACTGAGCAAGCCTGCTGAACCCCAGCATTGTCTTTTGTCTTCACTTTTTCCACTGCAGGGTAAGACAGTGATCTGCTGCCACCGTCGTAGATCCACTTGCCTCTATACCTTTCCTGCCTTGATGGATTGGAATCCTTCAATCTGTGAGCCCAAATAAACCTTTCCTCTCTCAGGTGGTTTCTTGTTAGATGTTTGGTTATGGTGATGAGAAAAATAACAAATGCACTCCTAACTACGAATTTGTCTAAAACAACAATAGTTTTAGTGCTTATACTGAGAAGCCCTGAATTAGTGGAACAATATGGCTCCTTCCATTTCTAGAAATCTGAGTCTTTAAATTTGCTTTTCAGAAATTTATCTAAAATTCAAGTGACTTCTTATTTCTGAGTCATGCACTAGTGCTTTGTAAAACAAAAAGACTAAATCATGTAACCCTGAAGGTTCTTTTGGCTTTAAAGGGCTCGAGCCTGTGATGAAAATAAATGTTATGGTTTTAAATCCAAGATAACACAAGTCTTTTTACATTTTTGTCTCAATTCAAACCAGCGCTGAGTGAGTCCTCAGTCCTCACAAGGCAAGCTTGCGAACTTGAAGCACATCGTGGAGTGAACCCAGACTACAGATGTTTTTATTCCTCCCAATAGTATATGTTAAAATTTTGTGAATTAAGGGCCAACATTTAAAAGAGTATATCCACTAAACACACAGATGTTCAAGCTTTTTTTTTTTTTCTAATCAGAAGACCCATCAGCTCTGGGCTCATTTTTGCATGGCAGCAAATTCCCAGCTCCCCAGAATTCCTGCCTCATAGCTTCAGATCCTACCGGAGCTCTTTCTGTTCGCTTACATCCCCTGCCCACGTGACCCCTCTAGCTAGCAGCATTTACTATGTGTGTTCTACAAACAACTGTGCGCACATGGACCACTCAGAAATGCATGCCCTGAGCACTTAAGAGTTGTATAATCTCAGAATAAATTAAGGGAAGCTAAGTGTGTGAGCTGAGTCCAAGCAAGTCCAATCAAGGGGAGGACAGGCTAGAGAGGGAAGCCTCTGTTGCATCCAGTGAAACCGTCTGAGGGGGTTTAGTGCACAGGATGAGGCAATGGTGTTCTGCTTCTGCCAACTAGCAAATGTGGTCTCCAGCTAGCTGATTAGGAGTGCAGTGACCTGATGGGGCGCTGGCTGGCCCGGCTCTCCCTGATGCATATGCGTCTGGATCATCTTGTTCATTTCCTGGAACCCCACTTGATGTGCTGTTTTTTAACAAGGACTGGGACAATCAATCCATGGACTGACTTGGGACAGCTTCACAGGAGTGAGATTTCAAATCTGGAGCCATTGAGATGACTTGGCAGACAGATGACGAGGGAGGGGTAAAACAGGTTTCCTTCCTGCCCCAATATTGGCACCATCATCCTGAGGCAGAGTAGGTAAGCATCAGGCCTTCCCACATGTCTTCAGGCTGGCCTTGAACTTACCGTGTGACCCGGTACTTACTGCAGCTCTCCAGCCTCCCAGTGTTGCGACTTTGTGTGCCACTGCCCCTTGGCTTCCGTCTCTCCTATGACCGTCAGCCTTCTCCTAATAAGGGGCTTTGGCTTTTAATACTTACCCCTTAATCAAGAAACACTTTCTGTGAAAGACAATTAGTCTTGATGGAAACTGTTAACTATGTCAAATCAACAAGTTCAGAGTGGCCCGACTCCTCCCTTTACCACGGTGAGCTCTTGTTGGCTACCCACTGCCTGATAGTGACACTCTCTCACTCGTAGATAATGAAGGTGTCACTCATCTGTTAAGGTGACTGTAAAGACTTAAGAGTATATTTTATATAAATGTATTTCCCCTTGGGCTCCTCAGTGCTATTGACATTTTAGGATAGTTATTACCATGGGAGGCTGATTTGTATACTATGGCATACTCACCAACATCTCTGACTTCTAATTATTAGATGCAGTAAATGCCACACAGAGCCACCAAATATCTCTTGAGTTTCCCCACATTGAGAAAAGTTAACTTGTTCTTAGCTTATAGCCAGTATCGAATGAGTATGCAAGTGAGGCCATCTGAGAGCTTCCAGCCAGCCAAATGCCTGGCAGAGAGCACCCGTATGAATGAACCTGCCAACAGGCACCGAAAGAACAATCTGCATGAAACTGTGACTCTTCACGCATAGATGCCGTTTACTGTGCCACGTTCTCATTCACTTTCCCTTCCTGCTGTCTCGTCACGGTCCACTCTTCCACTTCAGCCTAGATCCACTGCTTCCCCAGTCAGTTCTTCATTCTGCTTTCTTATCACATGAATGCCATTGTACCAGTTCCTGCACCCTTAAGATCTCCTCATCCTTTCTGATGATCTCCTATTTAGGAGCATGACCTAAAAGCACACATATAAATAAATACATGTATACACACGTCTATAAATAATACATCTGTACAAATATAGACACATACATATATGGCTATATTACATATATGTGTTTGTTTTAAGTGTCTGCCCACCTGGGAAGATGTCCCCACTGCAGCCCCTCACTGTGCACTGCTTCCCACTCTCCTCTCCGTCACTTTCCCTTCTGCTCTTTGCTTTAGGTTCTGTTTCTAGGGAATTTGACTAAGGAAACAAATGGTGGGAAGTTTAGACTGTTGCCAGGGTGTGGTTTTAATATTTAGAAAATCATATCTTTCATGAAGATATATATATATGTGTGTGTGTGTATAAAAAATTAAATATAGGTTCTTTACATAATATATATTAAATCTAGGTTTTCTCTACATAAATATATATAATATATTAAATCTAGGTTCTCTATAAATATATATAATATATTATATACATTAAAACTAAATTCTACATGACAGAAAAGATGAAGCATTTGTCTTGCTGAGCCTGTCTTATTTCACTTAACATTATGATTTCTAGTTCTAATCATTTTCCTGCAAATGTCATGATTTCCTTTTTCTTTTTGGCTGCATAAAATTTCATTATATATATATATATATATATATATATATATATATATATATGCATAAATCCCATAATATGTGTGTCTATATTACATTTTCTTTATCCATTAATCTGTTGACTAATATTTAGGTTAGTTCTGTTTCCTGATCCTAAGGAATAGTGCAGTAACAAGCACAGAGGCACACATGTACATCTGTTGTACGCACCTGTAGAGTCTTTCAAACACATATACAAGAGTAGTGTGGCTGGGTCCCATGACACTTCCGCTTTCAGCTTTTTGATGAATCTTCATTCTGATTTCTACAATGGCCATACAGCTTTAAATCCACATCTGCAATGAATAAGACTTCCTCTTTTTCTACAGGCTCACCAGTGTTTGCTGTCATTTGTTTTCTTGTGACAGCCATTCTGTCAGAGGATCTGGAATCTTGAAGTAATTTTTATTGCATTTCTCTGATGTCTAAAGATGATAGACACCTTTTCAAAGAATTTATTTATTACTACATTTCTATATTCAAGAACAGTCTATGCAGTTCATTAGTTATAAGGTGATTTGACTTTTTGGAGTTTATTTTTTGCAGCCCTTTATATAGGCTAGCTATTAATAATCCCCTGTCTGGTGTGTAACTAAGTTGGCGGAGATCTTTTTCCATTTCTGTAGGCTGGCTTCTGGTTGTTTCCTTTGCTGAGAACTGATAAATGGGACCTTTGAATTTCACGTTGTCCCATTTGTCAGTTCTCATCATCATTTCCTGAGGAAGCGTTGCTTTTGGAGAAATCTTCTCATACACCCCAGGAAGCACTTCCTTTGGAAACCAAAGAGCCTTTTAGAAAGGTGGATAAGGATCTCACTGGTTCAGCAAGGAGCTATGAGAGCATAGAGGGCTCTCACAGGAAAGGACTGGCCTGGAGTCAACGAGTACTTATCCCCCTTGGGGTTGGGATTCTGATGAGAGATCATTTGGATTTCATCATTGCTCTCAATATATAGCCCATGCTCCCTTTTATTTCACCATAGATGAGATAGTGTTTTGTAGGTAAGCTTTCTCTATCCAGATGTTGAATGGAGCTTAAAAGTTGCTGTTCAAGAGTTTCTCTCCTAAAGAATCTCACTTAAGGAACTTCACGGACATCCAGATCCGAGGCAGTCTGTGCATTTCTGGACCTTGAGCCTGGTGATGTATGTGTCTGTGAGCTAAGGTCCCAAGAGGTGCTTTGGATATTTCTTGGGTTCTTGTATCCCTTAATTCCAGGGAAACTTAGCATCACACCAAAAGAAAAGCACTGTGCAGCTTAGTGGGGAGGTATGTGAAATGGGATCCATAGCCTCTTGTCCACAGTCATGTGATCAAGCCATTTTGAATGTAGATTGTCCAGCACCATTCAAGTCTACAGATGACCACACTTTTGATATTTTGCCGGACATCACCAGAAACTCAAAGACAAAGACATCTAACTAACTCTCTGAACTGTGACCCTTAGAACTGTGTGAGATCAGAAATGCTTACTGCTGTCTTGGGTGGCTATGTTTTAGAATATTCTGTTATGTCTCAGTGGGTGATTGAAATGAACGGGGTGTGAGTTTGCAGATGCTGATTTGGAACAGACACATTTTACATATTGAGGGAATGTCAGTAAGAAGAGAAGCACTAATAGATCATTTAATGGTCACAAGGTAATTTCCCACACACATGTGCATACCCCGTTCCCAATGAGCCATTGTTGCTCCTCCCACCCAGGAATGGAATATTTTTGCATGCTCTCAAACCAAGGCATCTCAGCCACTCATTTTTACTGATACAAACAGTGCAAGCAGAGCCATGTGACTTCTGAAGGCCAACCCTTCCAAGTCCCTGGCCACATGAAATGCTGCCCTGGGAGAGAGCGGGGAGCAAGATGTCAGACCACATGAAGAACTGAGGCACCTAGCTGACAACCAACCCAGCAGTGAGACGAACGGAGCCCTCTTGGCCATTACAGCCAGGGCTCTAGCGGCATGAAGCTGCACAAGTTAGTCCAGGCTAAGCTATCAAAGGGACTCCCTAAGCCAACTTCAGAGTTGGTGGCTCTTGTTTGGGACCCCAAGTTAAACAGCAAAAGAGAACTGAAACTTTATTTTGTCACATGAACTTAACATGGAGTGTAGTCTTGAATCTACTGTTCCTCAGCAATATTTTAAAAAATTTAAGAGATTATTATTGGTGATTTCTTAGAATGTTATATTGAAAGAGATTCCTTAAAAGCCAGGTAGAAGACCAGTTAGTGGCCATCAGGATCTTCCACAGACCGGCATAGTGCAAACCAATGCTATTGACATTTTTCTTTCTCATTTCTTCTCCCCTTTCCTTCCTCCTCTGGTAGCTGTTGCAACCCTCATGTTCTTGCTTCATAATATCTGTTTGTATAAAAAAAAAAAAAGCCCAAATGAACCTAGAGCCTCCTGGCATGCTCAGTGTATGGTCTATCTCTGAGCTATATTCTCAGTCCTATGTTATGTATTTTAAAGAAAAGGATTGTTCAAAAATCAGCACTTAAAATCCTTGACTTACCAAGGAATGGTTGCATTTCATTTTCTTCTCTTTCATATAGAACTCTGTCCTCAGGTTAAGGAAGAATCATCATATGTTGCTAATTTCCCACAGAACTCTAAAATATAAGAAGAATAGGCTGGGTTTATTAAGTCTTCGTTTTGTAGGTGAGAGAGATCCAATGATAGAACTGCATCCAGTCAGCGGTGCACAGTTAAGGGATTTGCACCCGAACACCCAGTCTTTGGAGTCTGCTCCCTTCCCGCCGCAGTATGGGAGGTGTCCCTCCAGATCTAACACTAGTGCTTTGAACGAGTCCAGTGTACACTGTGCTATAATTCATCTGGTGGGAACCACACGCCAAGAGAGTGTTAGCTTTAGCAAGTGGTTACTGAGTAGCATGGCTGTCTGGGCAGCTGACTGGTCGTGGGAGATCCTTTTTCTACCTCTGTCCTTGGGGGAGGCAAATAAACAGAGCTGTAAAGTCTGTTGACACATGTAGCCTAGGCGACTCAAGGTTCTGACAGGAATATAATCACTGGAGTCTAGTTACCTGGCTGAGGCACTGTTCCTCTTGATGTGGAATTCCTCCGAGAGGAGCAATATGGTTGATTAAATTATGGGCATCTTTTTAAGGATGCAAACCAGGAGAGCTGACAACTCAGACCGTTACAAAGGTGAGTGGCTGTTTTTAAGAGATTCTGAGTCAGGTTTGTGGAAACGGAGTACATAGACCGGAGCAAATCATCTCATGGCCTTAAAATGAAAAAATGGACTCTCCATAACGTCTTCCTTCTGTTGTACCTCCATATATACACATATGCCTGTACACTAAGGACACCAAACTTCCTCGAACCATTTCCCAGAAAACAGGATATGAAATACAAAGACGGCCAGTTAGCGACTGTGTATCTAAAGGCTGATCATTAATTCTTCGGAGTCTCAATTGCTTTATTTATACAGGGTTACTATCACATGCTTACAAGACTATTGCAAACAATAAAACATCGAACAAAATGTTCAGGATGCAACTATCACAAACTGAACATTAAATGAACTGACTTGTAAAAATCTAACAGCCTTGAAACAGAAATCTAGACTGTACACCAGCGAATAAACCAATACTTAACAAGGGCCAACCATGTGTAAAATGCTTTGCAGTCATCAAATGCATTTTTTTTTCATGAAGCACCCAAGATACAGTATTTCACAAACTAAGTCTCAGAGAAGACACATAACACAAGCAGGGCCATTAGATATCATTTTGCCATTTGATTTATACAAAAGGGGAGAGGACAGAAAGGGACACAAGACAGCGAGGGTCTTACTCTAGCCTAGCAGAGCCTGGAACTCAGCATCCAGCTGGATCTAGCCTCTAACTTGAGGCAACCCTCCTACCTCAACCTCCCGAGTCCTTGGAGTATAGACATGAGCCACCATGCCTGGCCCTATCTTAATGACAGTAAAATTAAATATGTATATATGAGCTGAGGATGGCTTGCAGCTTCTGGTTCTTCAATCTGTGTCTCCTGTTCTGGAATAGGTGTGCACTAGCACACTTGCAGCTGTACGGGATGCACAGGAGGACAAGAGTGACCAGAATCTCCAATGAGGGGCCAATGATCTTTCCATGAGGGAATGTAAAAGGAGCTAAATCCTGAAGGGCAAATGAGCAAACATTCAAATAGAAATTTTATTTGAGAGAAGAGATGTGAATGTCTTGTACAAAAAGATGGCTCAAGTTTATTGGGAGCTGAGTTAACTTCTTGACACTAGAACCCCAAAGAACACTTTCTCACGGCCAGTAGGTTGACAACAATAAAAACTTTGACAGTGTTAGTGTTACCGAGGATGTGGCAAAGGAACTTCTCATAGCCATTGGGAGAATATGAGTGAACAGATCAGCCTTGAAGGGTGGTTTGGCATTGCTTGGGACGGAAGTGAATATGACTCAGCCACCATGAGTCTTCAGTGTCAGTGTCTCTTCAGACGATCTCCTCCCTGATGACACATGGAAACAGGGTCACAGTACTCATCACGGAGCAGCTTGGAATACCAACAACAGGAAACAAACAACAACAACAACAACAACAAAAAGCAAATATTCCCCTGTAGTAGATAGATACGTTAATTACAGAATAGCTACGGCAGCATGTCCTCTAACAATGAAGATGAATCAAGCATAGCTTCCCCATTCACACAGACAAATCTAAACAAAAACCCTAATGTTGAGCTAAAAGAACAGACCACAAAGGCATATGTTCTGTATGTGTAATTTACATAAAGACAAGAGAAAATGACTGTGCAGAGATAAAGCAACAAAGAAGAAAGTGATTTGTATAAGTCTGGTTTAGATGATTTCTCTATAAAAGAGAGGGATATTCTGCCATATATGCATTACGTATATACATCTATATACACATATACATCCATATTTAATCGTGTCAAATAAAAAGAAATCATTGAACAAAGCAAATAAAATCCCTTCCCACCACATCCAAATCACAATATTGTTAACAAAAGTGAAACCCAGAAAGTTTGTTATGACACCAGGTGATTTCTACAAAGACCTATACACACCGAAATTTTAACACTACATATTTTACACATATACATGCACATTTAAGGACATATTTCAAACTCATTGGCGTGTTTCAAGAAGGGGAACAGGAATTTTATTGGGAGAAAAAAAAAAAAAGGAATAGGGCAAAAAAGTAGCTTGCTTGAATCAATTGTTTTAAATAATGTCCGACTGTTCATTCCTACCTAACATTGTCCTTAAAAACCTTCAGTGAGGTAGAAGAAGTGGCAGAAAAAAAACTGTCAAATAGCCCAGGTCCAGTTTCCCCTATTCAAGCCAAATTATTTCTGAGAGTTTGTGGAAGGCACCAGAAACGTTCCTTATTGTGAAATAATCCAAGCTATTTTGACATGAAACAATTTGTTTTCTGAAGGCTTAGGGAAGCAACAGCCCTCAGAATCGGAGGGAGAGGCTGCAGATGAAACGTGTGTTGCACATGATTAGGACATTTCTACGCCTCATTCCAGTTCCTCAAGCCCCTTCTATTTATCCTCATCCTGTCAGGACAGAGGAGAAGGGACAAGCAGATGTCCTGTTTCCCAGGCTAATGTTACCCAATTGATCATGCAAAATGGTGTCCCTTGCCAAGTTAGGCAAGAGGCAGGCCTGGGGA